>NW_023494806.1:8776253-9298753 GCF_904425465.1 Colossoma macropomum
AACATATTTATCATTTCTTTGCCTCTTTAGCAGTGTGGTATGATTGGCTACATCCTCTTCATCAGTGCAATCTGCTAGTGCCACAGATAAGAGCACAGAAAAAAAACGTTTCAGAGCAGTGCAACGTGCACAAATTCAAAGGAAATGCACAAATTTGAAGGAAAGACACTTCAATTTCAAAATGCTAGTGAAATAATAGTGAAAAAATCGATTGACTGGAGCAGCTTTTATTGTGTTATGGTATAAAATGTATAAACAAAAACTACAAATAAAGTTGGAGAAAGTAATTTTATTTTCGTGATTAAATAAATTACTTTCTTAACTTTTCATGACATAGAACTATAAACGGACATGGTTATAGTCATAAATACTTACTAAATCATTAATAAATGAAAAGAGATGAATTGTATTACATCTTTAAATTTAACATTTGAAAATTAAGTGATATTTGATGTATTCCACCACCTGCAAATCATATTTAGAAAAGGTTATTCTAACATTATAAAATGCTAATATTTTACTATTTTCAGATGAACAAGAATGAGCAGATGAAAAATGCTCTCTAGTAGACACTGAGAATATTGCCTGAGATTAATACAAAGAAGTCTTTATGAAGGTGTTTTATGTTTTGTAAAAGTTTAAAAGATATTTTTATCTCTGTGACAAATACAGCAAAGATATCATTAATTCTAAAAAAAACAAATACAAATGTACAAACATATAAGCAAAATACGAATTCATTAGTACACCGGCAACCAGCAGAAATAATTGTTGCATGTGATTTAATACAAAAACAGCACATCTAAGTAGTCTAAACAGGAGAAATCATTTACTTCCATAAATCAGATGTGTTGTGGAAGAAAGCAGATCAATTTAAATTGTTTGACTAAATGTATTTTAACACAAACAGTGTAACCACACAACTGTAACTCTAACAGAAAATTAATTCTGTATCAGAGAGCAGGAAAACATGTAGAGCTGCGTTTTTAAAGAGCTTAACACTTTAAAGAGCTTTATGTCAGTGTTCATCAGTCAAACTCCTTGCTCTGCACATTTTCATGTGCCATAATACAATTACTTTAACATCTTAATGAGCTGATAAGATCAAATGTTAGAACTGGAAAACATAATAATAATAATAATAATAATAATAGTAACAAATACTCTCTGTTTGGTCCTGAACATTTTAATACATCATATCTGAAATGACACCAAAGAAAATGTTTCCACCAGTCAGCATTTTTAGAAATGCTCTGTTCACTGAATGCAGATGGTACGTAGAGTGGATGTTAATATTATGCACATAAAAATCATATATATTTATCACGTATTAATCCCAGATAAGAGCACAGTATATTTCTATGTGTTAAAACTGGCAAAATGAGTGCAGCACTAATTCAATTTTTTAAAGGAAAATGTTTACATTTGCTGTCCTCTGATCACTTCAGTTTGCTTTAGTTTATAAATACAGCCGTGTGCAAAAGTTTGAGCACACCTGGTCAGTTTTGCATGTTTTGTAATGACAATAAGTGAACACGTCCTCTACAGAGAACTGCTCGTTTTAAAACACAGCTGCAGTTAATTTACTTAATTGAACATCAGGTCTAGAAAAAAAATGAAACATAAAAGGTGACCTGCGCAAAAGTTATTGCCAGTTTTCAATGTTATGTTTAATTTTTTCCAATACGTTAACCTTGTGCAATAAGTGTGTCTTTGCATGTAGAGACAACATATGAACAAACAAATACAGTGAAAAGTAACAACAATTGTTTTTCAAAAAAATAGTGGAGATCTTGTGAGCTGGTTAGAAGACCAAAGTTCCAGTTTGTTTTTTTGTTTTTTTTTATTTTGCATTGATTTGTTAAATTCCATCACCCACAGCTGATTTAACTTAATGAAGCACTGATTAGCCAAACCAGCTCTTGGATGGTAAATATACTTTCAGATAATAGTGGACTTCCAGGAGGAAAGATTGGGAAAAGTTGGAATAACACTGACACACGGAAAATCACCTACTTATTTATTCTTATAGTGATTTTCTGAGTGAATTTTCACACGTGTACATTTAGAAAACTTTGCTCCAGAAGTATTGCAGCAGTGGGCGTGGTTAACTGTTTGTCACATGTCAGGAAGGGGCGGGGGGTTTTTGTGGGAAATCGAGCAGGGACTATTTTCCTCTTGGTGAGTGGTGCTGGTTGAACATGTAGGCCATCGAATGTATAGGGTGTGTGTGATAGTGGGGGTCCTTAAAAAAACCTATCCCCCCGTGTTGTTCACACTCATGAATACCTCTATGATATGTATTTGTGTGTGTCCAGTGGTGGCATATCTAAGCACGCGACGTGGTTCTCACATGCGTGTGCAATAGGCAGCACGTGAATTCGCAAAAGGAGAAATGTTACACAATAACCTAAACATTAACCAGCGCAGCCAGCAGAGTGTGATTCATAGTTTGCATAGTAAGCGAAACAGTTGTTTTTAAAAAGCCAATGCTTTTTATTTTTAATGTCATGTATGTAAATGAAGTCGTGCAGAAGTCACATCTTCGTGTAGCTGTTTTCCAGCTATACTCTTTACTTGGAGCCACATACCTCTGCTTGTGATTTACACTCTCCGCCCCTCCCCTGAACACACACACATTCTTCACATATTCTGCAGTACACCAGGAGGATATCAATAGCTGTTTGTTTGGCAAAAATGTGTAGCCTATGTGTGTGTGTGTGTGTGTGTGCGCGCGCGCGTGCGCGTACATATGTATGTGTGTATCCGATGTGTCCGCAGCCCACTGAATTCACGCTCTGCTTTGGATCAAACGCTCTGCACCGATTAGCCACACAATCAGGTCCCCGCAGTAAACGGGGGGAGAGTGAGGCAGTGAGAGAGGCGAGAGGCGGGCGCTTTTCCGCCGGACAATGCCATTATTTCAGCTCCATTGGTCAGGAATGCCGGATTTTACAGGCCGCTGCCCTCCTCCAGGCGTCAACCAAAGCGCCTCCAGTGAGCGTCCGCCTCCGGACCCCCTCACCCCTCCATAGCCCACCACCACCACCAAAAAGCCCAATCCACTACTTTCACCCGCCCACCAACCCCCTCCACGCTTCCCTACAACTCTTCCACCAATCCACCACTTCCAGCCCCCCCACCAAAAGTCCACCACGAATCCATCCCTTCTAAGCCCCCATCAACCCCCCACTAGCTCTTCCACCAAAGCACCCCCTACAACCCTCATGCACTCCTCCAACCAGCTCTTTCACTCCCCCCCCCCTTCCCACCCTCCTTCTCCCAGCCACCATATCTATCACGACCACCTATAGACACACTTCCTTCTCCTGTGATTGGTTGCTCGTCAGAAACCACCAACGCGGTAGAGGAGACTTCAAAGAAAAGTTTTAACTGTTAACAAACACTACGAGGCAAAGTAGTGGCACTTACTGTATATGTGTTGGTGTGTTTGACTGTATTGTAATGGACCGTATGTTGACACAAGAAGTCGAAAACTGCTCTCTGTAGGCCTGTTAGTCGGGCATTTTCGTGGAAGCGCCACATGCTGCATTATCTGTCGTTGTGCGAATGGGGGCAAGATAATTTAAAAAGGAAGTCGCACGCTTTGTAGACGCGAAGTGAAGTTAAAGTCAGGACTTTTTATTGGAGCTCAGCGTTTTCTGTAGAACCTAACCGTAAGGGATCTCTCCAACTGACTTCTTTATTTTTTATGTGAAACTCTAGCCCATGATATTGCAAATTTGGTTTGAAACAACAGCTGAATGCCCTTTTTATTTGAAAATACAGTTACACATACAGCAAATACAGCATACAGGCACACAGTGACTAACCAAGAAAAGTGTAATCCATGAGGATCACAATTTAAACCAAAAGGAGGGGTTTGTTTGTTTTCCTGCTATTTGTTTTTAATGGATTTTGTTTTGCTGTATCTCAAAATACATCTGCTTTATTGAATTACCTGTCATGTAATTGGTTTGGCAATATTTTATTATTTATTCATGCCAGAGAAGCCCAGTGAAATGTACTGAACTGAGCTGATTTGGTCATTCTGTGTTTACGTCTCTGCATCAGGGCACTGATCTCTAAAACAAGAGAAAAAGACCGAAATGCTCAGGTTGAATACGACGGATAAATGAAGGGAAACATTTTTGTGAATGGAGAGCAGAATTTCGAGCGTTCATTGTTAAACTAAAAACTACGCGGTGACGTTGCGCGCAGGAGGACCAATCGCGGCGCGGAAGAGGCATTTAAATGCCTCGGACGCCGACCAATGGCTCGTCGAGCGGCAAAGACTAGCGCAGAAACGGACCAATCGGCGCCGGAGTATGCAAATGAGGAATTCGCTTCAGCGAGAGCTGAATGTCAACTAGTCAAAGATGGAGTCTGGAGCCGAGAGGCCGTCAGGCTGGTCATGGATAAATTACAATTTGCATTAGCAGGACGAGGCGAAGGAAGAGTGGGCGAGGATGGCAAGACGGCATAGTGTTAAAAGTGGACGAATACGAAGGAGACGGGTTGGAGATATTTATGGCTCTTTTTTCCCATTTTTGGTCCAACTTTTCTCTCTCTTCTCCGTTCTCTCCCTCTCCCTTCTCTTTTTTTGTCGTTTCTTCTGCTTTCCAAGGATTGTCCCTCCCTTGGCCAGGTACCATTCATGTTTTGGGAGGGGGGTCTTCGTTCTGTCTTGTGAGTAGCATCCGGGTGATTTCGTGGAAATGGCGGGAGCTGAAGGCAAAAAAAGAAAAGAAAACGACAATATCCTATCGTTTTGGGTGGATGGGTTGGGTTGGGTTGGGTTGGGTTGGGTTGGGTGGTTGGGTGGCTGGGGGGTGGTGGAGTTCGAAGATCTGAACCACGGCTGTAGTTTGGAGATGTTGGACAGCAGGAGGGCATTTACGCTGCACTGGGCCCTCGGCGGCGTGCACAGTTCAGTTGCCTTCTCACCAGAAGACTTTGCCAGTCTCGCTTCGCCACTGGGAGTCTTATAGAAATCAGACCTCAGCTGCTGGCTCAATTAGTGTGGACTTGTCAGTGTAAATTGTTTAAACTAGACTCTGGGTTACAAACCAATAGTGTGCACGTAAATTACAGACTACGTGTAGACTGTTTAGCTTATTACTTCCAAAAATATATTGGTGCAAAAGATTTAATTGGCCTAACGGGCCCCAGGCTCAGCAGTCGAGGCCTGCCTGCCTGTTGGAGTTAGATTAGCACCAGACTTGGTTGGGTTTTAGTTTCTTTCACAGGACTTCTGCTGAAGTCCACGCATGAGTCTCGTATATTTTCTTTACAGTTTAAACAATAGTTTCTATTTGTAGGGGGACTCTTTTTTTTTTTGCTTTGTAGGGTGTCATTTGGCTGGGAAGCTTTTTGGTTTTCTAAAAGCGTACACAATGTAGCCGGCGGAGATCATGAAGGCTGCAAGACGACATGCAGAACAAAACATACAAAAAAAAAGAAAAGAAAAGAAAGAAAAAGCAACAGATTTAACATTTTAAAAGTATATCCCTGATGTTTATTTTAATGCTTTGGTATTTGTGCGAGAGAGGAGAGTGTGTGTGTTTGTTGTTTGTGAAGCGTTAAAGAATTTACAGCAGATATTGAAGTCTAATACGTGGTTAATCTAATCAAACGAAGGCCTAGAAGACTAACAGGCTTAGGCCATATTAATGTCCTCCACTGGCTTTGCAAGTGGTCAGAAGCTGCACTATAGTGAAGAGTAAGAGCCTTGTGCAGCCCCCGCCCCCTCACTGCATCCCCCCCTCCTGTTGGATGGGGGGGTTCAAATTGCCACTTTGGCAAAAGGGATAAGAATAGTACATATTAAATGAAGGTTTCTGGTATTGTATCGCGGAATGTGCTCTTTGCCCTCGTTTTTTGGTTTTCCTCTCCCTCTGTTTCCTATTGAGAAGCACTGAGTTTTCTTTCTTTTCCATAACTGAGATGTTTGATTTTAAACTGGTCATATCGTTTGGAAAATGGTTGTGCCTAATTTGTGTGGCGTTTGAAAGTTGATTTCGAGAGTTTATACACTTATTTTAAGATTTTTGTCTTGCTTTATTAATAGGCAGCGTAAATGTTTCTAATTAACTTTTCGTAAATGCCTTAAAATACTTCTAATGATTTAACTCGTGACCTTTGTCGTGGTTTTGTTGTATTATAAGCATGAACTGGTATAATTAATTAGCAGTATTTAAAAACGCTGTAATGCATTTTAACTCCGCTGGCAAAATGAAAGCCTAACAGCACTTCTGCTGCCTTTTCCACGATTAAACCCTGAGTTTGCCTCGTCCTTTCACTACCAAGCAAAGGCAGCACGTTGACGATGAAACCACGAAAGGCCACGAAATAAGCTGCGATTGTCAGTTTCTAGTCGCCTCCTCTGATATTGTTAACCAGGGCCCTTTTTCTGTTGTACTACTGTGAAATCAGATGAGCAGTGCAATATTAAAAGGGCATTGGATGACAAAAAAAAACCTCCACCCCTCCCCTTTAAATTCAACACGTACTACCTCCTGTTCCAAATTGCTGTGATTCATATATGCAGCGTTTTTTTTTCTATCGATCAGATTCTTAGTTTATTATCAAGCGATTTAAAACGTCTTTATTTTTAAAAAGCAGTGTGTGTTTAACTTTCAAAACCTTGCTTTAAACCACCGTTGGATCTATAACGTGTAAAATCTTAACTTATGCATATTTTTCGTGTTGTGTGGGCAGAATGATTTCCTTTTATAGTAAATCACATTAGTCTATGAATGCAGAGAAATCCTATAATAACTGAATTATTATGATTGTAATATTCATTTAAGTACAATACAGGTCACATAAACGCTCAGAGCACCTGATTTCAATTTATAGGCAAAACCAAACGTTTGGGGAAGGGAATGTATGACGTGTATAACATGATGCACGTTGGCTGGAATCTGCGTGCTCTCTTATTAGAATGTGCTGAAGTCTTTTGCTTTGACGATGTTGCACTACTGAACCATCTAATCAAGCAGTGCAATAGTATTGTCATTGCATTCGACTTTCGCAAACTCATGCACGGAGGATCTAGTTAGGGTCAGTTGCTAGCAATAGGCTGTGTGCTGTCTATTTATTTATTCATTTATTTATTTATTTACTTGCTGACTGACTTACCAAAGAGGGCCATAACATTACACTGACACTGCCTTAACACGTAGCCAATCCAAGTGTCATTGACCCATGTGTATATGTGAGCTCATGTGCCCTGTGAGTGAGTGAGGGTGCTGTGGGGTTGCTAGCCGAGCCCTATGAGTGCCCGTGTGTGCTATAGAGCAGCTAACCATGTGCCATGTGTGCAATAGGACAGCCATGTCTCGTGCACTCTGGGGTGGTACCCTCGATGTCACGTCCTCTCAGTTAGGCAACACGATTGTGCCACATTCCATTGCATATATGTTTTGTTTAGATACATTGACTCTAAACACCATGCCTTAACTATGCACCTTTTCTTTGGGAACGTGTAATGCAGTATACGTTTAAAACTCATTTAAGGTACACAACTCCATTGCCACACTGTGTGTGTTTTTTTTTTTGTTTTGTTTCAGATGCATTGCCTTCATATACTTTGTCTTGACCCCAGGCTTTTCAGGCTATTTTAAAATGTTATGAAAATGTACAAATGTGCATCTTTCCACTGAGAAAGCGAAATGTACATAACTTCACTGCCTTGATGTTTTTTTAAGATGCACTGCCTCTATACACCTCGCCTTGACTTCATGCTTTTTATATTAAAACAAATATTAATACAAATATGCACCTTTTCCCAGAGAAAATGAATGCAGGGTACGTTTACACTTCTTTTTAACCCCATTGCCCTTATGTTTTTATTTTTTAAGATGCATTGCCTCTATACGCCTTGACTCCAGGCTTTTTCAGTGATATTTTAGACGTTAGGTTATGAATAAGCGCCTTTTCCATTGGAAGGTGAGTGTAGTGCAGGCCTACGTTTAAAACCCATTTAAGATACACCGTAGCCATAGCGTTTTTTTTTTTAAGTTTCATTGCCTCTATACGCCTCGCCTTGACTCAGGCCTAGTGATAGGCCATTTTAAAACGTTGGATTACGAGAAGGTACAAATAAGCACCCTTGCTTTGAGAAAGTGAGTGTAGCGTAAAAACTCGTTTAAGGTACACAGCTGGATCGTGCCACCATTGCTGTACGTTTGAGGGTACATTTACATGGTTTGTACCTTGGTGAACGAAAATGTACCCCCCTTTCTGGGACAGTGTAGGTAGCACAGCTAGCCATGTGCCATGTGAGGGGGATATAGCATGACTAGCAATGGCTCTGTGCGCGTGCGTGCCCTGTAGAATGGGTTAGCCTGCGCCGTGTGTGTGAGCTATAGGGTGTGTGTGTGTGTGTGTGTGTGTGTGTGTGTGTGAGCTACCCCAGCTAGCCATGCGCCATGTGTGTGTGTGAACAGTGTGTGTGTGAGCTATAGCACAAGCTAACCGTGTGTGTGTGTGTGTGTGTGTGTGTGTGTGTGTGTGATATAGCAGTTAGCCTATGGTAAATGCTCTCTCCCCGTGTCTGGAAAGGCCTCCACACCACGCCTCCTCAGAAAGAACATTTTGTTCGACGGGACTTCAGAGGTCGTCTTCGTTTGCACTGAGGAAAAAAAATTACCCACGTGTTAGATTAAGTAACATTTGAGCAATGCTTTGAAGTACGTTTCCCAACTTTTGCGCACATTTGAGGAAATTCTCTAACGTTAACGTATAGCCGAGGCCTACCACATACACCAGCGGCTAATCACGTTACACTGTGCTTTATGCCACTTGGACATGCGTTGGGTTATTTATTTATTTACACTTTATATAAAATAATAGTGAGGTCCTCATAAATTCAGATACCCTATTCTGTTCGGTGTTCCCTAAACATTTCAGTGCACGTGCTCTACGTTCCCTTACCTTCGTTTATTTTTCTTAAAAGCCACGTCAAACGGTGTAGGTCCTAATTAAACGCATGCCATGTTTTTTTGTTACTTTTCGCGATCTGAGAATACGAAGCTCTTCCGAGAACCATTTTTTCAAAATATACATTTCACCCACATGTGCTTTATTAATTGTTATTATTTTCCTAATGGCGCCCTGTGAGTAGGATTGCGATTTTAGTGGCCTCTTTTTTCCAAAAAAAAAAAAATGAATAAAATAAAAAGTGGAGGGAAGAAGTTTATGGTCAAGTCAAGCTTTAAAGCTTTAAAGCTCGCTATGAAGGGATTTCGCCCCACGCTTTTTACTAGCAGCTTTTCAGAATGAGTGATAGGCGTTTCTAAGCGTCCTAATGTAGGTGAACACCTAAAACGTTAATTTGAGCTTATGAATGGTGCTTTTTTTCTTAGAAAAAAAATAAAATAAGCCAAACCCACAAACACAGCAGCCCACAAATACACAGGCCCATTTTGTGCTCGTCACGTTCGTCATGTAGGATAGCTACAGCACTCGCCACTGTATGTGAACCTGGCTGCGTTGTTGATTGGCATTGTTTGCGTCTAGCTAAATATCTGTGTAGTGAGGACTTGAACTGAGCAAAGCCATATATTTTTTTAAAGGTTTATATGGTAAGAAGGCTGTGGAAGAGAGGAGGAGGAGGGATGAAATTTCCTATTTGAGGCAGGTCGGTGGGGGATGGGACTATTTGTAAGGAATGCAGGGGGCAGGTCTGGTTCTGCGAGAGGAGGAAAGGAGGGGAGGGGAAGGGAGGGAGGGATAAGAGTGAAGGAAGGAGGGGACATCAGCCGGAGTGACATTTTTACTCCTGGTCAGTGTCTGCAAGGTTACGCAAGTTGAACTTTTACTTCATCACGTCTTAAGGCGTGCAGACCACTATACGTCAATGTATAACAAGGCCGTATAGCCCACGCCTTGCTACCAAGAGCACGCGCGCGGTAGCTTATTGCGCATGCAGGCCAAGCACTAGCGTATATGTTTAAACGGGGGGGAAAAAGCGAGGCATTGTCTTTGCTTGGTTCAGTTGGTGTGCATCATTTCCATACGACTAAAACGCATCACATGCACGCAGTTAAAACTCAACTGAAAGGCCAAATTGTCTTGATGCGGTTTGCTCGCTTTATTCGCGTGGAAATGCTGTACACATTTGGCTGAGTAAGCCTAATAGCACATCCCTCCCACTGCACACCAACATGTGGTGGTCTTGGGGGTCTCGTATGAGCAGCCCACGTATGGCCATGTTAGAAATGACAGCATCGTGTTGGCTGCATGGCCCCCAACGCGCATGCGCAGCACCCTCACATGGGCCTACACCTTTTCGCTCCTCCTCGGGATCCAGGCTCGTCTCTAGTAGAAGGCCCAGTGTGTTGGCTCCTCTTTGGTGGTAAGTGCAAAAGGTCATTTGTGCTGTGCTTTTTTTGTTGTTGTTCTACGAAACTAATGGCTCCACAGAGCAGAATTAGCCAACGCATGCAATCAGCTAAACAATCAGACCTTAACCTTATTTTTTTTTCTAGCTGGGCTGTAAAAAGGCTGGTTTAGATGCTGTGGGGCTGTGCCGTAGCCTGTCTTGAGGGACTGGCTGTTCTAACGTGGTCAGGCTGTTGTATTTTACCACTACTTGCATGTATGGATGGTGTATTGAGCAGAGCCGTCCATTTTTAGGGAGCAGCTCTCGTCTCCGTTTCCACAGTTTACTCACTTCATTTGGCTTTTCTCTCCACAAAGCCTTTTAAACTAGTCGTCAGCAAGGGAGGGACAAGTACGATCATGCATGTCACTTAAATGTGAAATCCCCCAAGAAAAGAAAGAGGAAAAAAAAGCGCTCACACACACATTCTGTTGGAGCATGTCATTTGCTCGCAGGCAAAAGCTGGTATGCGTGGAATTACAGTGTACCGACAGGAGGCTGCGCTACACACAGTGAACCATAAGAACTTCAGCATTTTGGCTTATGTTTCTTCACTTGTTGGACTATGATTCACACTCAAGGATCCACATATTAATATCAGCCGCTAGTTCATTACAGACGAGGCTGAGATACGTCATAACCAGTAGTTTTTTGAATAATTAGTCGATTGTAGTTGGGCGTAGTACGAATTATTTCAGTGTATATGAGGCGTAGTCACGTCATAATCATAAGTAGTTTGTTTATTGTTAGTCTATTATTGTTAGGCCTAGTTACTTACGAATTAGTTAATTGCATATAGGGCTTAGTTACGTCATAATCACAAACCGTTTCTTTGATCATTAGTCCACTATTATTGGGCTTAGTTATTTACGAAGTATGCTACTCCAAATTACAAATAGCTTAATAATTAGTCAGTTATTATTGGGATAAGTTATGTACTCATACCTATTTTAAAAAAGCAGTTAATTGCATGTTGTTCCTAATCAAAAACAACTTCCTAATCAAAAACAATTAAATAGTTAACTCAGTGTATATGGCGCTAAGTTGCTTTCTCATTACAAATAGTCTGCCTACTAATTAGCCCCTTATTATTGGGTTAGGTTACTACTCACAACTACCTTGATTAATAATTGCTTCGTTACATATTTTTAAAATTAATTTCCATATCAGAAATTATTTGGAGCCAAGTTGTGTAGTAATTGCAATTAGATTGCTTAATAATTAAATTAAAGTCCATTATTATTGGGTTAGGTTACTTATGAATCACAACAACTTAGATTAATAATTACTGCATTACATATTGTTCAAACCACCTCATCAGTAATAATTTAACACTTCAGAATATTTGTTTCATACCAATCACAAATGGTTTGCTTTATAATTGTTCGTTTATTATTGGGCTTAGTTATATACTAACCACAACTACTTTGCATAATAATTAGTTAATTACATGTGTTACTTCATTATCACAAATACTTTTTAATAGTTTAATAGTTAGGTCAGTATTGACAGAGTTAATTATTATATTTTAATATCACTAAAAACATATATTTTGATCAGTGTAATGTAGCCAAAAGTGCTGCAGTCACATGCTTCACAAATATTGATTAGGTAGACGGAGACATTATCTATTTCTGTTTTTAGGGCTGTTTTCTTTCACTCATTCCTTGTGATCTTTGTCCATTTTGTACTATTAATTTTTGTTCTGTCATTTTTTTGTTTGCTGTTCTACATATTCTACCACAAAGCCATTAGTATTAGTGAAATATTTAGTATTTTTGTATGTTGATATGAACTGGAGCTTTACCTGTACATACTGCCAGTACTATCTCAGTATTTGCTGTAAATTTGTTCTTCATTTTCCATACGGTGTCTCTCACTGAGGCCACTGCAGGCCTGCAGCGTACAGACGCAGAGGACTGGTGGTGTGATCTGCATTTCATTACAAAATGAGCCACATTGGTTGTTTTGCTTTGATCAAATGTTATTCAATCTGATTTGAAACGATGATCTCGCCAAAAGGTGAGAGAGGTCATGATAATTTGATCTCCATAATATATGAAACCTATGGTCTAAGAATACCTGTGTGTATGTTTATGAATATGGATGGTTGAATAGGCCAGGTGAACTTGGATACACAATGATGAGCACATGTCATGTTTTAATGTGCTGCTTGTACAAAATGGACTTGGTATAAATGTATTTGGTCAGGCTGGTGGCAGGTTGCAGTCAAGGCCTGTGTTCCCTGCTGTAGTGGGTGGTGGGGAAAGGGGGTGTGGCTTAAAACCCATTATTAGTCCCTTAAAAGGGTCTTAAAAGTCTCTTTGGTCTCTTTGTGCCTTTTTTTACAAAGCTCTATTTAATATAAACCTCTTTAACATAAAGCTCTCTTTAACATAAAGTGTTGTCATATGTTTACTACTGTATCTTTGTAAGTCCACCTTGCAGGCGAGACCCTATCAATATTGCCTCTGCTTTTTCAACTGTAACTGGAGTAGTGCAATATTGCTTATAGGGTCTTGACTTTAAGGGATATCTGCAATATCAAATGTTCACCTATATGGGATTTCTGGTCTTTTTTGTGCTACATTAAAAAACATGCAATGGCAAGTCCCTGCAGGTTTCATTGTATCATTGAGGTAATGATATGCTGTGTAAGATTTGCCACTGTTTCGCTGAGAATTTCTGCTTTTATGAAAATCATTTCATTTTCATTTCTGGAAGGCTATAGTATTACTTTTTGAAGAATGATGTGGGTTCACACAAGTGATGTCCTGAGCTCATCAGGCCTTTCCTCATCTGGGTGGAGACAAATCTGCCTTCACGTTTACTATCTGGTTTATTGTGGGTTATAGAAATTCGAGAAGATAGAGAGATTTCAACATACGAAGGTTAAGGTGTGTTTTTAAACACTCTTGTGAGGTTCAAACTGCAATTAGTTACCTTTTAACCCTAAAGATACAGAAGTGTTTTTCAACATGTAATGTGTGAACAGGCACAACTCCACAGTTCATTTACTGTACATGTACAAACAGATTAAATTTAGCAGTACAGCTTTCCTTTTTCAAAGCAGTAAGAGGAAATGAAAAGATTATGCAAAACTTAAATAACAAAAAGAAGGAAGGAGATGAAAGGTATAGAAAGATAAACTGGAAAAGTTGTTTTACTGACAAATAATAGTAATAAAATAGTTTTAGAAAACCATAGATTGAGATTTATCAAAGAAGTGTTGTCTCAGCGTAGATCTGAGGCTGATTGGGTAGAGAGTAAAAGTAGATCTGAAGCTACCGTCTATAGTAAGTACAGTCGTATGCAAAAGTAACGGCACCCCTGGTTCAATTGCATGTTCTGTTGATTTTCTACACATTTCTGCACATTTTAACCCAAAATTATTGTTTATTTGGTTAATTTAACATATTGGGGGGGTATAAAACATAAAATTTGGCCAGCGCAGAAGTAATGGCACTTTTTGTAATGTGTCTTTTTTTTTTTTTTATACAGTGTTAAAATCTGCAAAAAGATAAAAATTGCATGGTAAAATTTGCGAGTTTGTTCCTCGTAGAGGATGTAACATGTTTTCACTTAGAAAATCAACATGTCATTTGAACATTCAAACTGTTGCATATTACTTATGCATATTGTTCTTACAGGTAAGACTTGCACACCTCATTAGGAGCCTTGCACTTACATATATAACAGCTATATGCAACTTAGCAGCTTTTGTATTTAAACATGAAGATCACATAGTATATCAGACTATGGACAGCATATATTTCCAGTACACATGAGAAAAGAATCATGGAAAAAAAACTAGTTTGATAAATGAGAAGAGGAATATTACAGTTAGTAGGATGTGTTTTTGTGTAAAGGGTGCTGCCTGAGGGGTAGGCTAGATGCCTAACAGGTTCATAAAGCATTTATAATGTTTGGCAGCAAAGTGCAGGTGTTCATTTTTACGTTTTTTCAATTACTGGGATTGAACGTTAATTCTCAGGAATATAGAGCACTTTAAGGGTCTTGATGGAGATGCAGCTCTTCACATTTTCATTCAGGGTTTATAATTATGCTTAAGATGATTTCAGAAACAGAGGAAAATTAGGTCAAACATCAAACTATTAGGCTAAACGTTTGTAGGGTTCAGTTCACGTTTTGACCATGAATGTGGCGAAGATGTATTTTTTATAACACACATCTCTGGATTCATGTTAGCACATTGATCTGATGTTCTTCTGCTAATGGTTTAGTTAGCAGTGATTTATCTAGTTAAATCCAGCCCCATGGCGAATTAAAGTTACAGTGAAACATGAAATGTACCACATGTGGATGATATTCCATATCTGAGGTTTCAAACTGTTCATCTTTCAATAGCCTCTCATGATTAATGGATGTACAATTATAGTCTGTAAATGAGAGCTCGTGTGCGGGCTACTGTAAGGCTGGGTTTCAATTAAAAAAGGTTGCTTGAGCTTATGGCCCATGTTTGTCATTTTGAATTGGTTTGCGATGTTGACAAACTGCTTTATGGAAAGTGTCTTCACACAGTGAGCTTCAGGCGTACTTAAAGCCTTTACAGCCTGTGCTAACAGTTAGCATGTAGTAAAAGAAAAGGTTAATTGAGCTATATCTTTTGCTTATGCGTTTTTGACAAAAAGGTGAAGAACAGTGTGTATGTATAGAGAGAGAGGGAGAGAGAGAGAGCATATGTATGTGTGAATTAGATCTTGTACCCGTTGGCCAGTAGTCGTCTGTTGCCTGACACTCTTTCTCTGTTGCACTACTGTGGGAGATGCAGCAAGCAGTGCAATAATGAAAGGGCATCAGTCCACTAGACTAAAACATACATACACGCGCGCACCTACCCATCTATTCCTCCGCAAAGTGTGTGTTTTTTACTCATGTAGCTGGCCACCAGGCTGAGCTACCAACCACTAATCTAACCAAAACTTCCACAGTTATGTATGTAGGAATGTCTGTGTCCTCTTTCTTCTTTGTTGCAATGTTCACTGTGCAGTTGAGGTACTTTAGATGTCTAAATAAAGGCTTAGAAGATTTATTTTGGTGTTTTTATTTTGTTTTTTGTTGTCTGTGTCTATAATTGTTTATCTCAAAGATTGTTTTGAACTCTCTTGAAAGTACATGATGCAAACTGATATTAAGAAAAAAACAACAGTGTCCAGTTCATTAGGAGAGTATGTAGAACACTGTCAAGCTTTTTATATGCACTTAAATTGTTTTTTGATTGAAATCCCAGTAACAAATAAACAAGGAATAAATAAACAGCAGTTAATACAAGGTTCAAGAATCGGTAATCAGAACTGAAGTCTGATCCATTAGATTTACACAGTTGTGAAGGTTGCTGTATACACTACAATTTGTTATTGTAAATTGCTTATATTGGCTCAAAGGTAAATACAGCGTCATAATGTAGTTGTTTTAACCAAAGTCCAAATTTCTGCAATGGTGATTGTTTGTGTATTATCAATGAGGGCTATAATTCATTAATTTGTTGGAATGTAGAGAACTGAACCAATGGAAGAGCAGAGAGTAGCTCTCTGAAAACACATTGTTTGCCCGTCTTCATTGATTATTTTAAGAAAAAAATTATTTGTACATACCATCATGTGTAAAAGTTTGGGCGCCCCTAGTTAAACTGCATCCGCAATGTAAATTAAATGTTTATTTGCTGAATTGAACATAGTGGACAAAAAAGAACCTAAATAGCAACAAAACAAAACTTTTCTAAAAAAAACACACTGTTGGTTATGTGGACATTTAGTACCTATACGTTTTATGGCAAGATCATATCTGCAGAAGAGTCCTGACCTTTAAATTACGGTTTAGTGAGATTAATGTTGAGTGTTCAAAAACAGAGCAGTAACATGAAGTTAGTGGGGTACCAGTTTTAGAAATCTACACAAATATGAGAAAGAAATGATGAAATATGACAGGAAAAATCACACATGCACTGTGAAAAGTGGAACAGGGCACGAGTGACAGAGTTTTAGGTTTAAGTTGATGTAGAATATTATTTATGTTGATGTAAACAAAAATTTTGCTTTGCATTGTGTCATTCAAAGCATTTACTTTGAGTTGAGTGAACCCAATTAAACTGCTTGTTACAACCTAAAAATAGTTCTTCAAGGTTCTTCAGGAAAGGCAGTGGGTATATATAGAACCACTACAACTCAAAGAACCATTTGAATGCACAAATTGCTCTTTGCATGTTTAAGTGCTGGGGGAAAACTATACATGCTTCTTTAAAGATCCTTTTTGAAATGGTTCTGTATAGCACAAAGAGAGTTCTCCAATTTCTCCAAGACACAGAACCTTTTTCGTACAATATGGGGCCTTTTTTGGCTTTGAGTGTAGCACATGAAGTTTGTTTAGATTGACAAATAACCAGTATTTATGAAGGAAGTGTCAGACAGAGCCATGGGTGCTTAAGATGGTTTCGCCTGCGTGTTTTTTTCAGAGTTCGTGATCTCCTTCAGCCTCCATTTAGAGCAAAGCAATCGATGATTACGGGCGAATTAATCTAAATCTTACCCTTCGTCATCACAGTTACTGTTTTAACTGGCCACACACTGTGGACAATTCGAGTTGCAGTCACAGTTAGGTGTGTAAAGAAAGCTGGATGTTGAAGGTTGCCTCTGTGGTAACTTTGGGCGCCATGATGAAAGAGTCTAGTCTGGACTGTGTCTCTAAGACTGACGAAAGTCAGCGTTCAGTTTCAGCATTTTCCGCTCCCCGGGTGAATTTTAGCACCACGATTTTCAGTTTACATCGATTCATCAAACTTTATCACACTAATAACTCGGCTCATATTGAATCACAACATGGAGGACCTCGTTAGTGCCCAAACGGCCAGAGGAGTCATCAGTGCCGTTATGTTAGTGCGCCATCTACTGGCGCAAACGCTACAGTGTTGCGCAACGTTAATGGATCACATTCGAGACGTGTCATCGTTATAGGACGGCGTTCTTTAATTTAGATCGTGCATATACAGGAGTTTAACTTTACACTGAATTAGATTGAAATTAAAACTGAAAGAGAGCTGTGTAACTGTTTTAGAACCCAAATTCATGATCGTTCCTTCGTAACTGTTCAATCAATTACGCTTTTTTGTATTTTGCTTTCTATTGAACGATTGATTTTTTAGAAAAGCATAATTTATCTTTTCAGTTCGCCTTTAATAACCCTAGTAAAAAACATGAAAGCCATTAAAAGTTTCTATCGGTTTCTGATGGTGTCCACTAATGGTACACTCTTAAAAAGGATGGTTCCTCAAGGGTTCTTTAGTAAAGGCAGTGGTTCTATTTGGAACCATGAGTTCTATATACGGCTGTTTGCATGGTGAAATCGTACCTCAGACTGATTTAGAATGTGTTGTACATGGTTCTATATAGAACCTTTTGGAAAATTGGTTCTATTTAACACCAGAAATGGTTCTATTGTTACAAGCTTGACATTGTAACAATAAAAGAACCCCTTTCAGAAAGGTTCTATTTAGAACCATATATAACACATTCTCTTAAAAAGGATGGTTCTTCAAGGGTTCTTTAGTAAAGGCAGTGGTTCTATTTGGAACCATGAGTTCTATATGTGCTTCTTTGCATGGTGAAATAGTTTTTCGGACTGATGGAGAATGTGTTGTATGTGGTTCTACATATAGAACCTTTTTGAAATTGGTTCTGTTTAACACCAAAAAGGGTTCTATTGTTACAAGCTTGACATTATAACAATAAAAGAACCCTTTTTAGAAAGGTTTTATACAGAACCACATACAACACATTCTCTTAAAATGGATGGTTCTTCAAGGGTTTTTTAGTAAGGGCAATGATTCTATTTGGAACCATGAGTTCTGTATATGGTTCTTTGCAAAGTGAAATGGTTCTCCAGATTGATGGAGAATGTGTTGCGTATGGTTCTACATATAGAACCTTTTTGAAATTGGTTTTATGCAGCACCCAAAAAGGCTCTTCCGTTGCTACAAGCTTGACATTGTAACAATAAAAGAAACTTTTTCAAGAAGTTTCTATATAGAACCACATACAACTCACTCTCTGTCAGTGTGAAGAACGATTTCACCATGCAAAGAACCATACATAGAACTCATGTTTCCCAAAAGAACCATTGCTTTTACTAAAGAACCCTTGAAGAGCCATCATTTTTAAACATATTTTGAGTGTTGCTGATGGGTTGATGTCACAGTGTAAAGGGCTCTAATAGTTCAACAGATGTTCTGGGACTGATTCCAGATGCATTTGATGGTTTCCTAATGGGATCTAAAGGTGTCCTACAGGAAACTAGTGGTCTCTAATGGAAACCATTAAGCCAATTCCCCTTAGAAAGCAAAACCATCAGAATGTAATCTTAATGGTTCTAATGATTCTTTAATTCATCAGGGATTACATTATATTATATTGTTGGATAATTTATCACAGCATAACTAAGATTAAAATTTAGAAATGAATGAAAAACACCTATTCATGATTTCTGTGATGCAATGCACATCAAATACCTCTCACTGAATTAATATAATACTTTTAAACTCTAAATTCAGTTTACTCAAACTATTTGAGGTAACTAGTTGCCTCAAATGAATTATTTTTATTTTAGTTGTCTGAAATTATGAATGGAGTTTTTGCACTTTTAAGTTTACCAAAGTATAAGCACACATGACACAAACTTTAGTGTTGCAGAAACTTAATCTTTTAGGTTGTCTGTTATCTTTTAAGTAACTACCATATTATGTAATTTATTCATTTTCACAACATTGACATAATTGTAATAAACACAAACTCAGATATAAAATAAAACTCTTTCGAAAAGAGTTATATCCTCTCATAGCTTTGAGAAACACTACTGAGTCATTTATTTTATTACAACCAAACTGATTATTAAGCACAAACACTAAACAGATTTATGGTCAGGATTACTACACTGTAAAAAAAGGCTCATCAGATCAACCAAAAAAAATCACTTCATGTAGTAACAAGCAATGGGATTAGTTTTGTTCAACTCAAAATTGATTGAATTGGTTGATTTCAAGAACCTTTCGAAGTATATAAACTAGTTATACTATAAAGTGAATAAAACGAGTTAAGTTACTTGTTTCCACATGAGGTAAGTTTTCAGGTTGACCTGATGAGCCATTTTTACAGTAAAACATGAAAACATGTTTGATCATTATGCATATACATGTGAAAGTGTTTTCTGTTTAAAAAAATATCTGAAGAAAAAATAAGAGCTAATAAACTGAAATTCGAACTCTAGGAATTCTGAGTGACTCCACCCTGTAATCTCCTATTGGTTGTTGTTTTGAGTTTTTTTCTTCTCAATAAAATAGTTACAGTTGTATTTTCAGCCAGGTAGAACAAACAACTTGCCTGGATTAATGATAGTAACTCCTTGCAAGAAAATAAGTAATTATAACTTGATTATTTTGAACAAGTAATGTCAGGGCTTTTAGTCTGGGATACCTTTATTAGCCATACAAAAGGGATCTGTACAGAGTGAACAGTAAGAAACACAGTTGTAGTATAAAGACTTAAAGCATGAAAAGACATGGATTAAATAGACTGAGACAGTATGTGACCTTCTCAGTCTTGAAACTGATGTATTCCAGCTGTGTTTGTTTTTATCATTACTTTTTGTTATTATTATGTAGACTGATCTGTGATAACACTTTGGTATGAGACTATCATGGACAGATTAAGAAATACCTTAATTTATTTACTTTTCAATCAAAATGGACATGAAGTCATTAATTTTTTAAGCAGATATTTCTGAGGAGATCAGATATTAGATACTCCACTTACATAAGGAAAGAGAAAGTCAAATAGACAGAAGTGGAAAAAAAGAAGAGATTGAAAAAGATCAAAAGTGATTCAAATACACAGTTAAAATGTGACTCCTAACAACCACCTGCAAGACCTGGTAGACCACTCAAAGTGTCCCCATCAGATAAACAGCACTTAAAGCTTTCATCTTTGAGAGAGAGGAGAAAATAAAGCTGCTTTAGATCTGAAAACATCCACAGGTGTTTCTGTCCATCCTTCCACTGTGAGAAGACAACAAAACACTATGAGTCTGAAAGGATGTGTAGCTGTCAAGAAGTCTTTATTGAGAAAAGCAAGAACTTGCAAATAACGATAAACGATAGACTGACCTCACCAGAGTCCAGACCTCAACATCGCTGAATGTGTTTGGGATTCATTTGGATCGTGAAAAAAAGGAAAATGCATCCAACTTCTAAATCTCAACTTTGGAGGTGTGGAAAAATATCCCTGCAGATTTCTTTGAAAAACAGGAAGCTCAGTGTGTACCTGTGTTGTATTTTCTTATATAGGCTGCTTATTGGAAAATAAATAAATAGATAAAAAATCTGCAGCAATAACCTGACCTACAGGTTCCTGATTCTGGTTCCAGAACTAATTTGGACTGATATTTGTCCTTAGACAAACAAAACAAAAATATATATAGCGCTGATGTGTCTATTTCAGTGTATTATTGTATTTTTACTCAGTATACGTACTTATTACTGATTTAAGTACATAATTTTATTATTACTATTATCCTTATTTTATTATCCATAATATGGATACAGTAACAAGCAGTACAGTTACTTACATGTGTTGACAGCAGGGAAAATTTGACAAACTACACTTGCTCCAATGCAAATGATAATTATTTAATAAATAAACAAAACAATGAACAATGTTTGATTGACAAAGGTAGCAAAACTTTATTTAACAGACAACCTAAACACCTCTTATGTCCTTTTAATAGCCAATTTGTAACTGTATTTTTGTTAAAACAAAACAAAAAAAAATGAATCCTGTTACAGTATAATTCTTCATTAATCCTTCAAACAGACTGTCATGCCACTGCGGTACCACAGATAAATAACACACAAATAAAACACCACCGTTTTGCGATCCCAAACTCCCAACTAAAATTCTTCACCAATAAAAACCACATAAAATCCATTTATTCAGTACAAGTAAGAAGAGAGAGAAACTAACTCAAAGTATATTTTTTTAAATTTATAATTTATTTGGTATATGTGTTCTTTAATTACAAAATAAACAGTCATGGAACACAGAAACTAAAAAACAACCCAGAAAATAAACTGACAATAAAGCTGAACTGGCCAATCACATGACAGGTGTACAAACGAAGAAACTAAAAGACTGAGAGAAAATGGTGGAACAGTCTTTATTGGCTCGTCATACAGTGCACTCTGGAGCATCAGAGCTCGTCGTGACGCAGAGGTTCGTTGCTAGGTTGGATGAAAACTCCTTCCATCACTTTCCAGTAGTTGTGCTGATTGGCCGAGGGCATTCCGTGGACCTCTCTCTGACCTCTGATTGGATGGCCGTACTGCTCTCCAGTTACGCTGAGGAAGACGCTGGTGCCAACATGTTTGAACCGAACGGCATCATCACGCTCCCAGTATGTGCCGCTGCACTGGACTGTCCACACGTCTAAATCGTCCCCCTCGCCGTTCTCCCCAAAAGCACTAACCTCCTGCGTGCAAAAAACAAAGCGTTTTAAATTGGTTAAAGACATAATACACAGTACGTGAGAACAAGACAGTTCAGACAGCAACACTCTTAGTAAAAAGGATTCTGCAGTTGCATGTAAATGTTTAAACATCCCTAGTCAAATTACACTTAAATATGGCTTAAATATGGAATTTTTCTGCAAATTTTGCACAATTTTTTATTTCTTTGCCAAGTTTCAAATATTGGAAAAAATAAAACATAAACCATAAAATATGCCATAACTTTTGCACAGCCCACATTTTTTATATATATATATATATATATATATGGTACTTGTGCATTAATGTGCAGAAGTATGTCCTCTGTAGGGGATGTGTTAACTTATTTTCACTTAGAAAACCAACAAAACATGGCATTTTATTAGGGGCACCCAAGCTGTTGCATTTGACTGTACATAGTACCAAAAAAAGGTTATATCACTTGTAACAGTGGCAAAACCCTTTGTGGTGCTATACAGAACCATTGTTAAAAGGTCCTTTAAACATCCATATACAACAGGCTTTATATCTTAGAGAAGAGCCATTAACACATTAAATAGTTATTTGAGCAGTCACAGTGGTATATATTACCACTGCCTGTACCAAAGAACCCTGGAATCACTTCTTTAAGAATAAAGTGACATGAGCATGTAAGAGATATTTTACAAGTACATTTTGAACGTGTTTATTTACTACAGAAAAAACACTTCTGTTTCCCTAAAGAACCTTTAAATGCATGGTTTCATTTTTAAAAGAAATGTGTGTAAAAAAAAAATTAAAGCCCACAAATCAATTTCTCATTTTTCTGCAGGTAAATATTAACTTTGACAGGTAGACTTGCTGATACAGATACTGATATCAAAATAAGAGTCTGATACAAGCGTGTTTAAATGTTTTATTTTTCTGCAGTGAAATATTTACATTTGACAGGTAGATCTGCCTCACTCACCAGATATTGATATCAAAATAAGAGTCCCATAAAAAATTATTATATACATACTTGACAGACAGGTTTGCTTCACCCACTAGATTCCACTATCAAAATAAGAGTCCCATATAAGCATGTACTGTATAAACTTTATTGTATTATTGAAAAATTCCTTAAAAGGGTGATAATGTAATAATGTTAAGGTTCTAGACCAAAAAATGATTTTTTTCCCCAGAACCATTTAGGAGCCTTTACTTTTAAAGTGGGACTGAGCAGACTTCTCAATGTCACTTTCCTACTTCCCTTCCCTAACGTTGGATAATGTTATACCATAAATCCATTTGAGAGAATGGTTATCTGGCTGTAAGGAGAGCCGAGGCCAAATTTTTACATTTCTTTTGTGTGTGTTTGTGTGTGTGTTTGTGCATGGGTGGGTCAGAGAGAGAGTAAGAGAGAGAGAGACAGTGACAGACAAGAGAAATAACCAAATTACCTGGTTGCTGGACAGGGGAGAGCTGAAGTGGTGAGTATGGAGGTTGCGTCCTGTTTTCATATGAGTGAAACGGACGGCTTGTCCACACTTAATGGGCACTCCTCGCTGGCACGTTTCATTTGGTTTACCACGGATACGCCAGTAACTGTTTGCATCGTCCGCTGAATCCACACCAGTTACTGACTGCTGCCCGCTGCCTACAGGATTGAGTTACAATAAACCACAATATATATTAAAAAAATTTTTACAAATTTTAAAAATGACATGAATAAGAACATCACTTCCTATCAGGATACATTACTACTATCAAGCAAGTGGTAGTAAGTCTACAGGGTTGATGTGTCATCAGGATATAGAGGATGTAAACAATAGAGGATCTACACACTCAGAAAAAAAAAAAAAATTAAAGTGATACAGGGGCAATCCCCTCTTGTCTCTTGTCTACCCTCAAGAGCACATCTCAGTACCGTTAGTCAGGGAAAGTAAGGGGATAGTTGTACCATAATCCATTGAAAATATATTTTTTAAGTTGTATTGACTCCACACACCACGTCTCGTCTCCAGATTTTAATTTTATTGTTCTGTTTTAAAATATTAAGTTATGAAAAGGTGCAAATATGTACTTTTCACCTGGAAAACGTATTTAAGGTGCACAGTTGGACCTTAAAACCACTGTTGTACCTTTGAGGGTACGTTTACATTGTCTGTACCTTGATAAACAAAAATGTAACTGACTTTATTTTATTTCTAACAGTGTAATGATTAAGGTCTTCAAGACCATTCTTCCCCCGAATGACAAGTAATGTGGTAACACACACTGAAAATATAATTCTTCAGTGACCTCTTATGAAAAATGAGCTAAGAGTTTCACCAGATTTGTGCAAAAAAAGTCTAGACAACTACAATTAGTTTATTACAGGACACTACACAATTTTAATAGTTTACTATAAGACAGTACTACAGAAATATTATACAGAGGCAAAAATGTAGAACATTATAAAAGTATAATACAGCACTAGTTTCTTTTAACAGTAATACAGTTATCCTTTTGTAAGGGACACTTTAAGTCCAGATTTAAGTTTTGGGTCAGAGATTTGGTTTACGTATAGCCTGTACGCAACAAAAGTGGAACTCTTCCCTGTTGACCTGAATCATGCTGCTCCATTAAGACACAAGACGGTAAGTTAAAGCAAAAACGACACGTTCCCTACGCTTCGGTTATGAAAATGAATATACTGATAATGAAGAGTTCATGAAATCTGCAGTAAAAGATTAAAGACAGGAAGAAATGTTTGCAGCCCTCGAACCAAAACCTGTCTGCATTCAAGCGAGGAAACACTACACTGCATGACCATTATTGGCTGCCATTAGCATCGCTGCTAAAAAGAAAACCAACCGGCTGGTCCAACGCGAGGCTGAAGTCAGCTTCCTATTCGCCAGGTTCTTGTTCGAATTTTCCCGTTCCACCTTAAATGGTGCCGCCGACATAACGTAACTGCTGCACTATTTAGGGTGGAACGGGGAAATTCGAACAAGAAGCCAGCTTCAGCTTCGCTGGTCCAACACAGCCGCCTGTAACATGAAAGCTCATCACAGCTGAAGGTAAATTGATGTTCAGAGATGCTGCTCGTGCTCCACGTGTTCGCAGGTTGGGGTGAGTGAACGTGTCCAGCAGGTGAGTTTACCTTACCTGAGCCGTATTTGACATCATGTGAATGCAGCCTGACGTTGTGCCGTGTGTTCAGCAGCTTCACTAAAGATCCACATGTAACGTAACCGGAGTCCGGGTCGCGGCCCTGACACGCGCCAAACACGACAAACAATACAATAACATCTAAGCAGACGCGGGTGGTCTTTAACGGGTCCATGCTGTGAGCGGGATTTGTTTCTACATAACAGCTAAGAGAGATAAAGAAGACAGGCAAGCCGCACTCACACACCAGGGCAGCTGCGAGCCAATCGCGGCACGACAAGTCCGAAAACAAGGAAGCAGCGCGCGCACACACGGAGGTCCGTGATTGGTTGAGGATGAAATGACGAATCAATGGCTGCGTCCAAAAACACATGCGCTACTATATTATAGTGCCTGTATTAATATAGTGCGTATAGTACAGTTGTATGTGGTTTGGGACGCAGCCAACGTAACCAAAGCAGAACGCTGCAGCCGTTAAAGTGTTGCCTAATGAGCTGGGTTGGGCTGAATACTTCGAGTGATGACTGAACACTGAATACACTGTCCTAAATGTATTCAGTAACGTATTCCATTACAATAAATAAATAAGCAACATATTCAGAAAGCATTTAGAATACATGTTGATTAGACACATGGACTCACTGTTTTTCGCTGTTACTGGTTGGCAGGTTTTTTCATGAAATTATCCTTTGTGATACGTTTGATGAGAAATTCATTCACATAATTTAAATGAGTTTTTTCTCTCTCATCACCTTCTTTAATCTATTGCTGCTCCCACAATCACCCAAGCAGAAGTTCAGTACAATTCTGATACTAAACCCTCGCAAACATCTACACTACTGAGGAGATCACTGGTTTGATCGTCAACCAATAGAGCTCAGTAACACTGGGATTAACTGGCTTAACACTTTGGTTTATCAGTCTACTCAGGCTTTAGTAGGAACTTCAGTGTTTGTAAAGGAGACGTTAAATGAGGTCCTCTTTAGAGCACATCTAACCAGCATGTTTGCTACATTGCATGCACTGATTTTAAAATAGTTAATAAACAAGCACTGGTGGGGTTTCTTTTGAAGATTGGAAGTTTTTTTTTTTTATTTTGTGGGTATTTGAAGTATTCTCCTAAAATGTAAAAAGTAGCTGTATTCTGAATACCGCCTTTACAAAATGTAACCTGGACTTAATACAGATACTTAATTTCTGTATTTTGAATACGTATTCCTAATACTTTCATTCCACTACATCCCCTCCCTGCTAATGAGTGGGTGTCTCACATCAACTCATTTGTTGAAATTACTCATATAAAATTTAGTGACACATACAATTTCTTGTATAACCCTCAGTTACTTGGGTAAATCTGGCTAAGATCAGTTCATTTGGATAAGTCCTAAGGACTCAAAAGTCTTTTGTGCAAAAAGCTTCACAGCATTCTTAGCGGTTTTGTCAGTTTCTGTTAATTAACTCTTATTTTTCTGATTTATAAATATAATTCTCTTTGTGAAATGTTATATTTGTGTTATAGCATACTCTCATGTTAAATGTGAAGTTCGCATTTTACATGTTTTTATTATTCTCACCATGAGGGTGTTTTGTGTTCAGGTTTACCAGTTCATCCTATAGCCATACACACCAGCAGTGTGGCAAACATGCACTAAACTACTAGGGTTCTTTAATGAATGCTAGTACATTACACAAGGAAGAATATTTAGTTCAAGTTAATCTAACTAATTCAAGAGTAAGCAGCCCTGGAGAAAGTAGAGTACTGCCAGCTCAATAAAAAACATTTATAATGATTGGGCTGTTTGAGTTCATTTTACTTGCTGCAGAAGTGTAGATCACTGAAAATTAGAAAGTAACTATAACTCATACATAAAACCTGAACATTGAATAATAATAATAATAAATGATGTGTTTTTCATTTAGGAGAAATATCAAGGTGCTACAAAGGTAAGCTCAATACAATGATAAAAGCAAAGCATTTAGAAAAGGAGAGCACAAAGCTAAAATAAAAAATAAATAAATAACAAAAAAGCAGCAAGCTTCAAAATAAAATACCTCTATACCATGTTTAATGTCACACTATAACATTTTAATAGACCTTTCTACATAAAATGTCTTTAAGCTGGTTATAAAAACCAGTCAGTGTCTGTGGAACCCTCAAACAATCAGGAAGGGCATTCTTTTAAAATAATTGTATTGTTACATCACTAATATTAACCACACATATAACGACATCTGTGTATGTCATGGGATGACAAAGACAACTGACAGTGCCACTGCATTGCCCTGCTTAACCTGAACTCATCCTACAGATCACATCTTCTAATATTATGGTTGTAGTGAAGTAGAATTCTACTGTTTATTTCTGAATAATTTCTTTACTGAGATGAAAACAAGGTCGTTCTGTGGTCTGATGTCGAAAGGTACATTTTTAAGAAACTTACCAACTCATATTTCAATACAGTGGTGGTGACAGGAAGCAGGGATCATGGTGTCAACACAAATCTAGCAATTTTACTAACTATCCAAAACCACCAGACAACCTGCATGTGACTTATTACGGTTGCTACATTTAATGTTAACAATGGTAAAATAATGTTAACCTTAAAAAAAAGTTTTCTTTGAGGACTACTTTGCCTTACAACGCCCTTTCTCTCATAATTGCATTTAAAAATAAAATTTAGGCGAATCTTATCTCAAAATTATTTTAACAATGTTCCGGGCATCAGGCCACATTTTTTCATAGCAATTATGTGTATCACTTTCCTGTGATATAGCTTTTATAAGCATTACAAGGTTCGAATGTCTGGTTCGGACAGTTCTGACTTTGTAAGTTTTTCTATAATATCACATTTTGCATCAAATCACTACTGACTTACTTTACATCTTAAGGGTTTCATAATAGAGAAATTTTAAAATATTGGTGGAAGTCCCCTTTAAGTCAGAATCTAATGAAGGTGGCTAAGCTGAACTGTTAGTAACACCTCGCCTCCACATGTGCGGTGTTGCTGTGGTTGTGGGATGCTCATGGTCTCTGGCTGCTGGATGCAGGCAGCCTCCTCCCTTCAGATCTGGTCTGAGGAAGGTGGTGTGCAATGCTTTTGAGCGCTTAATGATCTGAGCTGCCCCTTCTGCTCCACTGGCATGCACTGTGTTCAGCGCAACTGTGGCCAACAACAGCTGGAAAATAAAGCACCATGACTTGTGCGAAAGCGGTGTCTCTTTTAATAGCAGTGAACGCTACAAATTCACAGTAACTGGCCCACTGGGAATTCCCCCGACAACCCACTCCAGCAGCCTCAAATTGATAAGAGCTAACATTCAGTGACGAGCTCTGCTGGAGAACTAGTTTATAATCAGGCAGCATATGACTCTTTACGAGTCCTTGTTTAAAACTGAATTATAGGCTAATCAGAAGAATGTTATCTTATCTGGCACCAAAAATCATCTGGCGACTTTATGGCTCATTACATTGTTTCCTTTGGAGTTCTAGAACTCTAAAATTTCTTTTGTGATGTCCTTCCATTGTTGTGTCTTGAATGGAAAAATATGGAAATTAGGCTCTATACATATTCATAGGCCTAGCTCAATAGCTGAAGATCATAAGAGAGGGGTAATAGGCATGGTGTGGTGTGATCTCAATGGGTTAAACACAAGAGAAAAGACCACACCCACACACACGTGGGAAAAGCCACACATTTGCCTGTTGAGTCACTCTTAAACGAAAGCAAAATCTGGTCAATTCCCAGGATGAGTGATGTGTGGTGCCTTATCAAATTTGGGCAGAGTAGCTTTAAACCAGAAAAAAAGACTGCAACTCATGACTCAAGTAGAAGTAAAACTACCTGCCAAAAACACTTTAAATAAAAAAGTAGAAAACACATAAAATGCTCTACGTGTTGTTGAGCTGAAATAAACTGCTACAGCTGGAAAGTGAGAGGCAACAGCAAAATGTGACACATGCTGAGCCAACAGAACAGAATGAAATTCAACCCTAAAATGATGTGAGTAACAAGAAGATTCCTTATATATTAGTCAAACATGCTTGTGAATAAGCAGTGTCACATTTTACTGTTAAGACGGAAATACTGAGCATTTAAAGGGCCCTACATCCTACTTTTTTCTTGTATTTCATTTATTTCCTTGAGATCCACTTGAAACTTTGGTTTATGTACAAAATTGGTCATAATTCATTTTCACATGATTATTTTTCAGCCTCTCTATCACTTAGAATTAAACAGGCTGTTTTTGTCACTGTGCCTTCATAACTTAAATATGCAAAAAATCTCTAATTTGATTGGCTGCCCTGTATCGTGCCTAGTTCAAAAAGTGCTCAGAAGCTGAAACTCTCCTTAGAACTTCAACATGAACGGGTAAACAGCTGTAGGCTGAATAGGTGGATATATGTAAATGAGCTGGTTCTTGTGACATCACAGAAACAGTGATTTCAAAACAGGCTGTTTTTGCAGCTTAATGTCCATATATGAACAGCAAGGACTGAGTAATGGACGGTGCATTTTGAAACTTTAACAATGCTTATATATTATTTTAGACTTCATTTGAAAAAAGTGAGAGAAATTCGTTTTTCCAATATATATGACCCATTTAAAGATTTTTTTACTAGAACAGTACATCCAACTGAAGAACCATTTAGGAACCTTTCTTTTTAAGAGTATTTAGCTGAAGGGGTTGGGCATTGCAATCAGCCTTGATAATAAAGGAGCAATGCCAGAGAAGAACGACTTTTTGTTCCCTAAAAAAAACCTTTCAATAGATGCTTCTTCAAAGAATCACTTTTGTAAATGTAAACCTTCTTTTAGAGCTTCCAAATAATATAAAGGTTCCACACTAATTAAAGATTTTTCCCAAAACAGAACATCCGAGCAAAGAACCGTTTAGAATTAGGAATGTTTTTCATTTTAATTTTAGGAGCGTATTCAGTTAAAGGAGTTGGACATTCAGTTCCTTTGAGTGATGCCAGAGAAGAAACACTTTTGGTTCCCAGACAAACCTTTCAGTAGAAGCTTCTTTAAAGAACCTTTCTCTGTAAATGACATGTTATAGTGTGAAGATTCTTTTTAAAGAGTCATCACATAATGTAAAGGTCCTACACCAATTATCCAAGACAAGAACCATTTAGGAACCTTTATTTTTAGTAGTGAGCTCATCTGAAGGGGTTGGACATTGATTTCACTCTCATAAATAAAGGTGCCAAAGGTGCTCCTTGGTGCAAACCAACAAAACCTTTCGTTCTCTACAGAACATTTCAACAGATGGTTCTTTAAATAAAAAGTAGGCGACGTTCTTCACAAATATAAACGTCTAAATCATTTTTCTACTTTTCTACAATTGTTTTTTCATCACTCTTTTGCCACATACTCTCACTGTTCTCTTTATCATCTCGTCTTTTCACTTCATCACCCCATGCGCAGGGCGGAGAAGCGTTCAAATAAATATTTTTGCAATAAAAACAAATACTCATCTTACACGGGTCGTTTTCATATCTCACCAACAGGGGGCGTCGGAAAGGAAGTGGCTTTCAGTCATTCCGTTTCATGAACAGCTCCCATGCGTCATTTTCCCACCTGCATTCAGACGAACCTCGTCATTCTGCACTGCGATTGGCTGGTGTGAAGCCCCTCCCCCTTCCACTGACAAAATACTTATGGGCATGGACCAGTAGCCAATCGTAGTGCAGGAGGGCGGGGCTTATAGGAATAAGGGTGGAGGCAAAACAGCTCAAGCAGAAGAGGACAAGGCGGCGAGTCAACCTCAACCGGCACCAATGGCACAGAAGTGAAATGGGTGAGTGATCATTTCCTCTGTTCCTCCGTCTCATACATGGAGTTCTTTCATGGGGCAAAGCTGGTTGGAGTAAAAAATGACGGAATACGGTTCTTCACTGCGTTAAAGTTGGTTTCATGTTCATTTACTCGGATTTCTTCAAAATGAATCCAACTTTCGTGGTATAAACGGCTACAAAACAGGTCTGTTTACCGAGATGTAGGTCGGCAAACGTAGAAAGTGGAGGGACGTTGGGATGAAATGTTGATGGTGTACATTATAGATTGTAGCTTCCTATAAGAAGACCGTTCCCCTTTGACCGCTACAGTATGTAACCCAGCCAGGATGTACAGGTTCTGCATCCTATCAATGAGCTTTGTCCTTGTATGCTGTAGTTCCACCTCACGCTGGCATCTCGCCTGGATTAACCACGTGACTGTAATGTATAGATATAAACCAGTAGCACATCTGACGTGTATCATAAGGTATCTTATCTATATGTCACATAACGTTAGTCATCGGCCATTGAGCAATTCTCCATCGTGACTAGGCGTTCAAGGAAGCGACGTGTACAGTCAGTTAGTAACGTCACGCTGTTTTATGATCACCATTCAGTCATTTTGCACGTTCATGGAGGGCAGTTGGTGTCTCTGCCGTCCAGCAGCAGCCCGTGAAAATGCCTCAGCCCAGAGTCAAGTTGGTCGTGACCGGAGATGATTTTGGGTACTGCGAGAGGAGGAACCGGGGGATCGTGGACTGTTTCAAGGACGGAGCGATCTCCAACGTGTCCCTGCTGGTCAACGCCGCCTCGGCGGAGCACGCAGCTGAGCTGGCCAAGAGGTGAGGAGCTGTAGACCAGAAGAGACTTCCCAGGGCTAAGAGGTCATCACCAAAGATGGGTGACTGTCACTCAAATGCATCTACATTGAAGTGATATTTCACTGATTTTTCAAAATTTCTGTGTAGTTAAATCTTGTAAAGATGTAAACAGTCATTCAGAGTGTTTTGATATGAAATAGTTCATTGTAGAGAAACCTACTGACACAGTGTTGGTGGTAGGAATCAGGGGTCTTAAGGTCTACAATGCAAATATAGCATATTAAGTTATTAACAGAACCTATTCATGTCTTTTGAGTTTTTATCTGTAATGTTGATTATGGTAAAATAGTGGTAAAGAAAAAAATACTTTGGACACTACGTTGCCTTACAACGGCTTCTGTGTATTTCGAAAAATATGTTTTAGGCCAAAACCTTGTCTAAACTGTTGTTATACAACATCTCAGGCATCAAGCCACATATTTAAAGGTATTTCCTGTAATAGCTTTCTGTGAAGTGACAGTCTTGCATGGCAAGTTTTTATAAAACGGAGCATTTCACATCAAAACACTCTTAGTGACTTATGCTAATTTTGCAAAATTTGAGGAATATTCCTTTTTCCCTTCTTCTCCTTTTTGAATTTGTGAATTTCTGGCTACTTTCAAGTAGACTGTAACAAAGTAGACCATCACAGTCCCTAATTCCATACACTGATTCTTTTTGGAGTATTTTCTGATGCTATTACAAGCACTTGAGTTAGGTGTAGGCTACTGTACTCACTTATGGGAATCACAGTAAGTGTAAGAAAGATAAGAGGGGAAATTTCCAGTAATTTTCATACAGTGTTCATACAGTCTTGTCTTACTACTCTCATGTGGTTCTTTATCACACATGAATAATACAAATGGGTCCTGTTACTCTGACCTGTGTTTTTCGCCTCAGGCATCACATTCCTATTGGACTCCATGCCAACCTCTCAGAGGGTGCTCCAGTGTGTCAGGAGCTGAAGAGATCCACACTCATTAACAAAGATGGCTTCTTTCATGGCAAAATGGGCTTCCGCGAAGTTTTACAGAGTGGACAGATGAACATGGCAGAGGTATGCATTACAGGCACATGCTGGCACTCTCACAAAATAGGATGTCCTGGTGGGCATTTACACACAAGTCAAAGATCAACTTTGTGGGAGGCATTATTTACATACATTAATCTGTCTCTAGACTTCTCCTTCTTGGTTTATCTAGATATGACCACAGTTGAAAGTGGCAAACAAACATTACAGCAGAGGCTAAGACAAGTTTTACACAGGTCGCTACCTCAAATAAAGCTGAGTGAGAACCTCAAATAAACGTCATAGTTCTTGTTCTAGTGACGCTGTCTGTGACTTTCCCATTTCCCAATAGTTCCTGTCCACATCACTGTGTTCATCAGGATGTAAACAGTAAAAACTCACTGTGTTCATCAGGATGTAAACAGTAAAAACTGATCCTAGATCAGTACTGTTAATCTAAATGGTTGATGAAAGTGGTACTTTGATACTGGAGAGTATTGAGACTAGGAGAGGGAGGTATGGCAAAAATATAACATCACAATACTCATTTTTTTGATACATGATTTGTGTCACTGACTTTTATTCAAGCGCACTACACTAAATCAAATTAAACATGCCTAAATATGCTTTGTTTTAGCATTGAATATGCAGTTGTTCACTGTTCTTTAAGTACTGACGATATCCATGATGTGCTCAGGAAAGCATATTGTAATGTAACAGCACAATAAGTTCTTTAGGCATGTATCCTAAGAAGGGCTGTTAAAATACCTTACAGATACATTAGACACTAAAATCAAACAGTGAATCATTCTCATTCTAAGAAAACTTCTTTTCTCTGATTGATAGGTGGAGGCGGAGCTCAGGGCTCAAGTTAAGCGTTTTTGTGAGCTCACTGGTCACCTGCCCGGTCACATGGACGGCCACCAGCACGTGCACGTGTTGCCAGGTAACAGCACTTGCCATTGATATTATCTTGTTTTTCCCACAACTTCTGTTAAGGTTTTATGTTTCTTGCTGCAGCCTGGTTAAAAATGACATACCTCCAGTTTGCAACTCACAAAAACATACAGATACAGATAAAGCTACAGGCAAATCTGTGTCTCACTTGGTGTTGGTCTTTGTGTCTGGATGTTTTCAGAGGTGCGAGAAGTGTTCGCGCAGGTACTCTCTGACTTTGGGATCTCTTACACACGCGTCCCAGTGGAGCCTGGTCTCCATTCGTGTCCTTTTTTACCTCCTCATCTCAGAGACTTCTACTTGCAAGTTGAGAAAGACGCCCTCCAGTCTGTGGAGGTCTTCCATCGCCATGGCATCAGGTGTGCCACAAAAACGCACGATATAACAACACAATCATGTTTTGTTATGAATAAAAAGCAGGAAACACTTGATCTGTAATAAAGTACAATAGTCAGTTAATGATGTGTTACCAAAGTGGTTAGGCACTGTTATATGTAATCATGGAAAATCCTAATTACATGAATTACACAGTGTAGGCATAGCGTGAAATGCCTATGTTTTCCTGAAGGAATTAGAGGGTTTGTCTCTGAATAGCAAACAGTTAGAAAAACATGGTGCATGAAAGAACATAAATAAAGGTTATTTAGTATGTGGTCCTGCATGGCAACAACCAAATTAAAAATAACAAACATATAAAAACAATGTCACTTTGAAATGTTTTGTATTTTAGATTTTATTGCTGTGCAAACAGTACTGTGCAAAAATCAGTGAGCTTTATTAATTCAATTTCCAGTCAAAACAGCCATTTAGTACGAGTTACTAAATTCTCAGCATCTGAAAAAAATGTTTTTTTTTTTAGCTTTTCAGTACTTAGTGTGTCCAGTTTTTCAGTATTTAGTGTGTGGACTTTTTTCTTATCTTGAAAAGATAAAAGCTTTAATTACTGTTTATCTGATGGGGACAGTTTTTGTGGTCCATCAGGTATTGCACGGTTGTGGGGAGTCCCAGTCTCTGTATCCTTTATTTATATCCAAAGTTTATTTATATCCTTATATCCTAAGTTTTTAAACTCCAGTTGCTGTTTTTTCACTTATTTTCCTTTGACTTTCCCCTTTCTTTCATAAATGGATTATCTTGTATCTAATCTCCCCAAACATCTCCTGAAAAATGAATAGCTTGTACTTAATGGTTGTTTTGACTGGACATTAAGTAAGTGAAGGATGGTATCTGACTTCTCCACAGTACTGTACAGAAGAACCTTCATCAGTGTTAATAACCTTCATTTATGAAAAGCTTTATAATTACTGATGTGAATGAGACTACAGGACCCATAGCACATAATTATTAAAATAATTGTTGATATGCTTCTACAGATGGCCAGATGTGTATTTGGGCCTCACTACAATGGGGCAGAACATGTCCTTTGCAAACCTCAAAAGAGCACTGGGCTTCGCTATGGAAGCACAGACATCCATAGCGCAGGACGATGACCTCGATGCCTCTGACCTGTATCAGCCAATCACGGTGGAGCTGATGGTGCACCCTGGGTATCCGAGTCATCCTCTGCAAGGTGGTTGTGGCGAAGGGCCAGATGACTTCTCGCAGTCCTCCGATCGTCTGCATGAGCTTAACACACTGAGGGACCCAGCGCTGCTCAGCTACTATAAGCAGCAGAGAATCCTCCTCTGTGCCTTCAACGACTTTTAAACACTTAAAGGCCACTTAACCGGGTCCTCAGGTGCTGCTGGTCTCAAGGGGTTTACAAGAGACATAGAATGTAACACCTGACTTAACTAATGAGCTTTTCTCCAGATCCTCAAAGGATAAATCGGTTACATAGTCAGGTGGTGCAAGACCTGGTTAGCAAAGGTAACGGAAGATGTTTACATCCTCCTGTGTCGAAGTGCAATGTTGTTTTTGTGCTTTGGATACGTTGGTCTTGGATCAATGTCCAAATCTTAATACCAGACATTGGAGATAAGATGCTTAGGAACAACATCAAATCGCACATTGTTCACTGTGACAGAGGTGTCCTCAGTCAGGGGTCATGCTTCATGTAGTTCTCTTTATTACAAAATGAAGGTGTTTTTAGGTAACAACCTCAGTAGAAAACCATAGGGAACCACCCCTAAGGGTGTGTATTTTTATTAAATATTACCGATTATTGGAAAGTTTTATGACGTTTTAACTAAACCGGGCCATTCCCAAAAGTTGGAACCATCCGATTTGTGATTGTGTTGCACATGAAGATGGCAGTGTCCAACTGAGCATGTAGCAATTACTCTGTATTTTTTAAAAAAAATGTATATGTATATATTTTGCACATTTTTCTTACATGTACTGTATCAGATGTATTTATGATATTTTTGGTGTAACATTATTTGAATTAAAATCACAACCCTTTTATTCCACACGATAGCTGATATATTTTATTGTGTCCAGATAGAGATACGAGCACTAAACACAGTTTTGTAGTCTGAGCTGAGGGAAGAGATCACTGTTGCAAAACACGTCTGTATAAAAAGCAAACTAGTATTACTGGACAGCTGAATCCAGCTGATTCTCCTGCAATAGCTGATGACCTGTGAAGCTTTTAAATGGATGAAGACAGACAGTGTGGTGCCATAAGCTTCTCAGAATGAACCTGTTCACAGCACTCACATAAATTCAAGCAGCTGATCAGTACACAGAGCTGTTACCCAGGGCCTAATGAGAGCCAGCATGCTTTCTGGGAGGTTAAAAACAGAATCGGAAAGCGAGCTTAGAAGAGACATGCTCTGTAAGCCCTCTTAGCTATCAACTTACAATCTGCATTAAAGAAAGGTTCTGTTAGGAAACAGGTGATAGTAGTAGGAGTAGCCCACTTACTATGCGAATCTTCATGAATATGGGCCAAGATCTAGAATTTGCCACCCTAATGTTTATTGGAAAATACACTGACGGGCCACTTCATTATGTACACCTCCTTGTTTCTACACTCTTTGTCCATTTTATCAGCTCTACTTACCATCTAGGAGCACTTTGTTGTTCTACAATTACTGACTGTCACTGCTGGACTGAGAATAGTCCACCAACCAAAAATGTCCAGCCAACAGTGTCCTATGGGCAGCGTTCTGTGACCGCTGATGATGGTCTAGAGCAGTGGTGTCAAACTCAAACACTAAAAGGGCCATATAAAAAAAAATGCATCAAATCTGTGGGCCAGAGAAAAAAATGTTTTTATTTATTTGTAATTAATGTTGTGCTGTAACCCAAACTGGCCATTGTTTATTCAAAATATGCCAAAACTTCAGCAGTAGACTTTTAGTCTTCTAAATAGGTAGCTATTTGCTTGAACTAAACACCTGGCATCTTTTTATTTGCTGCAGTTTCATTAATTCTTGGGCTGATTTCTGATTTGATGAGCTGACATTGGTTTATATTGGTTGAACTGCAGCTGAAATGCAGCTAGTGTGTTTGGTGATATGACTGGTGTAGAATTGAGGTGTAACTGCTGTCCCATAGACTATTGTTGGGGTAAGAGAGTCGGAGCACATTACGTTGCAGTGCATGCTGGGGACTGTAGTGCAGTGCATTGTGAAACGGGCTAATATAAACAAATGTAAAATACTTTTGCGGGCCAGATAGGATTGTGTGGCGGGCCTGATCTGGCCCGCGGGCCTTGTGTTTGACACATGGGGTCTAGAGGATGACCAACACAAACTGTGCAGCAACAGATGAGCTACTGTCTATGACTTTACACCTACAAGGGCGGACCAACAAGGTATGTTTATCTAACAGAGCGGACATTGAGTGTTTAAAAAGTCCAGCAGCACTGCTGTGTCTGGTCCACTCGTAACAGCGCAACATCAGTGTTAAATAATAATACCTGCTTTGTGTGGGTCCTGACCATTGAAGAACAGGGTAAAATGGAGCTAACAAAGTATGCAGAGGAACAGATGAACTACAGTCTGTAATTGTGCATCTATATGGCAAATGGACTAGATAAAATGGAAAAAAAGTGTAGATACAAGGTGTACTTAATGAAGTGGCCAGCTGGTGTAGTTCATGCTGGGCGATTAAAAACACAATGTTTTTCATTTATACCTGTAGAAGATATTTAAGTTTGTTTAATTAAGTAAATGATCTCCTGGTTTCTGAGTGCTGAGTGCTCTGTACTAAAATGTCTTACAAGCTTGACATAGATTGTCTTGATTGGACCATTTTGTTCTTCTTCTGTTAAAATTACACCAAGAAAACAGTATTGTAGGTGGTAACCTGACATAGACTAGGCTTCCATAAAGAAAATTTAGTTTTCTAATTTAGTTTATATGTGTTTCAAACTGCTTTCAAAACTGATGTACCAAGCAAATGGCATACACTGCAAATAATGACATTTTTTAAAAAAATGAATAGTTATATGCTGATATTATATACTAGTGTAGATGATCTATTGGCCAGCACTAAACATAGTAGTCATACATTAGCACACTCAAGCAATTCTAGGCCCGTTTTCACATACATGGATTAAGCTTAGTCTTGGACTAATTTGCATTATTGATTGTGAATCACCATTGGACATTCTTTTCAGTCTAGGTTTGGCTTAGTCTGGGTCTGGGAAACTGGACCCAAGTGTGGTAGCATTGCTGTTTATAGCATGAGTCGAGGTTCTGGGAGGCTGGATTCCTGTACATTTTGGTGATTTCTTTACTCAAGCACACCTGATGCAACCCATCTGTTTAACCGGCAGGTTTGGTTAGTGTGCTAGAGCAGGAAAATCACCAAATGCTGCCAAACTCCAGCCCTCATTTACCTACCACTGGTTTATAGTCCGAGATCCACCAATGGTTCTCTGACATGCTGCCACCTTGTGGTTCTACATGGTGAGATAAAAAGACTCACAAGTCTTGTTTTAAAAGATGACCAATGCTGCCATGGGTACCATGTAGTCACAGGCAAAATTTTTATTACTTTTTCATGTTTAATTTCATTCTGTTACGTTGGGGGCAGCATCTGTACTGCTTTGTGATTGGTCACACCTCTGACTTCAGAGGTTTATCATTTTATTTTAGACCAAAGGACACAAAATAGAATTAAAGCACCTAACAAACGTCTGTTGCTATGCAAATAGATGCTGTATGTACTAAGAAGTTCTGCTGCAGTTCCCTATGTTGCTCAGTACGCAGTAGTCTTTTGACCTGCAACATCTGTTCTTCTAAAATTGCTATTTGGAAAGGTACTTTCACTCCTACTTAAGTCATTATTTCACCAAATCAGTAATAAGGGGTTTAAACTACTCCACCCACCTTTACAATAGGCTACCTCTCAATGTATGTCAGAAATACTTCTTGTGAAAAAATTTATGTAAGCTGTGAAGTTTTAAGTATAATTCATTCATGCCATTTTCAATATCTCTGTTTATAAAGCTCTTTTTGACTGGAGAGGCCCAGACAAATAGTCTTGTTGGTTAGCTGGCTTTATTAGGAAATCGTTGACCAATCAGAGAGTCAGCACACTCAGAGTGACCAATCAGAGTCAGCCGCTCTGTATATAACGTCATTCTCATGACTGTACACTTGGTCTTCCTTTACTTCTTTTCCTTTTAATTCCAATACACAAAATATGTGAAGTGGCTGTAAAAGAATTCATACAATTTTGTGAAAATGAGCCTCAGCTCCTAGAACCGCTGATATTTCTGTCTGAAAGGTGCAAAGTGGCTTACAGGGGCAAACTGCCAGTGGCTAAAGTTTCTGAATACATAATCGGCCAAAATGTCTACTTACAGGCCTACTAATGAAAAGTGCGAAATCACACCTCCTCTGTAATACCTACTTCACTATCAAGTACATCTCGGCTAAAATGGTGAGAGAAGAGACGAGTAGGTCATGACAGTCTGTTTGATAGACTGAATACATGAAAGTAACTGCAAGAGCATATTCTAATAAAGACCTCTGCTGACAACTACTCTTTATTCTTAGGAGAAATGAGCAACAATGATCTTTTTTGTTGTTTAGCCTCAGGAACGTATAGATCTGTACACCTAGAGGCACAATTTCCATTAATGGCCAAATCCAAATGAAGGAACAAAAAAGATGTTTCTGTGAAACGTTAAAATAAAAGGTGTTTTTAAAATTAGTAATCATCATAAAAGTATGTTCACTCACACAAAGACCGTTTTTATCCTTCCATTTCTTTTTTTTTCCATTTGTGAAACAAAGAACTTGATAACAATATTGGTGTCTAGGCTGCCTTTGTTAGACTACTCAGTGGATCTGCAAATCTGAAGTTTGCAAAGGGGCGGAGAGGAAGCCGTCCCACAGAATACAGTGCAACTCAAGAAGCGCAGTGAAAGTAAAAAGATCAGTATGAAAAAAAAATTACTGCCACACTCCTCCAGTATCAAGCTGTGTAACCTCCATCACCTCGTTCATTTTCAAACATCAAACAGTATCTTTGTTTTGGAGCGCACAAATAAGAATAGGGAACAACAGCAACAAAAAAAAATATTATACATGATAAATTACACATTTTCCTCTTTTTGAATAAGCTGACACTTCCGAAGTCAGATCAAAGAAGTGCGTACTAATGCAGTGATGATTTCACTCATAATAAGGTCAATAACAGCATACAGATATTGAGATATCCCAATACAATTTCTAATTCCTTTACCACCTTTCCAGTCTTATGTTCTCCCCTATCCAATTATTTTGACATGTTTAAACTTTAAACTTAAAGAACAGAAAGACAGTAGAAAGTTAGTAAGGGCCTCAAGCTAACACCAGGCAGAGAAACTGGTGAGATATCCACACGGAGTCCTGCTTTAAAACGGAGGCTGCAGCTGTGGTGCAATTCTCCAACTCAACTAGAATGACACGTGTGTAGGGAATTGGAGTGGGAGCAGAAGGAGGAAAAAGAAGGAAAAGGGAAGAGGGGAGGCAAGGGGAGGGGAGTAGAGGAGAATTTATGTTTGGGAGGAGAGGGGCTACACACTTGTCAGGTATCATTAGTCCACTGGCCGCTTTTCACCGTGTTTCTTTGTAAACTCTTCTGCGTTCTTAAAGAATTTTTTACGGTCCTTTGAGTATTCTTCTGCTAGGTCGGCCCTCAGGGGGTGTTCTGGCTGTGGGTCATTCACCAGGGCGATGAGCGACTGAATTACTGAAAAACAAAACAGCCAAATACACACCTTTAGGCAGAAACACCAACAATGTATTCGGTTCTGTATATGAGCTGATTCCAGCTTTTTCATGACAGTTAACATAAAATAAATTATCTCATAATCTATTATACAAACTATGGAAATGGTTCTTTGGCTTTTCATGTTGTAATCTCATTTCACGATACACAGAACAATTGCCATGATATGACATGGTCTGTATCTCATTTCTTTACTGATTTGCGAGGCTTGGAAGCACAACACTTGGACTGTCACGACTCATCAATTAAACCTGATTACTGGATTTAAAATTGATTAAAAGCTTTCTCATTATCAGCAGTGATTAGCTGGCAATTTACACAATGACAATGTATATTTAAAAAATCTTTCTCTTACAGTGATAAACTATATATTATATATACACACACACACACACACACACACATATACATACATATATATAAAAATGTAAGTCTTTTTAAAGGGACCATCAAGTCAACTGCAAATATTAAAAATCTCAATGTTCTTTAAGATTTATGACTCGATGAACATTGACCAAAGCCTTAACCGTAACTCAGATTTAACCACAGGATCAGGACTGTGTGAGCGTGTTAGAGTGCAAAGTGACTGAAAGTAGCCACAGCAATGTAAACCACCCCACAACAGGTACAAGGGAGCAGTCTCTTTCAATATAGTCCCCACCAACTCAAATCCAGCAGAGGAAACATGACAGTGCTAGAATCTCTCAATGAAAACAACCAACAGTTAATTTCTACTGTTTGGCCTTTTCCAAAAATTCCATTTAATCTTTGTTGAATACTTCAACTAATATAATCAATAGTGACAGCACTGTACAGCACAAAACTCAGGGCTGCTTTATAACACGGCCTGTTGCTTCCAGCTCATTTGCAAAGGGGTCGCTCACCTTGGTCAGTTTTGGTGGCTGGTTTCCAGTTCTCTGCACTAATGACAGGCAGGCAGACCTGTCCTTTCTCATCAATGTTGGGGTGGTAGATCTTCGTCTTGAACGTGATCTTTGGGGGTTTGAAAGGATATTCTGCAGGGAAGATGATCTCGATCCTGAAGGCCCCTTTGTCGTATGGAGGGTTATCCTGGAGACGAAGGAAATTGATGTTCGTCATAAATCTCCAAAACAATCTCATAACCAAGACCTCATAAATGTTAAAAAACAAAAGCATATTAAAAAAAGCATCTAAAAACCTGTATCTCTCATCAGAGAAGTACAACATGCACAAACTGGAAGTGAAATTTTACTGACAATAACACAAGAAAATCACTTTCAGTCAAGTATCAGATCTGAACAAAATGAGCTATGGTGGAATAACATTTCTCTTGTCAATTAAGCACAAAAAATATATATTTGACTCTTTAACTAAAAAACTCACTTACTGGAACAATGAGGCCCTGCCATGTCAATATATTCGATTCATCGACTTGAATGTTACGGAAGTTTTTCATTCCAGATTTGCGGATTTCTTCAAGCTCCTGCAAAGGTGAACAGATAGGAAAGTGTGACTGTAATGAACTGGTCAGTTTGCTGGACATTAAGGCCAGCCCTTTATGGATCGTTCTGTGGTATACAACAAGCAATTCCACATAGAGGTTACCCCAGACACCAAAATTTTATACGGAATTAACCCACTGATAGCAGTTTGTCAGTTGTTCTAGACTATTCTTAATCTGCGTCCACAAAACTCGTCGAGCGAGTTTAAACACTACACCATTCCTAAAGCGAAGACGACCCATCTCCACAACATCCACATGCATGCGATTTGTTATGTATTTTCACATGTATCCTGTCAGTACGAAGACAGCACCATTTAGTGTTAAACAAGGGGTCTATAAATAGATATCCCCTCATAAGGATAATCTTGTGATTTGTAATTTCCCTTCCTCACTACAAAGACCTAATTGAGCAGTTACAGCCTCTCTTATCAGATGAGGAAGTGTCCTCCTTGCAACTACAACACTTTGACACTGTGTGAATGTACAAGTCTCTCTTAACCATGCTGGTTAAAGAAAAACTGGCCTCTCTAGCATAGAAACGTGTGAAAAGGCCGTCTCAAACAGGACCAGCGTTAACATAAGACATATCAGTTCTCAGGAATGAATGAACAAACTCGACAATCTTCATAGTTGTGGGTGGCTGACGAACGAAAAGATTCCTGAAGTGAAACCTTTTCAAGCATGCCAAACTTGCGCTTTCGGTTTTTCGTAAGGGCGTTAGCTAGCTAACCTAGGTAGCCCACCTTGCTAAAGCTAACCCCACAGCTACAAAAAACCGGCTTTCGCTAAACAGCCTCGACGTTTTAGCCTCCGTGGACCAGACCAACAACGTTAATTATATTAATAATGCCAATGTTTTTGTTTTTAGTCGACCACCAGCCGGGCGGCTTTGGCTGCTTTCACGTCCGGCCACTTGAAGTTAATAATAAACTACAAAACAAAAAGGTAAAAAGGGCTGATTTGCCCAAAACTGTGGCGAAAAAGGTCACGCTGATAGCTGTCTACGCCACCGACAGCGCTAAATGTCACGGATATCGAGCAGCCAAGTTCAACACGCCGAGCTGACAAGGGCTCTTTGGCCCTGTTTATAATACCACAATACTGTTAAGCCACCAAGTCGCAGACTTTCAGCCCTTTTTTGTAGACTTCTGTTATTCATATTCAACGAGATGAGACCTAAACAGCAAGGAGACAGAATATATTACGGCTTTCCGTCCCTCAAACCCGGCTTTTCTGCCCTCTCTCTGTCTCTGTTGACGAGGCTGAAGTTGGCTTCCTATTCGCCAGCTTCTTGTTCGAATTCTCCCGTTCCACCTTAAATGATGCAGCAGTTACGTTCTGAGCCCTCAGGCGCCAGAATGTAACTGCTGCACCATTTAAGGTGGAACGGGAAAATTCGAACAAGAAGCTGGCGAATATGAAGCGGATCGGCGGAGCACTTCTTTCGAACGCGGCTAAATCGCGAACGAGCGGGCGAACGGGGCAACACGTCGTGGGTTTCGCTTCCCGGGCGTTTAATGTAACACAAAGATGTCGTTTGAACTCACATACATGCTAAAATATTTATTTTAAAAGCGAGTTAAGGGGTACTACCTTGTGCAGCCTCCTGCTCGCAGCCATCTTGGATCGTCCAACTGCTCCCACAGTGCACCGCGGCCGCGAGGCCTCTTCAAAAGTGAGGTTTAGTTTCAGCAGGAAGAACTACAAACTGGTTTTCTTAATCTTTTTTTACGTGCAGTCAGCTCTTTACTTTTATCTGCATCTGCAATCAGTTATTTAGTTTCACCTTTGCCCTGCAGTCTGCTTTTTAACTCGTTGAAGTGCTGCAGAAGAGGGACCTGGAGGAGGCATGATGCCAGATCTGGGACTGTGGGTACTTTCCATTACAAAGCAATAAAAAAATGTACTCTCTGCAGTTTGGCTTAATGTTATGTTGTTAGTTACACCACTGTCATACAACAGTTTCTCATTCCGTCAACCTTCAGTTGTATGAAAAGCAGTTCTGATGACCTGCTGAGAGGGAGAGAGAGTAGATGTGATGACCTCTAAGCATCAGTCACATGTACTGAAGTGAAATATTAATTTAAAGGGCTGTATTTTAAGGGGGAATTCCAGAGATTTTTCCAAACCATGTAAGTCAATTATCGAGATGTAAACAGTCATTCAGAGTGTTTTGATGTGAAATGGTTCATTGTGGAGAAACTTGGAATGTAGGGAATGTATCTACAGTGATGGTGATAGGAACCAGGGGTCGTGATATCTACAACACAAAATACAGCCATTTATTCAGCATCCAAAACAACTATTAAACCTGCACATGTCTTCTGAGATTTTATGTGCAATGTTGATCTTCTTGGGGTACTACCTTGCCATACGATAGCCTATGTGTACCTCTTTGTCCTGCATGTATTAAAATTTTTTAAAACTTCAAAACTATAGTTACCATGTCTTAGGCGTCAGGCAGCATAACTTTATGTGTGGCACTTTTCAGAGACATTAAACACTTCAGACGTCTGGTTCCTATCACCACCACTGTGAAGAATTTTGACACTGTAAGTTTCTCTAGACGAACCATTTCAAATCAAACCTCTCTGAAAGACTTTGTCTACATTTTAATGGTTAAATTATGCATAATTTTGACAAATTGGTGGAATTCCTTCATAAATGGTAATATATTTGTGTTTAATTCTGAAGTATTAGTTCTCAAGTTTTGTTATATTTGTTCACATTTATTCACATCCCTAATTCCTTTTTTAATTTCATTATTTTCTGTCTTGTGACAACATATGGGCTGCTTTCCTGCTGTTCCCTCTCACTTTTGGGGTGCAGCATTTTATTTTAGACCAAAAGAATTCCCTAAAAGAAAGAATAGCTCCTAATACACTTTAGTTCCTGTGCTGATGGGTGCTGGGTGTATTAAAATATTACAGTGAAGTTATATAGGGAACTCACTATTTCTCCCTTTATTTTATTTTTTTTTACTTTTTTGACTTATACTCCTGTTCAATTTGTTAGTTCAGGCCTAAATCCCACATTGATACATTACTGATTACTGAAATGCTAAACCATAAACTTCACTGAAACATTTACAGCATTTTTATTGAGTCCAGATTTATAATGAAGCCAGCCAATCAGTTTCTCTTTGGCTTTAGAAGATGTGAAGATAGCTGTGAATGACGTTATCACGTTAAACAAACGAACCTGTTCCCCAACATTATGAAAACTAGTTCATGATTTGGTTTTGAGTTCTATTCTTTGACCAAAAGATGTCACTCTAGTATCAGAAACATCTCTGCTCAAACTGGAATCTCACATTCAAGATCTCAGCAGTCCTGTTTGTGTTGATTAAGAGAGGCTAAAACAAGACTGATCTTATATCAGTAGTTTTTTTGCCCTCTCAGCCTCATATTTTGCATAAATCATTTAGGAACTAGTAGCCTTATTACACTTTTGTTATATTTAGATATGAATAGTCCTATGAAGAATTTACAGGGGGCGCTAGTGGGGATGCTAAATGAATTTCAGAGGCTGCTTTAGCACTCCTAACAACCCCAACACCTTCATTTCTTATGCTGATAGATGGTGGATGTACTAAGAAGTTCCACTGCAGTTCTGTAAGGTTTTTTGACCTGATACTTTTATTTTAGTAGTTAGTTAGCACATCCACACTGTTGTCCTGCATTTTTCTTGAACTTTACTTTTTTCCCTGTGGGTCCACTGATAATGTTTGTATGGTTTAATTGTACAAAAAAGGGCACAATTCATTTTTACACAACCATTTTCCAACCTCTCTTTACCCCAGGCTATTTTTGTTATTGTGCCATTAAGATAAATATGTGCAAATGAGCTCTGTTCTGATTGACTGTACTCTGTTATGTCTCATTCAAAAAACAGTCCAGGCTGAAACAGTCTTTATAACTTCAGTGTCAATGGGTAGATATTTGTTAATGTGTTAGGTATGGTGACATTTCAAAAATAATGAATTGAAACCCAACTGTTTAGTTTCCATATACACTGTGAGCTTGGATAAGTTAAATTTACTTAAAAAATTTAAGGAAACCGGTTGCCTTAAAAAAATTAAGTAATGTGTAATGAAAACTTGAGTTAGAATAACTATAATTTTTGAGTTAGGCTAACATAAACATACGTTTGCACAACTCGTAAATTCTAATTATTTTAATTTAACGTCTTGAAATTGCAATTTAACTATATGTTTCATTAAGCAATTGAGACTTTTTTTATACTTAAGTGATATTAACCACTTTGCCAAACACCAAAGGGTTAACCTTTACTGGGAACATGGTCACTGACCAACATGCCCACTCATTAGCAAAGAAAATGATAACCTTCACTCTTAGCCAACAACACAATGTCAGGCAGCTGAATAAAGCATAGATAAAAAACATTTGCCTGAGGAAAGACAGCCTGGGTGGAGTGAAAGCACACTGACGGTGAGTAAAACAAAGGGAAAGAAACACTCAGTATGCAAATAGATGGAGCCCAGAGCCAATGGGAAAGAAATATACATTTTATCTAATAAAATCGTGTTAACAAAACAAACATGTAACTGTATTTCACACACTGCAAAACGGTAAGATGTCTGGCAGCAAAAGTTGCCAAACAGTTCCTGTAATTTTACAGTAAAATTCTGTACAGTAGATGACTGTAAAATTAAAGCTTTTCCTTGTAAATATTCTGTGTAATTTTACGGCCAAAGTTTAGTAGAATTACAAATTTTTATCGTTAAAAACATCTCTAGAATGTATTAAAATCATGGAAATACTGCATAAATACACTTAAAGTCTGCAACTTGAGGGTTGCTATCTTTTAAATAACAGTGTAATTAAGTTATTTCATAGAATTATTTAATCATTTACAACATGCACCTGTCGAAGTAGATTTTTAAAGTAAAATAAAGAAACATTATTTAAATTAACAGTCATTTTACTTTCAAAAAAAAGTCTTTTCAATCCTATTAAACATTTATCAACAGACATAATCTGTCAATAAATGTTCTTATCCTACAAATTTACAGTGGATAACAATTAAATGTCGGTTGATCCACCTACCAACTATCACAATGTACTGTTTATCCACAAGACACCCCTGTTACATCACTGGATTCTACTGGTTAAATACAGAAATACAATGCAAAATTACATGTAATTACCCCAATATTAAAGTAGATGGTTAACATTTTCATTTTATCGTTCAGTATATTCACAGAAATTTGCCATTATCAAAAAATTATATACCATAATTTTGTGGTCATTTTGTTATATTCCAGTTTTTATACAGGAGTCAATATACTCAATTACATGAACGTTCTGCACAATTACCTTTCACTTCAGCAGATATAAGAATGGTGTACTTTAATTTTACATAAATACACAACAGCCAATACACTATTGCTCTTTTAAAACAATGTAAAACCTTTGGCCAGAACAATAAAACCTCAACAATAATACATACTTTCAATCTTTTTATTTTGACAGTTGAACTTTAACAATCATAACATCACCCAGCAACCTAGCATTCAAAATAAACACCAAATGGGGGCAAAAAGATAGCTACTGTGAATCTTTCTACAGTTTTAAAGATTTATATTGTCTGTCTAAAACAAACAATAATGTGAATTAGAGCACTAATTACCTCCTGTATCATTCTTGATTTATCTGTAGTTTGGACTGTAACAGCACGTGCTTATTAAAAGATTCAGATTGGAACTGCAAGAGAAAAAAGTTTCTTGATTTCATTCACACATGCTCAAAACAAAGCCAGCAACCTGAAGGACTAAGCAACCACACTACACTCAGGACTCAGCTACACTGAATATGCCTCTAGAATGAGGACTTTTAGCTAATACAAAGCACAAGTGTCAATAACAGAACCTAGTACTGCAACAGTTATTACAGTCCTTAAAAGGGGCATTTTCAACAATGACAGTAAGATGGAAAGTGTGCTGACAATACAAACCCCAAAAAACTGGGGTCGGTCTCCTTTTGAACATGTATGGCACATCATGAAGAGCAGAATCAGACAACAACAACCACAGACTGTTGAGCCAGAACTCAATGAGTCCTAAGCAAGAACGGGCAAAAATTCGACTTACAAAACTGTAACAATTAGCATCTTCATGTCCCAAACAATTAAAAAGTGGTATTAAGAGGAAAGACAATGTAACAGAGTGGTAAACATGCCTCTGTCCCAACTTTTTTTGAGTGTGTTGCAGGCATCAAATTCTAAAATTATTTTAAATAAGTTGGTCAATGAAAACACTGGAAATCTTTTCTTTATACTTTTGTCAGTTAATATAGATTCAAGAGATTTAACAAATCATAGTTTCTTGTTTTATCACATTTTACAAAATGTCCCAACTTTTCTGGAAATAGGGTTTGTATTTTAAGGAATGGGACTTCATGATCTCATCAAATATCTCATAGAACAACATGTCACTGTTCATTCTCACTGTGCACTTTTGTTTTCTTCAGTCTCAGTCCACTCACCCTTAACCCTCTCTACATTTCAGTTTAAAGAACAACTCATAGAAAGATGACAGTCATCTGAGGAGGCATCCATAAGGAATATAATTCCAGGCTTTGGACACTGTGGGATCTCTCAATGATCTTGTTAGCTACCATTAAAGCAGTGACCACTGCCTCACCTGTGAAAAAAGAAAATCAAACATTTCTCTGTTTTAGACTGTAACCTGACACATCCTGTGCACTTTTAAATCAATTTAGGATGCATACCACTGTAATGTAAAATGCAAAAAATCTTAAATCATGATAACTGTTGCTGTTACTGCTATCATCTGTAATTGTAGTATTAATATCTGAATTAGCTGATCAACTGGAAGTTACTGACTTTTGATGACTGATTTGCCACTTTTCTCTGCTCTATGTCATTGTAACTCTAACAAGATTTAAGATTTTGTTGTCTGATAATTTCTAAAAAAAATAAAATAATAAAATCTTGAATCATAGTATGTGCAAGCTGTAGCGAGAGCTGAACGATTTGGGGAAAATATCTAATTGCAATTTTTCTGGCCAATATTGCAATATGGATTTAAGTGCAGTTATCTTCTATAAATTAATATAATTTTTTTTTTTTTTGGCCAAGACGACCAGAATATCCACTTTTTCTGGCTTGAGGCGCTGGAACACTGAGTGAGCAAGACTACCATTTAGTGGTTATCACATACACAGCACACGCATTGATCAAACTCATCTACAGGCAGTTCACAAGCTCTGTATGATTTGTTGAAATTTCCTCATTTAAACCTCTTTAATATATATTTTCTATAATAAATATTGCAGCTCTTGTGATTTAAATATAAAAGCGATTAATCTGTCAGGCCAAGCTGTAGCACAAACAATAACATTCCAGCCTTCATACTGCATCATTACTTAACTTCCTAATTTTATGTGAACATAACCAAAAAACATACCTTGGTCATGTCCCTTTGCTTGTAGGAATCTTTTGAAGACGTGGGAACACAGCAAAATGTGTCCCTGATGCAGCACTGAACGGAGGTTTTCTGACAGGGGCAGAAGTGACCAAAAAAAAAAGAAAAGAAAAAAGCACAAGAAACAAAACAAGAGTTAAAATTGTAATTACTGTTTAAGTAGAGTTCCCAAACATTTTCACTGGGTTTTCATTACTACCCTAGTCGGGCTGATAATAATAATCACATGTAGCTCTTTGTACTTCTATCAAGAGCTAACATCTTTCACCTTTACCGTTACTGCCAGGTTAGCATATTAAATAAGCTCAGTAATACAATAGTGGCCACTACAAAGTAATGTTTGATATTGTTTGCATAAACTGAACTTAACAGATGCACCGTCACATTACATTTCTAAGACTAATGTACCTAAACTCGTTAAAGGGATTAACCAGGTTTGCCAGGTCCAGCAAATGCAACCGCAAAAGGAACTGTAAATTGCATATAAACAATACTATGCGAAATTCCCAATTATATGTATTATATGTAAATCTATTGATCTGGGCAGTAAATGTTATTGTTTAAAAAAACCCATGAAATACAAACACACAAATAAAGAATCTCACATGGCTCCCTACTCCCTATATAATGCACAACATAGGCCTTAACTTATAGCTCCTGCATTCACACACTGCATACTATAACAAAGAGATACTGGTGATTGAACTACCTGCACACAATTCACTACAGGACATTCACTACAGGACATCAAAACTCCATAATTCACATAGTGCACTACATAGACAGCCATCTGAGATTCAGCACTAGCTTATCTGATCAATCCTTCTTTAAATTAAATCAGGAGCGCTGGAATTCAGCAGATCCATTCTGAACTGCAGTGAGAAATCTATTTATTTAAGGTACTTTACTGCAGAGATTATTTCACTAAACACTGAGTATTATAACTTGTCCAAATACTGATGATAGACGTCAGTAAACTTTTAGGTTTCTCCTTTGTTTCTGTTTGCATTGACAAGCTAGCTAACGATTACTGCACTTCCCTCTCTCTCTCTGGGCGTTTTCACACTTGGGCCGTTTCAGCGTCTGAAGTGGACTCAGACCGCTGAGTCATGGTTTCTTTTGCATATGTGAACACGCCAAACGAACTCAGACCCCCCTAAACGGCCCCAAAAACGAACCGAACCGAGACCACCTCTCGAGTCTGTTCGTGATCTGAGACAGACAGCAGAGCTGACTTATTAAAGCGATCAGATGCGAGAGCCCGCGTGATTTTACTGCGTTAAAGCTCGTGCTGGGCACACAGCGCAGTTTTCAGCTGCTTTCACTCTGAACGCTGAATGAATGAAAACTCGCCGGGTGGAGCTTCAGTGAGGAGCACAGTTGAACACGGAGCCCACCGCGGCAGACCCGCAAGGCCATTTTTCCAATTTTGCGCGATGCACTTCGTCCAATCGTTTCAGCGCGGCCAATAGGAGAGCAGAAGGCGGGTCTGGTGGTTCTTCTCGTCACCTGATAGCTCGGATTTATCAGAGAACGCTGCCCATTTTGCGAATACTGTGCGCACAGACAGTGCTGTGAAAGGGGTCTGAGTTCTAACGGAGTTGTGGTCTGAACAAGAAGTGGTCTGAGATCTCAATGGACCAGAAAGAAAACTGAGTCCTCTTTAGAGTTCACTTACATTGTGAACACAAAACGAACTGAGGTCATTTGCAGTTGGTTCCCTTCCAGGTTCACTTCTCTCTCTCTCTCTGACTCTACTTGTAGCGCCGGTTCTCCCTCATTATCGTGAATAACTCTCTCTGCTGTTGTCCACTGTAGTTACCTGCCTGTGTGTCCTCAAGTTTACGGCTATTCAGTCATTCATACGGCGATTCCTCGGCTTCGGTTCATTCTGAAAGCACCGCCACTTTCAAAACTTCACTCACGACTACATTTTCAAACAAGCCCAATTTGGCGGCGAACCAGCGACCCTGGCGACTCTGGAGTTAAGTCCTCAGCTGTGTTTTGATACCGTTAAATACGGACACTCAGCCAACTCAGCTGACCCTCCTGTTAGCTTGGACTAAATCACTTAAATTAGCTCACTGCTGTTAGCTCACTGCTACTAAGACTACTATTCGTAATAAAGAAACTAAATGCAAAGTGTGCCGTTTTCACTGCAGTAAAGCGGCAGCTATGTGAAAAACTAAAACCAAGTCATCACCTCGGAGCTGAACATGAAGACATGGTGTGAACAGGGACTCCGGTTCAGCCGGGCTGGTTTCTTCCTCTACGATTCAGTGTGAACGCGCTCCCGGTGCAGCTCGCGCTCGGATTCAAACAGGGATTCTCGACATTCGTTGGCTAAACAGACCATAAACACGACTTTGTCCAATGAACACACAACTGTCTGCTAAACTTATTTTTTGTGGTTTCAAAACTTTAGTTCCACCAAATCTAAGACAACAATATACCTTTGAGCTGATATTACAATTTACGGCCTGTTTTAAAGAGAAATGTTGTGAATTACTAAATGGTTTGATAGTTATTTGAATTATTTAAACCTCATCATTTTAGTCAAAATATCTGGTCTGATGCTGTATGCCAGTTGATATTATGGAAGTTTAAATTAATTTACCATACATTTACTGTTTTAAAGCAACAAATTACTGTTAATTCACAACAGGTAATGGACTTGTTATATTATTATTACCCTGTATTGAAAGTAGTTTTATAGGACAGTTCTGTTAGTTAATGTTCATTAGGTGTTATAATATGCTTACTACTTATAATTACAGCAAACGTGTTAAAAAAAAATGTTCTGTATTTTTAAATAAACACACACAGAGCAGGAAAAAGGTAAAACAACTATATTGGTCTGTATTCTTACATAACTGTTTTTTTACCCTTTTAACTGTGTTTTTACAATGATAACTACTAAATCCACACTCAAAATTCTTAAAAAATGGTACAACCACGTTTAAAAAAACGGTGGATTCTTATAATTTAAAATAACAGACTTTGACTGTATTTTTACAGCAGATTTATTGAAAAAGGTGATTCTCCTGTATTTTACAGGTATATTCTCTTATCATGAAAAATACAGAAAAAACCTGTATTTTTTTACGGTCAATGTCTGTAAAAAAAATCTTTTTTTTTACAGTGCAGCTTACTTAGTTTCACTCAGTTTCACACATTTGTTCAGCAACTTTAATGAGAAACAATTAAAACCAACAGAAATATCATAATTTTTTGAATATGGGGTTTCAAAGTTGCCATAGCAACAGACTAACCAAAATAGCAAAAAGTTAATTCAACTCAAAAATGTCATTGGGGTGTACAAAATCACCAAAAACGTTCCCTTAACTTAAAATTGTTGAGCAATGTGTGGGATATACTGAGTTCTATGTACAACTGACTTAATTTATTTGAGTTAAAACAAAATGCGGGTTTACAGTGTACTGACTGCATGGGCTGGGGAGTGAACAGTGTTTATGCACTACACCAAAGCTCTTTTATTTAAAGCTTCTCTTTGTACATTTTGGAGATTTGGAAACCGCTCTGATGGAAATCTGTAATTACATAACATACCGAAGAACATTTTGTAACTTGGGTTGTTCTTCAGACCGCGGATGAATCTGATGATTTCGAGTGTGTTGAAAGAAGAGAATTTAAAACTTGATGAGGGACATGCCTTCTGAGGATGTAAGTGAATTATTTACTTCATCAGTATAACGTTGACTCTGGGACCTAAACACCGAGCTGGACCTTCTGTTTGAGCCTGTGCTTGTGACGTTAATACGCAAAGATGTAAAACTCCCACAAAATCCAACCCAACATCTCTGAATTAAATGATTATTTCAGGCTTTACAGGGTGTCTCACTCATGCCATGTTTTAGCTTGGTTTTCTTTTTCCTGATTGAGTAATGCTGCTTCTTACAATTTTAACAAAATACCTTACATACTGTAGCTTTTTTTTAAAGAAAGTGAGGAAATATATTTTTTCCATGATGACCCTTGAAAGAATTAATAATCCATAAACTACTCTATAACAATGTACAGTGTTTTTGTTAGCATGATTCAACAATGACCAAAAATTAACAAGCCAACTTCACAGCAAATTCACAACATAGTAGCATAATAGACTATATAGATAACATAGTATTAGTGAATTCACAGCCTATGTTATAGCAAGCTATTTGAACTAGGCAATATGGTCATAGCACTGAATTCACAGCCTATAACATAGTATGCTGTTCTGATAACGTAGTAATAACAGTGGATTCAAAGACTATAGCACAGTATGCTGTTTAAATAATATAGTAATAACAGTGAATTCACAGCTTATAGCACAGTATGCCGTTTAGATAATATAGTAATAACAGTGAATTCACAGCTTATAGCACAGTATGCTGTTCATATAACATAGTAATAACAGTGAATTAACAGCCTATAGCACAGTATGCTGTTCAGGTAATATAGTAATAACAGTGAATTCACAGCTTATAGCTCAGTATGCTGTTTAGATAATATAGTAATAACAGTGAATTAACAGCCTATAGCACAGTATGCTGTTCATGTAACATAGTAATAACAATGAATTCACAGCTTATAGCACAGTATGCTGTTCATGTAACATAGTAATAACAATGAATTCACAGCTTATAGCACAGTATGCTGTTTAGATAATATAGTATTAACAGTGATTTCACAGCCTATAGCACAGTATGCTGTTTAGATAATATAGTAATAACAGTGAATTATGCTGTTCAGAAAACATAGTAATAACAATTAATTCACAGCTTATGGCACAGTATGCTGTTTAGATAACAGTAATAACAGTGAATTCACAGCTTATAGTACAGTATGCTCTTCAGATAACACAGTAATAATAGTGAATTCACAGCTTATAGCACAGTATGCCGTTTAGGTAATATAGTAATAACAGTGAATTTACAGCTTATAGCAAAGTATGATGTTTAGATAACATAGTAATAACAGTGTATTCACAGCCTATACCACAGTTTGCTGTTTATATAACATAGTAATAATAGTGAATTCACAACCTTTAGCACAGTATGCTGTTTAGATAACATAGTAATAACAGTGAATTCACAGCTTATAGCACAGTACACTGTTTAGACACTATAGTATTTGACTTTAAACAAACAAAGTGTTCTGATCTAAAGAAAATGAATTCTATTCTGTGACCAAAAGATGGCACTCCAGTGTCAGAGGTAAAACTTGAGTGTGGAGCACTGACTCAACTGCTACTTGGAGGATGTTTTTGTTCACAGAAGTGAAATGACCAACACTGGCAAGTCCTTACCATCAGCAGCTTTAATCATCAAACCACAAAGAGGGATGTTATTCACATAAATAAAAGAAGCAGATGGACCGTTTTACCCTAAAATTACCAGATGGGTTCGATTAGCATTTGGCCTCCAGTTAGCACAGTCAGGATGATGCATTAGCTCATGTGGTGAATGAGTGGGCATGCATGCTTTGTGATTAGTACTTTCTCCACTTGTTTAACTTGAAGCAGATTGCAGAGTTCATTTTACAACCCCAAATCAGAAAAAGTTGGGACAGTGTGCAAAATTAAAACTGAAAGTATTGGTTTGTGAATTATTTTTGACCTGATATATTAAAACAACATAACATAGTATTGTATGTGTTACTTCATGAATTTTATTGTTTGTTTTTTTTTCAAAACAATACATTTTTTTCCCTTATTTTAATTTTGATTCTTGCAGCATATTTCAAAAAAAGTACAGTAAAGAACAGTAAAATATTTGCCACTTTGTATTGTTGCTATTCCTTTTGACAACACTTAAAAAGGTGTTTAAGGACTAAAGACACCAAGCGCTGAAGCATTTTAGGTGTAATATTTTCCCATTCTTCCTGTTCCTGTGCAACAGTACTGGTATAGACAACCAAAACTGTTCCCATCAGATAAACAGTAGTTTTTAATCTTTGAGAGAGAGGAGAAAATCAAGCTCCACTCTTTCTTCAGATCTGAAAAAAATCCACAGGTGTTTCTGTCCATCCTTCCACTGTGAGAAGACAACTCAACACTATGAGCTGCTGCTGTTCTCAGAACAATGGACTAACCGCCCCAGTGTCCAGACCTCAACATCCAGACATGAATGTGTTTGGGATTAATTGGATTGTTAGAAGCAGAAAATGCAGCCAACTTCTAAGACTGAACTTTGGAGATATGGAAAAATATCCATGCAAATTGTTTGAAGAATTGAAAGCAAGTCTCCTGAAAAGAATGGAAGCTGTAATAGAGGCAAAAGGCAAACACAAAAAAGTGATATTATATTAGTTGTTGAGGCTTCTGTGTAATTTTCTGCTAAATATGTTTCTTAAAGGAAATATTTTTTCCTATGTTTCTTGTTTTTTTTCAGACACCGGAAATAAATGCCTTGTACTTAATGGCTGTTTTGTTTGGGATGGCACATTTCAACATCTGTTGTTCACCACTTCAGACTAGAATTTTCCTCATACATTTAGACAAGCCCTTAGACAAACTGTAGGAATTAGAGCCCCCCAAAAGAGGGGGAGGGTGTAAAGATGCTTACAACATTCTGCACTGAACCCAGTTAATGTCCTTACAGCTGTGTGCTTACTGAAAGCCTGTGTTTGTGTATGCATGCATGACCTTTCCAGTTTTTACAATAACCTGTTATTGTACACACACACGCACGTGCAAACAAACAAACTTTCTTTTTGACTGTAACCCATGTGACTGAAACAGCATGAACAGACTTGCTTGCATTTCGCTTCCAGTAGGTAAGCTACAACGATACCGAGGAGCTGATGGGAACTGCTCCAGTGTTTTCAGTCAGTTTGAATCTGCTCTTCATTTCCATCTTATGATGTCTCAATCTCAATGACATGCACCATATGTCCAAAAGTATCCAGACACCACTTCCAAATAGTAATTTCGGCTACTTTATGGTGCGCATACAGCTGACACATATGTTCAGTGCGTGCACACTTGCATTGCCTCCATTGCAAAAGCACTGACCAATGTAATGGGATGCTCTGGAGGCTGTAGTTGGCAGCATAGTGGGTAATATATCTGCCCTCCTTGCAGCAGTCTAGGGTTCAATTATCTGCCTGTGTAAGCACACCAGTAAGAGACTTTGGGAAAGACTCCTAATGCTTACTTCTGTAAGAGGATTGCACCATAAGTTGTAAATATATATATATATATATATATATATATATATATATATATATATATACAATATATATCCCAATCATTGTGGAACTGTGTTCTCTAGAGTGATGGAGCTCCATATAATAACTTTGGGATGAACTGGAGTGACATTGGTGATCCAGAGGTAATCATCCAGTATCAGTACCTGACCGCGCTAATGTCCTCATGGCTGAAAGTGATCAAATCCTCACAGCAGTCTCCCTGGAAGAGTACAGCTGGCACTGCAGCAAAGTTGAGACAAACATCCTATAAAAACTTTTGGCCTACAAGACCACCACAGAGCAGGTCTTATTTGTGTGATGAATCATTCTCAGCACTGCAGTCACACTGACTTGGTGATGGTGTGTTAGTGTTGCATTGATACAAGTGGATCAGACAGAGCACTGCATCTGGAGTTTTTAAACACTGCATCCACTCACTGTCCACTCTATTAGACACTCCTACCTTGTTGGACCACCCTGTAGATTAGGTGTAAAGTTTGTGTTGGTTATCCTCTGGACCATCATCAGTGATCACAGGACGCTGCCCACAGGATGCTGTTGGCTGGATATTTTTGGTTGGTGGACTATTCTCAGTGCAGCAGTGACACTGAGGTGTTTCGAAAACTCCAGCAGCACTGCTGTGTCTGATCCACTCGTACCAGTGCAACACACTCTAACACAGCACCACCATGTCAGTGTCACTGCAGCGCTGAGAACGATCCACCACCAAAATAATGGTACTATGGGGGGTCCTGACCATTGAAGAACAGAGCAACAGGAGACTAACAAAGTATGCATAGAAAGAAATGTGAAACTGCAATGTGAGCTATATGGTGAGTGGAGCTGATGAATTGGCCCATAAGTGTAGAAACAAGGAGGTGGTTTTTAATGGTATGGCTGATCATTCTAGTCTTTACATTTTGGAAAGATGGTCCAGTATAGATTATCTACATATTAGAATTATTAACAAGATCAAATTCAGCGGATTCTCTACCGCAGGGCTGTCCAGAGTGTGGCCTTTGGGCCAAAGTTGGCCCATTAAAATGTCTGATTTGGCCTGTCAGAAAGTTAACCCCACCCTCGCACCCAATAGGAGAACAAACATATTTATTTATATAACTTATTAAAAGTAGTATTTTTGAAGTACGTTGCCCTAGAAGAACCTCCATAACGAACCTTTGAGCAGATAAATCTCTTTAAAAAGGGAAAAATATTTTTTAAAAAGTGAAAGAGTTAAAGTTTTAAGAACCTCAGCTTTATGTAAAGGTTCAAGGAAGAACTTTAAATTGGTATAAAACCTTTATATTATGAAAGTTTCAATGACTGGTTTAAAATTTTTACTAGAACCATTCATCTAAGCCAAGAACCATTTCTATGGTTTTGCTTTAAGAACACTTTGTGGCACCTTTTTGTAAGACTGCATTCTTAAAACAAAATTGCAAAAAAAGGGTTCTTTACACACTGCTATAGAAGACTTATTTTGGTTCTCTAAAGAACCTTTCAGTGAATTGTTCTTTAGATAAGCATTTTTGTAAATGAGACATGTGAGTGTGTGTTTAAAGTTTAAAGAACCTCAGCATAGTGTAAAGCATTAAGGAAGAACTCTTAAAGTGAACCTTTAAGTTATGTAGAATTTGAATAGCACTTAGAGGTTTTAACTAGAACTGTATATCCAAGCCTAGAACCATCTAGGATCCTTTATTTTAAAGAGTGCAGCTAAAATAATAGGAAAAATCTTTAAACTGGTTTAAAACATTTTTAATATGTGAAGGTTCTTTAAACCTTTGAAAGGTTCTTCACACTCACAGATCTCAAACATAGTTCTTTAGGGAACCAAAAGTGGTTTTTCTATGGGATTGTTCAAAGAACGTTTTGTGGCACATTTTTCAGTGTAAAGGCGAAAGTGGCAACAAGTTCCTTTGTGAGTTATATCATCTGCAGACTGATGATGATGCAACTTTGAAAAGAGGAAATGGTTTTTCAAATGTCAATGACTTTTCGGTCACACTTCTACAGAAAGTTAGTAATGCAGGGTAAATTCAATATTTACATAAAAATGTTTACTAATTGTGCGTGCAGTCTCATTGGAAAGGTGCCAAATGAGTTCTTTGGAGTGATGCCACAGAAGATCAACTTTCAATTTCCTAAAGAACATTTCAATGGTTTGTTCTTTAAAGAAGTTTTTTTTAATGAGATGTTGAAATGTGAAGAGCCTTTTGAAAGTTAAAGAACCTCCACACAATGCAAAATGTATATGTTAATTATGGCTTTTCCTAGAACTAAATATTCAGCTTAAGAACCATTTAGGACCTTGATTAAAAAAAAATGTATTTAAAAATCTTCATTTAAAAATTCTTTTGCTTTGACCCTATACAGATAATTATGTCCATTTTATTAAAGTAAACGATTTAATGTTGTACTTTATCACTATCAAATAAATCATAACACAACCAAAATTTTACCAAATGTTTTGGGTAGTGGCTGTATCAGTAGTGACAGTTTTAAATTCAAATTTTTTAATTCTAATTTTCAGCAAAACTTAAAAACACTAGCCCATATATCACAAGCAAACACAGCTTTGAACAGCTGTACACACTTAAAATGATAATATTTTTCATTAAAACATTAAAAAAGTTGACTTAATTGAAGAAAATATGTCTTTCAGTAGACAATACTTAATATTACACACTGATTTTCAGATTTTGGGGCTCGTTTACTTCAAAACAATAGGTTCTAATTGATCATGTGACCATGAGGGACAGGGATGCAGTCTCAATTCATGATAAATCTAAATCTTTCAACTTTATATCTTCAAAAGAATGTAAGCATTATTTTTACAAGTTGAAATTTATTTGTTATGGTTTGTCACAGACACCTCCCAATAGAAAATACCCTATAAATGATTTTATATGTATTTACCTTGCTACTATGTCAATTAATGCCTTAATATTAAAGGGATTATAACATAATCATTGGAAATATCTAAGGTTTGAATACTTACAGTAATTGGATTTTTTTCTGTTGGACTGCAGTTTTTATGTCAAAACCTGCATTTTAAGAAGATTAAAGTGAAAGCACAAGCTGCTTTTTGCATGTTTGTGTATCCCTTGTGTTCATTTGAGTGTATCATAGAATGTTTATATTTCAAAGACCTAAAATTATTGCTACTCTCATGTTGGATCTGGAACAGTGGATGATAAGCTCTTCAATCACTTCTTTCCCCGAATCTTGGGATTCTCAATATGAAACTGCTCTTGCTCTTACTTTACTGGACACTCTGTTACTTTACTGTGACACTCAGAAATACTTGAAAGGAAAACCCCTCACAAATAACTTTGGGGGTCTGTAAAGTCTCTCTCCTACCGAAAGCAATGCATCACTGTGTGAGGTCAAGGCTGATAAAACTGACAAAACAAGTTCACATTTACTTTCTAGAGGGCAAGTTCTGAGAATTCAGCCAGACTGACTTTATGAGTTGGAGCTATTAGAGGGCATTTTCTGAGTGGCTTGTTTTGGGTATACCTTGATACAACTCCCAATGGCAAGTTTATTAGGAACACTTAACATATAGGTGCACTGTGTAGGTTAACAGTTACTGACTGTAGCCCATCTGTTGCTGCAACATTTATTCACCCCTCTACCTCATCTCAAACAGAACTCCATAGAACCGCCACTGACTAGATATTATCCGTGTCGACCATTTTCAGCACAGCAGAGAAATTGATGAGGTAGTGGCATTGTAGTGTGAGTGCTGCAAGTATTAGCACATCATACTACCATCACTGTTGTGTTTTGATGGTCCACCACCCATATATTCTCAATGGTCAGTGGTGGTCCTTTTCCACTGATGGACGGGGTAAATGGGGACTGTTACATTGTGCAGCAGCAGATAGACTATAGTAGGTAATTGCGTACATATGTTGTGCACCTATATGGTACAATGCAACCCCTATATCACTCATGTGAAAAAATAATAGGGGCCTAAACTTAAAAAACAGTTGTGCCCCCTTTTAGCAGCAGCCAAACATTTCCTATAACCAGAGATCTGACTTTCGCATACATTTTTGCCCACACTTTTTTTTTCAGAATTGCTTTAATTCAGACACACATGCACTTTTGCGAATGAACTGCCCGTTTAAAGTCCTTCTGCAGATTTTACTTGAGGTTCAAGTCAGGATATTGACTAGGCCACTCTAAAAGCTTAATTTTATTTCTTTTAAGACTTTCAGCTGTGGGCTTCAGCTCTTGTGCTTTGGATTATTATATGCTGCATAACCAAATTGCACTTGAGCCCTAGATCACAGACTAATGACCAGACATTCCCCTGCAGGGTTTCACTGGAGCCCCATATCCTTGGAAATGGCTGTGTTTCGTTTTCTTTCTCATCTCTTCTGAAATTTCTTTTGATCGCATGCCACTTGACAAGAAATGTTGTCCTACTTCACATTAATGGAAGGCTTCTATTTAAATGATGTTAGGATGTAATCAAGCCTGGCTGTGTCTAGTTTCATTGTTCCCAATTACCAACTAACTTTGATTAATTGGTTGATTGAGTAACCATAGGGTGCTATATTTTTTGCTTCAATGACTGAACTGCACTGTACTGTATTGTGTTTACTCAGCTTGTCTTTTTCTTATATCAAATGTCGTCTGAAGATCTGAAACTATTAAGCGTGACAAATATGCAAAAAAAGAAGAAATTCGGAGGGGGCAAATACTTTTTCACAGCAATGTAGGTACACGTTATCCTATTTTCATAAGCCAGTGTCCTCTGGAGCAGCATACAATTATTACATTTAACTGCATATTACATCAAAGCAAAGGTTACATGTACATTGGTGTAGGCTAATATGGATAAAACCAGTATTGCTGATCGGAAAGGAGGCCCTTAGTTTGTCATGTTGGAACATACCAAGGATCTTTAATTCTGAACCTTGTATCCAATTTCCAGTGCCAAATTTTGTAATCACTGGTAGATATAACATTAGGTGGCCCAACCAGTTACATTAAAAGTTCAGTTAACTGACAGTGATTTCAAAACACACAACTGGAAACTGGATTCAAGATATGGAAAATTCTCTGTGATTATCATCATCTGATAGTGAGGAGTTCAACATGTTGCCTAAAATCTGCCATAGTTGGTAATTCTAGCTGTAAACAACGTTGTGAGCCTGCATGATCGCCTGTTCCCATTTTGCACACGTAGCCTTTATATCAAAACAAAATAAAGCATGTTGTGCATGTGGAATTTCTTAAAGTGCTGTAGTAGCTACTGTAAATGAGCTCATAGGGACAGCAAAATGATGTATGAAAATTCCCAAAAGACTATGTTGTTTACAGCCATACAGAGTTTCTCAGTGTTGTGGCTTAATAGGAATGTGTGCTTATACTGTGCAGCATTAGAGATAACACCACTGGACTGATTAGATGCATGTCGCGCTGCATGGTATTTAGAACTATGGATTATAACCATGCATACTTCATACTGTCACAACTATGTACAGAAAAACACCTTAGATGCAGGAAGCTGTTGTGCTAATCATCATGCCTTTCCCTTTAGGGCTATATGATTACCTCATGTGCTAGTAAATTTGTTATTTGTGCTCCTGTATTGGTTCTTTCTCGGGAAAACTGTACTTTCCCTTCTATACAAAGGAAAGTCTGCTCCTTTGTATAGTACACACCCTTTTGGCCTAAACAAAACAAGCCTGACCCACAGAAGACAGCCAGGGAAATCACAGAAGGGTGAATGCTTCTGAAGAAAGTTGGTGTGACCAAGATAAGCCTTCAGACCACCCGAGAAGATCTGATTGCAGTTATGTTGTGCTTACTGGCTTAAATATAGTAATAAATGAAGGAGCATAGGCCTGATTTACTTGATTTACATGTTACGTGCATAAAAATGTAATTGTTTTGGAGTGGAGACAGAGAAAAAAAAAGGCTGGCATACATTATTAAATTAAAGCTGTTTGCTCTGGTTTAGAAAATTATTTCATAGTCCTGGGATGTTAAATTTGCCATTTTCTTTCACTGCTTTACTGCATTTTTACAGTATATTGAAATACAATTTGTGATAACATGCTGTTTTCTTAAATGATGGAACGTGTTTGCATTTTGTTAGGAATTCTGTGATTTGATGTCCGTTCTTAACAGTTTGTTGTATAGATATCCCAGAATTTTCTGATATTTCTACAACAGTAAAATGGAAGGATTAAAGACATTGTTTAAAGTTCCACAGCAGTTACACAAAACATGCAAGATTTCATAAAAATAACATTTTATGTGCATGTCAAGTAGATTAGTATGGCTTAGACGGTGCATATGTAAGTGGTGGGAGCAGTGTCTGTTCTGTTTAGCTGTAAAAAGATAGCCAGGGGGTTCCTGAATATTGACTAGGAATTGGTCCTATTGTTCTGGAGGTTGCAGCATGAGTCTATGCATGTGTCCGTTAGCTAACGTTGCAGAATTGACAGTTAGTGTTCTTCTCCAAGCTTTGAGCGATGGAGAGACTTGGTTTCCGGGTGGGATTGGCCGTGACTAAATCTGAGAGGTACCCACCTCTCCACGTCCAGAGAGACTATGACTTCTTTGCTTTAGAATTACAGTAAAATTACTGGTAAATGTCTTACAGTAAATAACCTGCCTGTGCCCCACTGTAAATTTTACAGTATTTTTTTACAGTGTCCTGAAAGGATATTTCTTATCACATATCTCTGTTTGAGGCCTGGTCTTCTATTTTTACCTGGTGGGCTATTATCATAATTTTCAAATGGAATGTTTTCCAAATATTTTCAGATATTCAATCGGGGTCAACCACATTAAAACTGAGCTGAGGTGTGGGAATTTACCTAGCAGTGCATTTGTCCCACAGTAGTGCACGCACAGCGGTATTGTCCAGCTTATGGGATAACATATATCCCTGGATAACGCAGCACTTCCTGAAAGAGCTGCCGAGCATTTCTGTTGTCACTCTTATCACTTATGACTTACCACAAGTGCCTGATATTCAAAACAAGAATGTTGACTGTGCAGTGAAAGTCCCTTTCAGGAGCACTTACTGTAAACGGTTTCAGAGTGATATGAAGGCCCGCCTCCTTAAACTCGACCCTCAGGCAGTTTTCGTCTAGCATGGGAAAACAGCATTTGACAAAGTGTGCATTGCATCATCACTTAATGCCTTATGGAAACAGGGTAAATCACTGCCTGCTGGTTAGAGTAGAATTAGTGGTTTGTCTGTTGAACTTTCATTCACATGTCACCACATCTCACTGATAATTTATCTAGATGTGTACACGGCCCCTTACAAAGTATTGAGAATTTACAGCAGCTTAAATGAGACATGAGACAGATGCTGTGTCTTAAGTCAAGTACTTCTGTAGAGAAGTAGCCAGTTTTAGTGCAAGTACTGTGTTTATAATAGGAAATGGTTGTAGTGTACTGTTAAGAACTGCATCATAGAGCTTTTCTGTATATGTGCAAACTAGAGGAATAGGATTAAGCCCACAGCAATCAAATACATACAACTGTGCGTGTAAGCACAGTGTAAGCACAGTAACATGTAAAAATTAAACCAATCACCGAATAAATGCAGTTACTGCCTGTGTGAAAAACAACAAAGTATATATATATATATATATATATATATATATATATATATACACCACATACATTCATCAGGCCTTCAAAAGATTTTTTTCCACATTTCATCTTTGCAGTTCTCAATTTTGTAAAGTTTTCTGGATCCTCAACATTTTCTGTTTCTTCTCTCTATACAAACATGAGATGAGCCGTGACAGACGTCTGTTTTTATCTTACAAAAGTCAAAGATCACCCTTCATTCGCTCAATTACCAGTTAACAGTCCTTCAGTACAAGTTATTCCCTTTTTTCAGTATTTAGTTTTTCACTCTTTGCCTTTATTATACCTGTAATTCTTTTCAGAAGACTTGGTTTCAGTTTTTAAAGAAATCTGCAGGAATTTCTTTCCCACACCTCCAAAGTTCAGTCTTAGTACTTGGTTGCATTTTCTGCTTCTCACAATCCAATAATCCCACATATTCAATAATGTCTGGACTCTGGAGTGGCCAGTTCATTTCTTTGAGAACAGCAGTTTCATCTATTCTCTCTTCTTTATTTCCTTTCCTTCAGTAACAGCTTCTTGACAGCTACACATCCTTTCAGACCCATAGCATTGATTTCTCTTCTCACAGTGGAAGAATGGACAGAAACACCTCTGGATTTTTGCAGCTCTGAAGCAAAAATTGAACCAAATTTTCAAAGAAATTACGTTTTCTGGTCACTCAGCTGCAGCACTCTTTAACTGAAGTGCTAGCTAGCTAGCAATACCCTGTGTTCTTGTTATCAAGATATGATTATGCATCAATGCATAGCTGCTTGTGGGTGTGCAGCACCAGTGACACTCAATGAAGCTCCACTGTAGTGTGAAACATTCCACACTGTTTTCATTCAGCAACAGGCTGCCATATGTAGTAGAAGGAGACAAGCCTTCTGAGGCGGCTAAAATTTTCTCAATGGCCAAAGCACCAAGTAGACTATCCCCTTTCTCATTATATGAGAAGTTTATGTCGAGATGCCCCTTCGAATTAGTGAATTCATGTACTTTAAGGTACCTATTGCTGACACAGGTGTTCACTTGCAGATACAGCTTGTATAATGTTCATAGAAAAGCATTGCCAATAGTGCAGCAGCAAATAAGCCTAAGATCCCCATTCTTAATCCCAAGCATCAGTAAGAAATATAAACCCCCCCCCAGCTTTGGACTATGGAGCAGTGGAACACTGTAAGCAACACTGCTGCCCCAGTGGACAAACATACATAAGTAAGATGTCTTGATTTTAAAAGTGGTCGGTATTCATTTAGAAACTATTCAGGAGCAGTTCAGTGATGTGAGGAACCAGAAAGTAGTTTTTATTCCTATTTAGTGTATAGTAAAACAATATACAGTGGTGCTTGAAAGTTTGTGAACCCCTTTGAATTTTATATATTTCTGCATAATTTTGACCTGAACCTTCATCAGATTTTCATGTAAGTCCTGATAGTAGATAAAGAGGACCAAATTAAACAAATGTGACAAAATATTAGACTACGTCATTTGTCTTTTGAGGAAAATGATTCAATATTCCATATATGTGATCGGAAAAGTATGTGAACCTTTGCTTTCAGTATCTGTTGTGACTCTCTTGTGCAGCAATAACTATAATTCAGTGTTTCCAGTAACTTGATTAGTCCTGCACAACGGTTCGGTGGAATTTTAACCCATTCCTCTGTAAAAAACAGCTTCAACTCTGTTATGTTGGTGGGTTTCCTCCCATGAACTGCTTCAGGTTCTTCCACAACATTTCTATAAGATTAAGCTCAGGACTTTGACTTGGCCATTCCAAAACATGAACTTTCTTTATTATTCTTCTTTAACTATTCTTTGGTAGAACAACTTGTGTGCTTAAGGTCGTTGTCCTGCTGCATGACCCACGTACTCTTGAGTTTCAGCTCACGGACAGATGTCCTGACATTTCCCTTTAGAATTTGCTGGCATAATTCAGAGTTCATTGTTCAATCAGTTATGGCAAGCCATCCCAGCCCAGATGCAGCAAAACAGTCCCCTCTTGAATTTCTTCCATTTGTACACAATCTTTCTGGCTGTGGACTGGTGGAGTCCAAACTCTTTAGAGATGGTTTTGTAACCTTTTCCAGCCAGATGAGCATCAACAACTCTTCTTCTGAGGCCCTTAGAAATCTCCTTTGCTCGTGCCACGATACACTTCCACAAACATGTGTTGTGAAGATCAGATCCCTGTTCTTTAAATAAAACAGTGTGCTCACTCACACCTGATTGCCATTCCATTGGTTGAAAACACCTGACTAAAATTATCTGCTAATCCTAAAGGTTGAAATACTATTGCCACTCACAGATATATAATATTGGATCGGTTTCCTCAATGAATAAATTACTAAGTCTAATATTTTTGTCTCATTTGTTTAATTTGGTTCTCTTTATCTACTATTAGGCCTTTTTGAAAATCTGATGAAGTCTTAGGTTAAATTTATGCAGAAACATAGAAAATGCTAAAGGGTTCACAAAGTTTCAAGCACCACTGTAGTGCATATCACCTGGCATTAAATTGAACAATTTTGACACTGCAGAGTGATTCGACAGGGTGACTCAGGTCATGCTTCAGCTTACTTTACACTAGGCCAACTGCATTTTACCAACACCTCAGGGGGTACTTTTCAGCAGCAAGGTCTTCATACTGGCCTATCATGTATCGCTTATATTGTCTAAGGCTTTTGAATACAGGTTAATGAAGCGTCAGTGCAGTGATTGCATTGTAGCTTTACTATATCATATTTCCTCTTCCTTCTAACCCTAGACGGACTTCTCTTGTGCAGGTCTCAGATTACTGCGGTTTTATTTACTTTCTTTAGCTCACGAAAAGGCCAATGACAGCAAACACAACCAGATTTGCTTTCAGTTCTATGTTTGGCTGGAGTTCAAACCATCTACAGTTCCAGGAAGAGTAACGGAACTAAAAAACCTGTTAGCGTTCACCTGTGAAACAAGTCGTTGCAGCAGCGAGGCTGGCCTGGACATTGGTGGCCACTCCTGCGTCATTGTTTAGTCGAGCACTGTTCTTCACACATAATGAAATAGTTTGTATTCTCACACTCAACGTTTTGATTGCGTGTTTAATGCAGTCAAAGTGCCATCTGTGGTCTGTTGTGACAGAGATACTTCACCACTGAATACAGAGGGGCTTTCTCATTTCAATGGTTCCTCTTCTGTGTTTTTGTCAAGTTCTCTGTTACAAAGCAGAAAAAGTAGTTTCAGAACCCTTTGCATTCCACGGTATTTGTCCTTTTTTTTTCTCTGTCCGATAGGATGATTATGCAATCAGGGATGGATGAAACTCTGAATAAACCCTTTCTGCCAAAATAAACATCAACTTTGCAGTTTGAAATACTATAGTTTATTGTGCAATTGAGTTAAGAGTACGTGTAGACATGTCTTAGGTACACACTGTCCCCATGCTCTCACAGCACCTGTTCACGTATGTATATTCACATACTAAGGGTAAGTTCACAAACCCAACAAAGCTGTCATACGATTTGCAGAAAATGTCATTATGCAAGAGCAATGTATGAATGCATATGTGCTTTTTTAGAAATGTGCATAAAATGCTAATGTTATAGGCTCAAGTTGCACTATATGAGCTAGGCCGCGGCCTAGGTGGGCTGCATTTCTAGGCCACTGCATCGTTGAAGGCTGTTTCAGTCAAAAGGATTTTGAGGAGTTGAATTGCAAGGAGCATTTAAATACAAACAAATTTCCACTTTTGCATCATTTACTTTACTCTTTTGCTTGCAAGCTTACTCTTGTGTATTTTCTCTATCAGATGTCAAGCACTGACTCGTTTCATGTGATAAAACAGTCCTGGTAGACTGTCTTGTTTCGCATTATATAACACAAATGAGATGTTTATGTCCAGACACCCGTTCTAATAAGTGAATTCACCTACTTTAAGGCGCACCCATTGCTGACACACATGTTCAGTTGCAGTTACAGCATGTATGATCTCCATAGAAAAGCATTGCCAGTAATGCATTAGCAAATGAGCCAAATATCACCATGTTTAATGCCAAGTGTCAGCAAGAGAGGTAAGAAGCGCCTCGGCATTGGGCTGTGGAGCAGTGGAATTGCGTTCTCTGGAGTGATGGTGCTCTATCCAATAAGTTGGAGCTCTGGGATGAGTTGGAGCGTTTTTGTGGCTGAATGAAAACAAATTCTCTAAGAAGTGTCCCAACGTCTAGTCTAAAGCCTTCCCAGAAGAGTAGAGGCTGTTATCTTGCAAAGAGGGGACAACTTACTATTAATACCCTTGATTTCAGGAGAAACACTGGATGAGCAGGTGTCTACAAACTTTTGGACCTTATGTCCTATAGTTGTATACTCTGTAAAACGTCACTCAAACCTAACCAAATGTTGCACAACCTTCACAAATATTATTAATATCACAGATATTAAGGTCAAAGTCTGCTTTATTGTCATTTCTTCTCATCACAGATGAGTTTCTCCAGGACTATGTGCTACATTGAACATAAAACAGCTGCAGGCAACAGACAATAAATTCAACAAATGCAGACGATGACTATACAAACACCTAACAACAAACTCTTCTGTATGCGTGTATGATCTTTTCTGGAAATGTGCATAAATTGTTCAAGTAATACAACAGACACAACAATCAATTCCTGGAGACTAATGGGGTAAATTCTATTGGCAGCTACAACAATAGCATTGGTTTTGGCTCAAAAGATTATCGCTCTTGTCTTTGTGGTACATGCATCAAGGAAACACAAACCCCTGTGCTGATGCCAGAACCTGAAGTTTAGTCAGGTACGTGCTGATTACCATCAAGATAAAGTCAAGCATTTGTTGTTTTGGGCAGCGCATCCTCAGATCGGTTACCAAGCCACATGGATAGAAGACGCTTTCGACATGACATTTCTACATCTTTAAATGAATGACTTGGCAAAAAATCAAATTCGCACCATTTTCCCATTACGCCAAATATAGTTTATCAGGAAAGACATTTTTCTTCTTTAGTTCTCACACTGGAGCTGCAAGGCTAACACAGCTAGAAAGTAGTGGAAAATTACAGTCGTTTGCATCAGTTTGAACACCCCTGGTCAAATGACATGTTTTGTTGATTTCCTAAGTAAAAATACAGTAATACATAATCTACAGAGAACAACTTTAAATATTTATTTAGGTTTAACATCTTGGAATAAAATAAAAATACAATATAAAATGTGTCGTAACTTTTGCACAGGGATATTTTATTTCTTCAGAATGTTAAATTCAGCAAATAAACAGTGAGTGTGCATTAAAATGTGCAGAAGTGTGCTGTCTGTAGAGGATGTGTTAACTTATGTTCACTCATAGTCAACCACACGTCATTTGACCTGTTTGCCCAGACTTTTGCATATGACCGCATGTCTCGTGAGTGGAGTAAGATATATGTATATATATATATATATATATGAGTAATGTCCCTTACAAAAATGAGTTTCTATATTTTTTCAATATTTTTATTATATTGTCAAAAGGATAACATAATTTGTTTATTTGTTGTTATTATGTCAGGGGCCTCATAAAGATTGCTGCCAGCACCCCTGCACAATGAGCACAGTGCATTACCCCCTAGTAGTTACGCCACTGAATCCAACCAATTAGCAATTGGCAGACTGCATGCTTAAATCATTGCATTCTTTCTTCATACCACTGAGTTGTTAGGTAATCTCAAATAGCCTTGACGTGGTGATGCAGCTTGTTGCTGTATGACATACTATACATGAACAAGTCTATTTGAGATTACTTAACAACTTAGTGCAGTTTGAAGCCAGTGTGCAGTGAATTAGACATGTAATTTAGATAATGCTAATCAGACTCAGTTTGACCTTTCAGCTCCCGAAACTCAAGAAGGATCCACATACATGCAGCTGACATGTGAGAAACATGAGAGGAAGGTGGAAATTCTAAATTACCAAAGAAAAGGAAGAAATGCTTATGTGTCCGGTGAGCAACACTGAAGTGCTTAGCAGTGCAAAATGGAACAGGAACCAGACATAGGTTCTTAGGAACTCACCGCTGCTTCTTGAGAAAGTGGCTGGCCTCAGTCTCACACGTGACAACTGGTAGTGATGTTTTAAGCAACAGGGCCTATGCACGATCACCTGCACAGTCTCCTGCCTCGCCTTCCTCTTGATAATAAAGTGATTTTAAAAAGTTCACACTTTATTTTGATGGCCCTATAAATCATCTACAGATACTTAAATTCTTAACAAACTTTCTGGTAATAGTTGATTATTAGCATCATTAGGGTAAGGGTTAGGTTTAGGAGTAGGTTTAGGTTTCGGGATGAAGTCAAGGTTAGGGTTAGACTGAACAGATTCCGTCACACTCAATCTCATGTTCATTTGTATTTAATAATTATATTATTTATATATTTAATAAATATTTAATAATTAATAATCCTTTAACGTTAGCTAAAGACAGACTGAGCATCTACAAAACATTTACAGAAGACTATCAAAATAAAGTGTTACAGATTTGTGATCATTTTGTATAATAACTTTCTGTGAGGGAGGTTTTAGTGGCATTCAACCCTTCAGATGTCCTGTTCCCATTACCACCATTATGAACAATTCTGACCTGATAAGTTTCTCTAAAACACAGCTTTTCAAACCAAACCACTCTGAATGACTTTGTTGCATCCTAAAGATTTAATGATGCTTAGATGTGTCCCCTTTAATTAATTCCCGTTTAAGAAAGCAATGCTTTAGTTTGTGCTAGAGCTGACAATACACAACAATTCACTTTTCACAGTGAGTCACATTGTACATTAATTCATGCAATGCAAATCTAACATCATAAAATACTTTTTTTCCTCAACTTATCTGCCTCAGACGTTGATCAACAATTTAAAATCATTTCCAGCTCCATTCATCGTTCTGGACACAAGAAATTTCTTCACAGTTTATTTGAAACATGTGAATTTGCAATGCACAGGACAAACAGTGTATACAAGACTGCTATATCAGAATCATTTTATATATTTATTTACAACAAAATGGTTTTATATGTAGAAAAATGTGTAAAAACGGTGATACCAAACATTTGAACAGTAGAGTTACAGTATTGTGCAAAAGTCGTAGTTTGAAAATTGTGTAAAGGGGAATTTTACTGATTTTGCAATATTTCTGCGTAATTAAACATTAAGATGTAAACAAAGTAATTCTGAATATTTAGATGTGAAATGCGCTGTGTAGAATTGATTATAGTAGCAGTGATAGGGACCACATGTCCAAAGCCTGTAAAAGTTACCTCACAGAAAGTTACATGAAATGGTTACGAATACGCTGCCAAAAACTCAGAACATGTGCTGGTCCAGTTCATATTGTATGGTAAATAAAATGGCTAAATTTGCATTGTAGACATGGAGACCCCTGGTTCCTAACCCCACCTCTGCAAAGAAATCACACTTGGTAAGCTTCTCTACAAGGCCTCCATTTCACATTCAATCACTCTGAATGACTTTGTTTACATCTGAAGAACTGAAGTATTGGGAAATCTTGAAAAATCACTGGAAATCACCTTTAAAACTATTTGTCTGTATAAACTTTTGAAAGAAATTATTGATATCTTGGTTGGAAGAATTCAGCTAGACAAGCGCAAGTTTGTCTCCTGACTTATACAGAGAGCACATTTCTGCAGATGTTAATGCAAAATGACTGTTTATTTGCTGAATTTAACATATTGGGGAAAAAAAAACCTTAAAATGTGGCCCGTGCAAAAGTTATGGCACATTTTATATTTTATGTGTTTTTTCTCACATATGTTAAACTTAGCAAAAAATAGAAGTAGTGCACTAACATTTGCAGAAAAAAATGCAATATATAAAGGTATTCTCTGCAGAGGATGTGCTGACTTACTTTCGCTTTTTAAAATTCAACAAAAGCATAGCCGTTGTGCAAAACCATGACCAGATTTGCAGATCTGCCATGGACTTATGAAAGCATGAAGAAATTACAACTTCATGTGCAGCATCAAAAGCCTTCTGAGAGTGTGGGAAAAAGGAAAAAAAAGGTTTGTGAGGGGAGGGAATATGACGGGAAGCGATTGGAAAGAAAAAAAAAGGATTGCTGGAGAGGTGGAGATTGAAGATACCTTCAGGGTTGATGAGTTTATAAGATATTGAAAGTGAAAGTCAGTGCTGCTTTCCAGCAGGTGTATAAATAGAGCTGCATGTGGCCACCTGAGAACAAGCACCTGCACACATCTGCACCTGACGCTCAGAGAACACACAGACAGGCATGTCTACTACAGTGGCTGCTCTCCTGCTCTTTTCAGCAGTGTTCTGGGGCAAGACGGAAGGTAAGGCAAACACACACACTTACAAACAGTTGCATGTTCTTGTTTTTGAATGCACTCAACTGCTTTGGATTTACTCTATTTAAAAGTATGCATCATTTCCACATGAATGTAATACATTATGTCTGCACGTACTGTACAATGTAGGTAAACTGAAAGACAAAATGATGTTAAAGGGCCCATATCACTGAAAACTGATTAAGAATTTGATGCAGTATGCAAACACTACTAAAGTTTTAAAGCCTTACCTTTTACTTATCAGTCCATGTATTCCATATGTGTAAACAAAGCTCATTTTGAAGTTTTTCTGATGTCACAAATCTGACACATTTACATATATTTGCCTATTCAGCCTGCAGCAGTTTAGCTCCACCCATCCACATTGAAGCTATAGGAAATGTTTCAGCTCCAACTTCTTTACAACTACAGTACAGTGCAGCCAATCAGAGCAGAGATTTTTTTCAAGTATATTTCTTAAAGCGACTGTAGCAAAACCAGCATTTTTAGTTCTAAGGCAGAATGAGAGGTTGAAAAAAAATATATATATATGAAAAATATATTGTCATGTATTTTCAATATATCTCATTCGAGAACAAGGACAAGGGATGTGAGTTTGAATAAATGCTGACCTAATACAAAGCTACTTCTCAGGCCAGTAATTGCTGGCAACAGCATTTGAAACTGAAGCCCTATTGTACATGACATGAACTTGGCACAGCGCATCCACGTAGGCCGAAAAGGTCAACAACATTTCCATGTTCTGCACTTGGCTGTGTACTGAAAGACCTCTTTATGGGTCTTCCAGCTGACGGATTTCTTGTAATCCTAATTTCCTAATTCCCACACAGCGTTCCAGAAATCCTTGAAATCCATGAAATTGCAAGGAACTGATAGTCTAGCTTTCACTTTTCTCCAGATTTTGTCTGCTTGGTTCTCTTGGACCCCATGAACGTGCTCAGAGATGTGTAGTCTTTACTAACAGAATAACTGAGCATCCACTGAACTACACTTTTGCAATGGTTTCTCTCTAGCGTTCTCTGATGATGCCATGGACTGCTGTCTGTCGACTTCAGGACAATTGGTTCCACGTCACATTGCAGTGTCCTACATTGTGCAAGGCCCAGATACTGGCTGCTCCCTATCAGCTACTGTGTAAGTAGTTCCACGCCTCCACACAAACTGAAGCCCTAGCAAATATTGCCCTTTGAATATGCCATTAGAAAATTTTGGTTCCCTGGAGAAACTTGCAATGGTACTTTAAAGGAATTCTCCAGCCCTCCATCTCTGCTGTATTTGTAGCAAACAATCACCTACCACACTTTTACTTGTACATAGTAAATGAACAGAACATTAACTGACTCAAATCATATTCATAATAGAAGTCAGTGGGCAGCTGTTTCAGGTTTCTACTCTTGTATTGAGTAGAGGTGATAATCTGTGATAATTGACTGTATGCTGCAGATGCGGCATATAGAGGTCAGGTTGAAAAACACAGTTTCCCATTACAGAACCATCCTTTGAAAGGTTCTTTATGGAACCAAAAGTAGTTCAGTCCAAACAAACCTTTCTGTTCATCAAAAGAGTGCATGAAAACTCACCTTCTTTCTCTCTGTCTAGGTTCATCACAAGGAAAGGCAAGAGGCTATGTTCTCCACTTGCAGACGACAAAGCATATCCTTGGGTGGCAAAACTCATGGCACACCTGGAGAAGCTGCAAGAGAAAAAGGTGAGCACACTATCCTCTAAAGCAGTGGTCACCACCTCTTGTCATGGAGAGCTACCTTGTTCTCTAAATTAGATGCAGATTGGAACTAAACATTTTGCAGGAAAGTAGATCAGACCACATCATACATCTTTACATATCATCGTCACACATACAGTTTAAAAAGAAGGTCTGCCTCAATGTTTGGGTCTCAAATGCAAAATAAATATTATGCTGATGAAGATATGATGACAATAGTAAATAATTCGCTTAAAACCATTGGATGATTCATCTGCACCAAGTCTCTTTGAATACTCTTTCAATGCACTCTCAAGCATCAGATTCATCCTCTCAGAGAAGGAGTTCGAAACACTACCGACATTACAAATTCTTCTTTTGCACGTTGTGTGCAATTACTCATTTTCACCAGAGAGGTCCCCAAAATCCCCCAAACCTACTTAGTGAATCTTTAATGTAAATTATGTTAGAACCATTTTTCTTCTCCTTCCCCTGTAAGGTTACCAGTTCAGAGATACAAATGCTTTTTTGCTATAACAAGGTTGTATTTACCTGGCTGCAGTGACTTAGTTTTTCTGTCTCTCTCTTTCTATAGCAGAACAAAAGACAGTGAGTGAACAGGATCGAAACATCGGCCTAAACTGAGTGGAAGAACATCCAGGCCTTTGTGTCCATATGCTCTGTGCCGTCATCACAAAGTGAAAGAAGCTGCAACACTTTATCTGTTTTACTTTTCCGATTGTTTTCTCTTAATTGTTCACATTTCAGCAGTGATACACAAATGTCCTTATCATTATCACAACCGAAATTAAGCTTGTATGTGAGTTGGTGCGTGTGCATGTGTCCATGTGCACACCTCAAAGCTTTTTTAAGCAATAAATAATTGTATATGTTTTTCATGAATTGTGTGTATTTAGTTTTGAGATGAGTGAATTTAAATAAAGTTAGTTTGTTTTTGCACTTTATTAAATAAAGATGAAAAATATACAAGTTACTTTGCATTTTGTAAATTCAACATCACTCACAATTTCCATAAAACAACAGTGCACTCCTGTTACGGCAAACCAAAGGGAACGAAACTGCATGCGCGTAATAATAAAGTATGCATTCTAAACAGTGGAATTCCCAAAGTCAAACAGTAATTGTCTTCAAGGAAAAGGTGTCACAACAGTGTTTAATACACTGATGCTGAAACCGAGATTGTAACTGATAATTACAGAGTAAATAGATGTTTGCACCAGCGCTGCTTTAATTCTTTAAGAGAATCGAAAGCATCTTTCATAGAGCCTTGCATTCCTTTGGAGAGCTGGCATTATAATTTGAGAAAAAGTACCACACCATCTGGTCTTGATTGGAAAAATGCATTCGACACACAATAAGCAATACTGAATGTGCTTAAATCTGAAACTTATAAGACAGCTGGACAACTACTCAATACATGAGTGAGAAAGTGTGAAAAACACTTTCTTTCATTTTTATGCAAGATGTGGTTATATGTACTTGGCATACTTGCTTTGCACTTTTGCATAACTTTGCAGTTCTCTTGAGGTGTGTGAGTAATTAAGCCAACAAACTGGCATTCAGAGTGTGTAGCATGAGAGAAAGATGAGTGCTCAGTACTCACTGGTGCTACCCAGTGTCACTGTGATGTGGATTCATCTAGAGCGTCAATCGCTGTTAAATATGAACGTGTTGTGTGTGTGCTTGTTGTGTACATTTTCAGGACAAAATGGCCTAAATAAACAGAGAAAACCAGAGCTAAGCCAGAAGTTTCATGTTAAAAAAAAAACAACAAAAAAAAAACATTTGTTTTTTTTCCTGAGGTTAAGGATAGAGTTGGGTTTAAGTATATTACAAACATTTACTTACATATAAGCTATATAGTACATGTGCGATCGATATACAGTGGTGTACAAAGGTTTTAAAACTCCCAGTCAAATGCCATGTTTTGTTGATTTTGTAATTAAAAATTAGTTAAGACATCCTACATAAAGAACACATTTAATCAGGGTATTTTCTGTTTATTTGCTGAGTTTCACCCCTTAAATGGCCAGGACCCAGTGAGTTACTGTAGTTACTGAATAATAAGCCTTAGTATGTAACAAGCCTGGGATTTCAAGGGGTTAAAATCTCAGGCTTATTACATACTAAGGCTTATTATTCAGTAACTACAGGAAGTTCACTGCAAACTATTTGAACTATTTTTTATATATATATATATATATATATATATATATATATATATATGCAATACACATTGGATAAATTAAATTAATTTTACTCGTAGGCAATTGCGTAACATTGCTGTCTAGACAAACTTTTTTCTTCTTTATTTATTTCCTAATTTGAAAATGCCAGCTTTTCTCTATTGGGAAGTGGGGTTGTGTAGGTGTTTTGTGTGGGGGTGGTCACCGTCAGGGAGAAGTGTGTAGCTAGAAGTGACCTCCACTGCAAGTTCAGCGTGTTGGCATGTGCCTTTCTTGCTGTGGTCATAATATGCAGTGCTTTCTCGCAGAAGAAGTGTGGCGTCTTTTGTGTTTACTCCTCTATTATCAACCCCCCAATATAACATGCAAGGTATACGTTATTTTAGATATGTATTTAAACATTTATGCACGCATATGAGTCCACAATATCAAATTGTATCAAAGCAAGTGTGTGTCTGGTGCTTTTAAAGAGCCACTATTTATTAACAGCCACTTATTGTGTCTTGTGCAGTGGGACAATCGGTTAACCTTTGTTCCAGAGCACTGGGAATCCCCACTCACTTCAAAGAAAAGTACATGTGAGAGAATTTAAGGGAGGGACTGTACATAAAACGAAACCTACTGCTCTATAAAAAGAGACACTGTGAAGGAGAGGAGACAGAGGAAGAGAGGGAAACCTCACAGAGCAAGCCAATAGGAGGCTAACATCCTCAGCAGCAGACGACCCCTCTGAACTGTGCTGAAATACGCAACATCCTCTTTCATTGTCTGTCTGCGATGTCTTCCACGGGGGTTAGCAGTCTGTGTGTGGCTCTCTGGCTCACTGGACTCCTAAGCAGCAACTGGACAGGTGAGCTCTAATACACCCATCCATCATATACGACGGGGTATAAGTGTAGTGAATATCTGAATATCTATCCATCAGTGATGCAACATACCTATGTATTTGTTGCAAATATATATATATATATATATATATATATATATAGAGAGAGAGAGAGAGAGAGAGAGAGAGAGAGAGAGATGTTGCATCACTATATATACTATAGTTATCAGACACTATATATACATATATATATATATATATATATATATATATATATATATATATATATATTACTATGACATTATGTAAGAACTTTGTAAGTAACAATATAATACAGAATAATTTGTTGTCATTTACTGTTATGTTCTATGTTATGCATAGGACTTTCTGCATAGACATTGTAGGTTAGTCTAACCTGGCTTTATTTCTCTATCAAAGATATTTTGTGCAACTTGGATGAAAAAACAAGAAAACATCTCTTCGATTGATTTAGGTTTCATCAATATCAATCTTCCTTCTTCACTGCTCTCATATTTTGTAATATATATAGTTCAAACCTAGACAGAAAGTCTGTTTCTATGTGGAATGTTTACTGTAAGGAGAACATTATTGTGCCACGTGGAGTCTTTATGTGCCTTTATGTCCCATCACATTAACTGCTCTGGTGCAGTCAATGGAATATTGTGGCTATCATGAAAGTCAAGCAGAGCTATCAGTGCTGTGGAATTGAGAGCCCTGATATAATTTTAATGGCTGCTGCTTTGCCAAAGGGAGACCACCCCCACCATGAATCTGCACTACAGATGTTGAATATAGGGTTGCAAAACACTGACCACACACAGACACACACACTCACACATACATAAACCCAGACACACTTTCATTTTCACTGACCAACAAGAATTCAGAAACTGGCAGAGGCATATATTTTTCTTTCACCTTCATCCTGAGATAAATCACAACATTCCTAACCATTTTCCTCCTTTAGTTTACCAACCAGTACAGACAGACAGAGCTACAAAGCTGATTCCTACACCTATGTTTCTCACTCTCTCACTCTCTCTCTCACTCTCTCTCTCTCTCTCTCTCTCTCTCTCTCTCTCTCTCTCTCTCTCTCTGTCTCAGTGTCCTTTGGGGATCAGGCAGTGGACTGCTGTTTGTCAGTCAGAGATCTTTCTATTCCACATCAAGTTCTTGTCGGCTACCACAAGCAACTCAAAGAGAATGGATGCTCCATCGATGCTATCTTGTGAGTATCTCGAGCAGAAAACAAGGTTTTATGTTCATTAAACAGTTTAACCTATGGGATAAAAGGCTACCACCGCCATTTAAATACTCAGCTCCACTTGATTAATTTTCCTCTTCACAGTTTATATAATGCTTCAGTCTGATAACTCAGCTAAAGACTGATGCATTTAAAAAGGGGTACAGAAAAGTGTTTAGAACCTTTTTGGATGTACCGTTAAAGCTAGTTGTTTGGTGCCTGATGAAGAACATCTTAGATCTTAATGTATTACTTTCTTTCCAGTTCTAGCAGTGGCAGTAATGGGTGACTGTCTTTACCTTTTAGATTCCAAACCAAGAAGAACAAGGTTCTGTGCGCTCCCCCTGATGCCCCGTGGGTCAAAGAACGGATGAACTGGCTGGACAAAGAACTGAAGAAATGCCAAAAGAACGGGTTCAAGGTACATAATGTGCAGGTTCAAGGTACATAACGTACAAATGAATAGGTCAATGTTGCATCTGTAGCACGTGGCTGATTACCAGACACAACAATTTGATAGAAAACCTAGTAATTCATGATGGAAGTCAAAGGACAGATGCTTATCATGGAAGGCAATGGGCAAATACTTATTAGGGAAACCAATGAACAGATGCTTAGAGTTTAGGTAGAAAAATGCTAGAGAATTTCTTTAAAAAAAAGTCTATTCTGTGTTCATTTGTTTTCCTTTCTTTTATTTTTTCATTTGAGTTCTATGTATTGGAGCTATTTGTTTTTAATAATAAATATATAAATTGGTGTAAAACAAAACATTCACACATACTGCTTGAGTATGAATCAGTAGAGGAGAAACTCAGCCCATGAAAGACATTATCTATTATCCAGTTTTGTCTAGAGCTCAGAGTACTAAGTCATGCCCCATCATGCTTATCTGAACTGCATCTTGGTTTATTTTTCTACCAGATTAACCCTCACATTGTTTTCATTTATCTTGGTTTCAATCTGACTTAACTTCATTCAAATAGAAACCATTGTACGCTTAAATTGTAAACCGCAGACCACAGGCCATAACTTTTCACCACTGAAAACCACTGACCCCACGCGTCAGTCAGTGTGCTGATCCTCTTCTGTTTCTCTGTGTTGCAGGGGAAGCGCTGTCAAGCCATGAAACCCACGTCTGCTTGAAAGAACGCACAGTGGTGAACAAAGCTGGAGGTTAAAGTGATCATGGCAGCTAAACAGCTAAATTATCAATGTTGTCTTTTCTTTAATGACATGCCTGAAAAAATGTTTCTGCTCTGCATTGCAATGTTTCACTTTATGTTTCTGTAGTACAAATAAGCTTTTTTACTACTTTCATATTCCATTATCTGTTTTCTAAGAAACTCCAAAGATTTGTCATCATTATTGTTCTGTTACTTGTAGATGAATCAATAAATGATTGAAGTTTAAGCAAGGCACAAGTCTCTTCTCTGTTCTCTTTGATAATAATAAATATGTTTATACTGTTTGTTATAATGTAATGTAATTTATAATAATACAAATTACTAAACAAAAATATTTATAGCAATAACGATAAACAGTAGTAACGATATAACTATATAAATGTGTTTTTTCCTCAGAAGAAATGTTCAAAGGACAATTTTCCCACCACATTTTCAATTAAGATGATGGAAAGCATGTCTTTCCACACAGATTGTAGTGTTTGCCGCTATTAAAGGAGACACACCGCTTCTGCACAAGTCGTTGTGCTATATTAAGGGCTGAAGTCGGTCACAGGCACAACATACAATAAGCTTGATTAGGTTAACTACTTGGTCTAGCATTGGCTGACGTCTGCACTTTCCGCTTCCAAGTTCCCACTCACACCATCCTTCGTATTGTAACGCATAAACATGGAAAGCTAGCCCTGCCTTCACAGTAAGAATTTTTGTCAGACTAGACACAGGAAATAACTGCTAGAGAATAAAAACCCAGAATTTTCATGCATAACATGTCTTGAATACGCTACAACACTGCAATGGCAGTCAAATGGAAAGCTGTGTGAAGCCATGATTCTGTTCAGAGAACAGTAGTTTTGTTATACTTAAAGCAGAAAAGTACATAATATCCAGATATCCAGCCAACCTGTGGGGGAGGTCACCACCAACAGCACACTCTACTCTACCGTTGTCCCCCACCCCAACACACACACACACACACCACACATATAATACAACCCCATTTCCAAAAAAGTTGGGACGCTGTGAAAAATGTAAATAAAAACAAAATGCAATGATGTGCAAATCATTTAAACCCTATATTCCATTGAAAGTAGTACAAAGACAACAAATCAAATGTTGAAACTGAGATTTTCTTTATTGTTTTTTTGATAAATATATGCCCATTTTGAATTTGATGCCAACAAAAAGTGGGGAGGGGGGCATGTTTACCACTGTGTTTCATTACCTTTTCTTTTAACAACACTCTGTAAGGGTTTGGGAACCGAGGAGACACTGCTGTAGTTATGAAAGTGAAATGTTTTCCCATTCTTGCTTTATATAGGATTTTAGCTGCTCAACAGTTCAGGGTCTCCTTTGTTGTATTTTTCATTTCATAATGCACCAAATGTTTTCAGTGGTGACAGGTCTGGACTGCAGGCAGGTCAGTTTAGCACCCAGACTCTTTTAATACGGAGCAAAGCTGTTGTAATACATGCAGAATGCAGTTTGGCATTGTCTTGCTGAAATAAGCAAGGCCTTCTCTGAAAAAGATGTCATCTGAATGGCAGCATATGTTGCCAAAACATGTATATATCGTTCGGCATTAATGGTGCCCACACGTCACCCATGCCATGCACACTAAAGCACCCCTATACCATCATGAAAACTGGCTTTTGAACTGTGCACTGATTACAAGCTGAGTGGTCTTTACCCCGGAGGACACAGTGTCCATGACTTCCAAAAAGAATTTAAAATTTTGATTTCTTGGACCACAGGACACTTTTCCACTTCACCTCAGTCCATTTTAAATGAGCTCGAGCCCAGAGAAGGTGGCAGCATTCCTGGATCCTGTTTATATATGATTTCTTCTTTGCGTTTTAGATTTTTAACTCGCATTTGTGGATGCAGCGATGAACTGTGTTCACAGACAGTGTTTTTCAAAAGTGTTTCTGAGCCCATGCAGTGATTTCCACTACAGAATCATGTCTGTTTTTAATGCAGTGCCACCTGAGGGCCTAAAAATCATGGCCAGCCAATACTGGTTTTTGACCTTGTCCCTTGCATACAGAGATTTCTCCAGATTCTCTGAATCTTTTAATGATATTATGTACTATAGATGATGAAACGCAAAAGTTATTTGCTATTTTATGTAGAGAAATGTTATTTTTGAATTGTTGCACTATTTGATCATGCAGTCTTTCACAGAGTGGTGAACCCTCCCCATCTTTACTTCTGAAAGACTCAGCCTCTCTGGGATGCTCTTTTTATACCCAATCATGTTACTGACCTGTTGCCAATTAACCACCAGGTGTTTTTTTTTCTGCATTACACAACTTTACCAGCCTTTTGTTGCTCCCGTCCCAACTTTTTTGGAACGTGGTGTTGGCATCAAATTCAAAACAGGCATATATTTTTCAAAAAAACAATAAAATCTCTCAGTTTCAACATTTGATTTGTTGTCTTTGTACTATTTTCAATGAAATATAGGGTTTAAATGATTAAATGAACATGAATAGTGCCTTTTTTAAGTAGGCCGCATGCCTCCCATGAGCCTCTTCATGCTATGCCAGCTCCTGGTTGGCAGTGTGCCTCGTGGCCATCGCCACAGTTCTAACTTTATTAGCTATCTAAAACAACCAGTGATCCCCCACATTTTCTCTGTACGACAGCATTTTAGGGCTACTGTTAAAAATAAAAAAAATAATAGACTTTGAGAATAAAGTCATAAATTTGAGAAAAAAGCATTTTTAAAGAATATATCAAGAATAAAGTTGTAATATTTTGACAATAAAGTCGTAAAATTACATGAATAAACTTGCTGTATTTCGAGGATAAAGTGGGCTAATTGTAGGAGGGCTGCAATAACGCATTGGGGTCTCAGTTGCTGTACTGGCGACGACAAAGATGCTGAGCGCGTACGGAGTTCCACTCACTCCTTCGAGATCGATCATTTTGATTATCGTTCTCATTGTCTCCTGTGAAACTACATGCTCTCTTTGAATGGCACGGAAATGTAACCACCAATAGCCGTGTAGATGATCCTGCCTGCGATTCTCCTTCAACAAAACAGACAGTTTCCTCCGAGTCTGTCTGGTTCTTTATTCTAAGTAAAAACAGTTTTCTGTCGTTTTAGACGTTTCTTATACTAATAACAATCTGGTGCTAATGTGCCAGAAGACTGAATATTTCTTTATGGGAGAAATCAATACAAAATTATAACCCTACGAACTCCCCAACGCCCCTCGTTTAAACAAGTGAATTTGTTCACAGGCGGATCTTGACCGCTCCAACATGGCAGATCCGCAAGACATATCGCCTCAGACAGAGAACAATAGACAATGTGGCACATAGGTAAGTATATCTATGGGCAGAAAGCACTAAAGAGAGAAGCAAAAAAGAGAGGTGAGTAAAATGTTTTGTCAAAGCTGTCTGTCTAAGTGTGCTACATTAGTTGTATAGTAATAACAGTCATGTAGGCTAGAGTTATTGAGAACGTATTGCATTCCAAAGTACGTTATATATCTACGCACATGTATAATGTTAGCTAGCTAACGCAGAAATCCCATCCTAGTGGTGGCATGACATTTGTTTTGTGCTCCATAGTTATTTCCAAAATGAAAAGGAAAAGTGCTATTTGCGCTTCTTCCAGAAAACAGACAATCATGCAGGAAGTCAGACAGAAACAGATCTTTCAGGTGGGGAAGAGCCACCACACAGGCTGAGCAGTAAGAATGGTCAATTGGAGAAACTGGTGATCAATGAGGACAAAGTAGCGGGTAGAGACAGATAGACATTCTGGAAGTAAGGCTGAGTGTGAGACACAGAGAAATTTGAGGGAGGAGGAGTTTCAAGGCAGCCTAGTACAATATCCACCCCTGACTTGAATATTCAAAAAAACTGACTCAGCGTACAGCTTTGCATGCAGACATTTAGTCCTCCCAAAAGCTTACAGAACACAATGAAAATGTAACTGAAAACTGCATAAATAAAATGTTGAATGGTATCAAACACTGACTTTTGCATCTTAATGCCTGCATTGCACAATAAGGTGAAAAGTAATTGGCCCCTCTAACATAGCCACTGGTCCCAGCCTGGCCCCCCCAGTTCAAATGGTCTAGAACCGCCACTGGCCAAAACACATTACAAAACCAACAGGAACCAACAGAAACACTTATAGGTTTCTATAGATTTTTTTTCAGCAGGCATATCAAACTACTCTGAATGGCTTGGTTTACATGTGAACGATTTAAATAAGCAGAAATTCTGAGAAGGTGGGAGAATTCCTCTTGAGCTTCACAGGCTATCCCTTGATCCAGGCCACCAGTTGGCGATAATGCAGTAATGGTTTCACCCACAGCTTCCAGTGTTTCCACAGAAGAAAAAACGCCACGCAAATCTTAACAATGTCAACAAAACGACCACCTGTCTGTTTTAATATTCTGTCCCAGACTTTATTTGTCTTTTTGTTGCTTTTTAAAGAAGAGGCCGCATACAGTGACGGTAAGATATGCTTTTGATTTGGGCAAAGGTGCCATAATGTAACTGTTGCACCATTTGAGGTGGAACAGGAAATGCATTCCCTTCCAACTGGCGTACATGATGTCAACTTCAGGAGACTTTAGTCAGGTTGCCTAGTTCACCTTAGTTAACAGATTATTTTTAAACAGAATAAGATGTTGAATAATTTTACATAGTTACATTGATTGCTTGTGATATTTTTGACCTTGGTCAGTCGTTTGTCACTTGTACATGTCAGTTCAGTTCACTTCAGTTTTGTTCAGATAACGTTCAGTTTAATTCAGCTTTAAGGAAATCCGAGATTAGCCCCCTAATGATTAAACCGAGGGCAACAGTGACAGAAAAAAGAGCACGAAAAAGAAACAGTAAGAGGTTCCAAGATCAAAAAGAGGAACCATCCATGCCCTCTATATTGGACATACACTAACTGAGCACTTTACACCCACCTTGTATCTTACCCCACTTACCATATAGGAGCCCTTTTAGTTCTGCAATTACAGACTGTAGTCCATCTGTTCCTCTGCATACTTTGCTAGCTTCCTTTTACACTGTTTTTCAATGGGCAGGACCCCAATAGGACCACCACAGAGCAGGTTTCCCAGACACAGATTAAACCTAGTCCTGGACTACATTTTCTTTTCATTGGAGGATCTCTGTTTAGAGTGCTGTATGGTCCGAGACTAGGCTTCATCTCTGTCACAGAAACTGACCCAGTATGTCCTAACGTTTGCAGACAACTGCTCATTCGATGTTTCTTTTGAAATCAAAGGTATTCATATCATATTCATATTATTATTCATATTACTTAATATCAATTTCATCCTAATTGTTTATGAAAAAAACAATATTTCTATTCTGAATGAACCAAAATGAAAAATGTTTGCTTAACCCTTATTCCATGAAAATGAACTAAATTAAAAAATAACTTTTTAAGTAGAGATCAGCTGCAAAAACGCAGATGGCTAATACATTTTTTGGCTGTTGTTTTATTTTATGGGGTAAATAACATGAGCTAGGTAAGTGCTCTCGCGCTGCATTTGAATGCTGCCACGTCTGTATTGTAACAATATAATAACAATATAATATCTCTCCTTCAGAGATGGCACATAGTTGCATATAACAACATATAGATGTTATAATACAAACATAATATTGATATTATAACAGATGTAATTTTGAGAACCATGTAACAAGTAGGAACTGTAATTAGTAATAAGATAAATACAGAATAATAACAGTTAAGTCATTTTATGACATATACTGGTTTATATTTAATAACATTATTTTAATATGTTTAAATGGCTTTCCTTTAAAAAGAATTAAAATTGCTTTCCAAGAATCACAAGTCCTAGCAATTTTCCTCCTTTAGATTACTAACCAGTACACACAGATAAAGCTGATTCCTATAGCTATGTTTTTCTCTCTCTTGCTCTCTCTCTCTTTTCTGTCTATATGTTCTATTTCTCTTTCTCTCTCTTTCCCTTTCTGTCTTCTTCCATTCTCATTCTCTCTCATTTCTTTCTTGCTTTCTTTCATTCACTTTCTTTGTCTTTCTTTCTTTCTTCCTTGCTTCTCTCTATATTATATTTTCTCTTTCTTTGTCTCTCTTTTATTTCTCACTTTATGTCTTACTCTTTCCTCTCTCTTTTCTGTCTCTCTATTTTATTGCTCTCTCTCTATCTTTATCTTTTCCCAACTTTCACTCTTTCTCTTGCTCCTATCAATCTCACCGTCTGTTTGTCTGTCTCTTCTCACTCCTTTTTTGTTTATCTCCTCCTTTTTCACTGTCTTTTATTTCTCCCTGTTTGTCTTTCACCCCTCTCTCTCTTTCTCTCTCGCTTTCTCACTCCCTGCCCCCCCCCCTCTCTCTCTCTCTCTGTCTCAGTGCCCTTGGGAGATCAGGCAGTGGAATGCTGTTTGTCAGTCAACGATCTTTCTATTCCACATCAAGTTCTTGTCGGCTACCACAAGCAACTCAAAGAGCAAGGATGCTCCATCGACGCTGTCTTGTGTGTATCTCGAGCAGAATACAAGTTTCTATGTTCATTAAACAGTTTAATCTATGGGATAACAGGCTAAGTTTAGTGACAACATGCCCCACAGATGGGAAATGCAACAAAGTGAACACTGTAAAGCCATGGAACACATAACCCATATATAATCTAAACACTACCATTTACATCCTCAACTCCACTTGATTAATTGTCCTCTTCACAGTTTCTGTAATGTTTTGGTCCAATAACTAAACACTAACACGTTTAAAAAGTGATACAGAAAAGTGTTTAGAACCTGTTTTGATGTACCGTTAAAGCTAGTTGTTTTGTGCCTGATGAAGAACATCTTAGATCTGAATGTATTACTTTCTTTCCAGTTCTAGCAGTGGCAGTAATGGGTGACTGTCTTTACCTTTTAGATTCCAAACCAAGAAGAACAAGGTTCTGTGCGCTCCCCCTGATGCCCCGTGGGTCAAAGAACGGATGAACTGGCTGGACAAAGAACTGAAGAAATGCCAAAAGAATGGGTTCAAGGTACATAATGTGCTCAATTTCAAGCCTATGTCATAGTTAAATGAATAGGTCAATGTTGCATCTGTAGCACGTGGCTGATTACCAGACACGACAATTTCTCTGTGATAGAAAACCTAGTAATTCATGATGGAAGTCAAAGGACAGATGCTTATCATGGAAGGCAATGGGCAAATGCTTATTAGGAAAACCAATGAACAGATGCTTAGAGTTTAGGTTGAAAAATGCTGGAGAATTTCTTTAAAAAAAAGTCTATTCTGTGTTCATTTGTTTTCCTTTCTTTTATTTTTTCATTTGAGTTCTATGTACTAGAGCTATTTGTTTTTAATAATAAATACATAAATTGGTGTAAAGCAAAACATTCGCACATACTGCTTGAGTATGAATCAGTAGAGGAGAAACTCAGCCCATGAAAGACATTATCCATTATCCAGTTTTGTTTTATCTGAACTGCGTCTTGGTTTATTTTTCTACCAGATTAACCTCCACATTGTTTACATTTATATTGGTTTCAATCTGACTTAACTTCATTCACATAGAAACCATTGTATGCTTAAATTGTAAACTGCAGACCACAGGCCATAACTTTTCACCACTGAAAACCACTGACCCCACGCGTCAGTCAGTGTGCTGATCCTCTTCTGTTTCTCTGTGTTGCAGGGGAAGCGCTGTCAAGCCATGAAACCCACATCTGCTTGAAAGAACGCACAGTGGTGAACAAAGCTGGAGGTTAAAGTGATCATGGCAGTTAAACAGCTAAATTATCAATGTTGTCTTTTCTTTAATGACGTACCTGAAAAAAAAATGTTTCTGCTCTGCATTGCAATGTTTCACTTTATGTTTCTGTAGTACAAATAAGCTTTTTTAACTACTTTCATATTCCATTATCTGTTTTCTAAGAAATTCCAAAGAATTGTCATCATTATTGTTCTGTTACTTGTAGGTGAATTAATAAATGATTGAAGTTTAAGCAAGGTGCAAGTCTCTGCTCTGTTCTCTTTGATAATAATAAACATGTTTAGATACTGTCTGTTATGGTGTAATGTAATTTATAATAATACAAATTACTAAACAAAAATATTTATGGTAATAACGATATACAGTAGTAACTATATAGCTATATAAATGTGTTTTTTCCTCAGAATGTCACGACTCCCTTTGGCTCTGAACTCTTTTTGGACTCAATCTCCCAGAATCCCCTGGGAGATCACGTGAATGAATCCCCTGGGAGATCCAGCGCTCCAGTTCCCCAGAGTACTGATCTGTAACACCTGGTCTTCTCTGATTAGTTTAATTTAAAGCCCGGGCTTGTAGATACATTCATTGCAAGGTATTGCTTCTTTCTACAGAGCCATGTATTCTTGATTGTGTATTCCTGATTGATTGTATATTCCTGATTGATTGTGTATTCCTGATTGTGTATTCCTGATTGATTGTGTATTCCTGATTGTGTATTCCTGTTCTGACCTGTTTTGCCTTGTTTTTGACCTGCCTTTTGCCTTATCCCTTTTGGACTGTTCACCTGGTTATGTTTGTGTTTTTGTGTATATTGCCTATTCTGGATTTGACCATTGCCTGTGACCTGACTATGATTGTGGATTCTGTTTGCACTAGTAAAGCCTCTCATTCACTTTTTACCCACGAGCGTCTGCGTCATTCTGTCGCTTTACACAGAAGAAATATTTAAAGGAGATTTTTCCCACCTTTTAATTGAGATGTAAACAAAGCAATTTAGAGTGGTTTGACATGAAATGGTGCATTGCAGAGGAACTTCAACTCTGATTTCTTTGCAATGGTTTTAATAGGAAGCATGTCTACAATGCAAATGTACACTTTTTATTAGTGATCCCCTGCATGTCTTTTGAGTTTTATAATATAGACAGAATAGTAAAACACTGGCAAAAAAGTGTTGTCTTTGTGTACTTTTTTAACAATGCCCTGCATGAAACAAAGTCTTTGTAACCATTTCTTTCTATAATGTCAGTTTTAGAAGCATGAAAGGATAATTCCACCAAGTTTCTGAATAATTCAGTCCTTGAGCTGTAAACACGCTCTATCAGAGTGATTTGATGTGAAGTAGTTAATTACAGAGAAACTTACAGACTCTGATTTCTGTACAGTTAGGGGTGACACTTTACTTGGATGATCCACTGTAGATGGCTTGTAGATGCTCAGTATATCTTTAAGTAACATATAACTAAAAATCTATTAAATGCAACTGAACTTTAAGTTGAGTGTGAAAGATTCTATTAAATCGATCCCCAACCCTAAACCTAACCCTAACCTCAAAGCAAAACCCACACCTACTCCTAAGCTTAACCCTACCCCTAATGTTGTTGATATTCAACTGAGCATTACCAGAAAGGTTTTTAATGATTTAAGTATCTGTAGATCATCTGTAGGGGACCATCCAAATAAAGTGTGACCCAGTTAGTAGAGAAAAAAAATCCCCCAAAAGGCCTTAGATTTTGTGATACCTCCACCTGAGGCAGAACAAACCACAACCGAGTTATGAAAAAAATCCTTTCCTTGCTATCTGGCGTAGAGAAAGTCAATTGTGTTACTCTGGTTATCATGATCATCCAAACTCCATTAAGCAACATGAGAGACAAAGGTGTGAAGCAATCGGGGATGGACCAACATATATAACGTCAGGAAGTACAGAAGTCCCAAACCACAGGACATTTCTGACAAGTGGCAGTAACAAAGCTATGCTTTCTGCATTTGTTTGCCATTACAACACAATCTCAGGACCACGTAGATCAATGAAGACCAGACAACTGTCTGGGCTGGAGGTTTTGAAAAAGTCGAAGAGACTAAAAGTATTTCAAAAGACAAAGTGGTGAACCTACCTGATTTAAGCCGCGATAATGAGGAGACTGACATAAAAGTAGTGATACACGCCATCCACCTTTCCAAGACACATGCGAGAATATTCATCAGGTGTGATAACAAGCAAGTCGCAGCACGTTTGACTCCACTTTGGTCTTCGTGCACAAAGGCCATGCTGGCAAGGAGAAGATAGTGCCAGTCAGTACAGTCTACAAACACCTGGGAAAAGCGTTCTGCCAGTGTCTTCCTGCATGCCATGCACTGATAGGATGAGACACAACAAGCAATTTTTTTGCTTGTCACAAAAAAGCAACTTCTGTCACAACACTTGAGAGGCACTTGGGAGAGCTGACTGGCTTAAGTCACTTTGGTTTGAGTGGAAACCTGGAGGTTCATTTATTGCCTGTGGCCAGACTATACATTCTGATGCTGTATGGACAAAAGAAAAACAAGCAAGGCAAAATGTCTATCACTCTTGATGCTTCCACCTCTGACATGCCTGCCTCTCATCTTCACCCCACAGAGGATGTATTTAGACAGCATGCACTGAAACCCATGTATCAAACTGTTATTTGGTGCCACAGCCATCACTGTAACCAAAAGCCAGTGCTTTGGAGTTCTGTGGGGAAGGACTGGAGGTTGACAGAAGGAATGATGGAGCCTGTTACATATGACACACAGTGGTGGACAGTAACTAAGTAAATGTAATTCGTTACTGTACTTAAGTAGTTTTTTTTTGTATCTGTACTTTACTTAAGTATTTCCATTTTGGGCGACTTTTAACTTTCACCTCACCACATTTCAAAGTCAAATATTTTGCTTTTTACTCCACTACATTATGTGAAATCTGTCATTCCTTTTGGCTTATGTGTGTATAAAAACATAATGTCAAAACAAAAGAAGCGCAAAGAAAGCACACCAATCAGGAAACAGCACGCATTTTGTTTTGAGCTTCTTTTGACCTGTTGGACATACCAACCCGGTGCAAGCATATGGTTCAACGTCAGTGCAGCAGCGTAAAATTTTTACATTTTAAAACTTAAATGATGGACCTAACCATCATAGACCACAATATAGAAATATGTACACATGTGCAGTTGTGACTGCCATGAGTCTTTTTTCTGAATTTATATAAACACTATTTCATTTTATGGTAAATTTGTTTTTGCTAGTTTATGTTTATGAACAGAAACCTACAGATGCAATTTAGTAAAGGAGGACACATTTGTGAACCTGAGTTTAAGGCAAGTTTTTATTAAACTTAAACTTGTAACTAAGTTGCCAATAAATCTTAAACCGAAACTTTGCTTGTTTGCAAAATTATAGTTATTTCAGAGCCACTTGGTTCTACCTAATGGAAATTGTTTGCCTTCAGTGTTTTGTGCTTATGATAATTTTAATAGACAACAGTGATACTAATTAATGACATTCAGTTAAAAGATTGGTTTACCAAGAGTTACAGTGGAGTATTTTCACCTAAGATGGGTTAATGAAGCAAGAGTCTTGTTATAAATATGATAATAGGACTATAAAGTCATAATTAATCTTTTAGTACTTTTACTAAAATACTACAAATATCTGTCAAAACAGATCTATCTGTTGCTAATATTTACGTAGATCTGCAATGTATCTCCAAGGAAACAAAATCTTAAAATTAAATGTATGTAGTTTTTTGGATGTTTTGTGTCCTTCTCTCAATGTATGTACCCCAGTAGGGCCCTTTGTATTTTTCACTGTTCAGTGCTGGTGGCATTGGATGTCTGTTAGGGGCTAGTGATATCAGAAGGTTAACTGAATAGTCAAACATTGTATTTTCATGAGAAGATAACAGTTTGTAGTACTTCATAATTACATTATATGGTTATTGTTGTCCTTATTTTTTTTTAAATTACAGGCATATACATGGAATTATTATAAGTATTAGCGGTACAAGTAAGTCTATTCACTTTCCACATATATTAAATGTATATTTAAGGGCTTATATTTTTTAAATTGTCAGATATATTGGTGACTTTCATATTTCCTGTGGATATCCAAATCTGGTGAGTTTCTGAACATTATTCTCAGAGAAACATGTGAAAAAGCAGATGCTGTTCCTTTTGTAAAATCCAAAATTTTCAAAATATCATCCAAATACTGTTTTCGCAGTAAAATATTTTTATACAGCCAACAATTTCATAAAACTGACATATCAAAGATATGAAAAAAAAAGGTTGTGCTTTGTTGTACCTTGGGTGGAGGTACGTCAACTTCTGTGAACCCACATGTGCCTTCTGAGTTTTTATGTGTAATATAATAAGTTTTCTTTGGTGACTATTTTGCCTCAGAATGCCCCGCATGCACCACTCTGTCATGAACGGATTGAAATAAATGGATAAAAATACATTTTAAGCCAAAACTTTATCACATAACTATCATAAAACACTGTGTCAGACATCAGGTGTATTATTTATCTAACAATTTTCTGTAGTAAATTTGTATGAGGGAGCTTTCAGAGGCCTTAAACACTTCTGATGTCTGGGATCACAGGGCAGCCTGTGAAGCTAAGGAGAAATTCCACCAGCTTCTCATAATTTCAGTTAATTGAAATGGGAACTCCACCAATTAAAAAAAAAATCTACAAAATTTAATGGTTCACATGTAAACAAAGCCATTCAAAGTATTTTGATGTGAAATGTTCCGTACTGGAGAAACTTGCCGAGTCAGAATTGTTCACAGTGGTGGTGATGGGGACCGTGGACCGTCTTACAGACACTTGTAAAAGATTTGACAGGTCCAGATAAGAATTTTCACGGAATCCTATCTTATCTCACAGCATCTCATCTCACCTCCATTCAGGAAATCTTAACCTGGATCGAAGTCGACAATCAACTGTCATGTCTGTTACCTTGCAACCTACCATACATGCATAGCTGAAAGATCAACACGTAATCAAAATTATGTCAATTATTAGTCAGCCAAAGAGCTAAAGTTTACTGTTGTTTCTAAGGTAAAAAAAAAAAAAGATCAAAGAAAACTAAGTCAAGAAGTCAAGGATGTTCTGACAGCGCTCGGTGCTGTTTATCAGAGCGTCTCCAGTTTCAGTTTCAGTTTCCCAAATGCTTTAGCCGACTGTGCTAACCTTATTCCTCCCAATAAGCAGACACATGTTCAGCCATGTTGCCTCGTTATTCACCACCACACTGTAATATTTTATCTGATGAGTTTTCATCAACATTAACACACAAAGGTAATAGGAGGGGACTGGAGTGTCTGCAGTGTCTGGGGCTTTTAAAACGCTGGTAGAAAAATAAACCCACTTAAGTAAAAGCACCGTTTTCATAAATGTAATGTCATTACGCTAGTTATAGTGAACTATGCTGCTTGTCCCTGCACAAAACGATGGAAACAGTCGGTTAAAACAGACGTTAACACACCTTTGGGGTTGTCTTAAAGTTAGGACAGTATTTAGGAAATTTTGCCATGTTGTTTCTGTAATACTGTTTTCTTTTCTGGAGTTAGCATAAGATGAACTTAAGAACTGGTGTTCTGTAGCAGCTTCTGTGCTAATTTCAGTCCTAACTGAAGCTGGCATTGTAACTCAGCAGATAAGATTTCAGACTTAACGAGTTTGTGTAATACAGCCCCAGGCCACCAGTTGGCGATAATACAGTAATGGTTTCACCCACGGCTTCCAGTGTTTTAACGGAAGAAAAACACCACACAATTCTCAACAATGTCAACAAATCGACCCCCGGCCTGTTTGAATGTTGTATCCCAGACTTTATTTGTCTTCGTGCTGCTTTTGAAAGAAGAAGCCGTATGCAGTGTTGGTAAGACTTGTTTTTGGTCAGGGCGAAGGCTCGTTTGTGCAAGTGCTGTTAGTGAGCGTAGCGGTTAGCACAACGCGCTCTCGTTGCCAGGGAGACGTCAGCTCCATATTCGCCAGCTTCTTGTTCGAACTTTCCCGTTCCACCTTAAATGTTGCAGCAGGTAACAGTGACATTGTACGTTGAAGGTAACCGCTGCGCCATTTAAGGTGGAACGGGAAAATTCGAACAAGAAGCTGGCGAACGTGAAACTGACTTCAGCATTAAGTTGCAAGGAGACTTTAGTCAGGTTGCCTAGTTCACCTTAGTTAACAGATTCTTTTGCCATAGAAAAAGAAAGAAAAAAAGAAAATACGTATTTTACATAGTTAAATGGATCCAGCGCTGTATTTTCCGTGTGTTTTTCTGGATGAAGTTGCTCGAGACTGGCATTTTTTGAATCAGACATTTCAGTTGTTCATGTCAATTCAGTTCACTTCACAGTTTTATTCAGATGACGTTCAATTGTTGTCAGCTTTACTGAAATCTGAGCCCCCTAATAATTAAACCAAAGGCGACAACAGCATGAAGAAGAAACGCTAAGAGCATGCAAGATCGAAAAGAACAACCATCCGTCCTCTGCCCTCTATAGTGGGCATATACTCACTGAGCACTTTATTAGGTACACTCTTAAAAAAGATGGTTCTTTAGTAAATTGAATGGTTCTGTTTAGAACCGTGAGTTTCTGTATAGAACCATTTCATGATTAAATGCTTTGCATGGTGAGAATGTGTTGTATATAGTTATATATATATATATATATATATATATATATATATATATATATATATATATGTATATGTGTGTGTGTGTGTGTGTGTGTGTGTGTGTGTGTATATATATATGTTTTTAAATAACATCAGAAAGGGTTCTTCTGTTGTTATGATGTCAAGCTTGTAACAATAGCAGAACCCTTTTTGGTGCTATATAAAACCCTTTTCAAAATGTTCTACAAAGAGCCATATACAACACATTCTCCATTAGTCTGGAGAACCATTTTACCATGCAAAGAACCATTTCATGAAATAGTTCTATATAGTTCTAAACAGAACCATTCCCTTTACTGTAGAACCATTTAAGAGTCATTTTTAAGTGTGTACACCTACCTTGTTTCTACACTCATTGTCCATTTTATCAGCTCCACTTATGATACAGGTGCACATTGCCAACTGTAGTCCATCTGTTGCTCTGCATACTTTGTTAGCCACTTTTTACCCTGTTCTTCAATGGTCAGGGCCCCCACAGAGCAGGTATTATTTGGGTGGTGGATCATTCTCAGCACTGCAGTCACACTGACCATTGATAAACTGGGTAAAGGTGGGAAAACAGATTATTCAGAGAAACAGATGAGTTAAGTCTGTAATCTTAGGACTACTAAGTGCACATATGTGGTAAGGGGAGCTGATAAAATGGACAGTGAGTGTAGATAAAAGGTAGGTGTACATATAAGTAGTAGGGAAGACTACACAGAGGCCCTGGGATCTAACAGAGCAAAGATTAGTGAGATACACAATGAGTCAGTTTCCCAGACAGGGGTTAAGCCTAGTCCTGGACTACTTTTCTTTTCATTGGAGGGTCTCCATTTAGAATGCTGTATGGTCCGGGACTAGGCTTCGTCTCTGTCCGGGAAACTGACCCAGTATGTCCTAAAGTTTGTAGACAACTGCTTGTCCAGTTTTTTTTTTAAAACAAGGGTATTCATATAATATTTATTTTAATATTAAATTAATAAAAATACTGTTTCTATTTTTGCTCAACCCTTATTCTATGAAAATGAACTCAATCAAAAAATAGCTTTTTAAGTAGAGATGCACGACTAGAATCAGCCAAAATCAGAAACAGCTGATTTTTACCCCAAAATCTCGGTTAATTTTTTGGCCAGGATGTCGTTTTATTTTATGGGGTAAGTAACATGAGCTAGGTAAGTGCTTTCGTGCTGTATTTGAATGTTGCTGTTACATCTGTACTGAACATGACCATACATGACTCATTGTGGTAATTACCAGCTGTCTATTCATTTTGATGTACCACTTTGTTTGTTTGACCCATAAAAGAGCAAATAAGGTTACGTAGTTTGTGACTTCAGCTAAGGAAAGTACTGGAAATGTGTTAATGTGTTTTTTTACCCCACACAGTATACTTTAGGTTAAAAATGTCTAATAAGAAACAAGACACTGCCAGAAAGCAACGCTAAATATTGCTGTCACTGAAACTGAAAAGGAACAATAATAGAAGAAAAACAAACTCAACTAAAAAATTTTCTATTACGTCTGTGGTACTTTACAGTGTTTCAGCCTTCATTCCTTGTTACGTCTGGCCCAAGAGCATCTGCCTTTTTGGTTGGAAACGTGTCTGACATCTCCCTGACCATTAGCAGTGTCACACCCTCCAATACAACAGGTATGACCAGAACATTCAGTATCACCCACACACTTTCCACATTCTCACTGACAGTAATAAACAAGGGTAAGTTTGGGTTTTGCCACACTGGAATTCGTGGGGGTTTTTTCTTTCGTTTTTTTACCCCTCCTCATCATCGCTGGTTGAGGTCTGAAGTTCTTTTTGGTATTCTCCATTGTTCACTTTCTCTCTTTCTCTTTTCCACTTTCTCTTTTTTCTCTTTCTCTCTGCCTCTCCTTTTCTAATTTTTTCTTCATCTCACACTATAGTCCCTCCCTTTTCTCTTCCTCTCTCTTTCTCTTCTTTGTCTTTCTTTATCTCTCTCAATCCATGCTTTCCTCTTTCTCTCTTCCTTCTGTCACACACTCCCTCTCTTTTCATCTCTGTTTTTTCCCCACTGTGTGTAAGGTTTCTATGTGTGTCTCCAAATGTAATAAAACAAGTGGTCACAAAGTTACAGGTTTTTTGTATGGTTTCTTTGTCCCATAGGGCGCCTCCCTCCTCCTTCCTGCATGCCGTCCTCTCTGGTTCAGTGGAATCTGTCACAGGAGCTAACAGGAAAGGTATGTAAGGCCTCATCTGCGACATCTACACTGAGTATGTTTCTAAAGATTTCCTCACTGTATTTATCACTTAGTGCACCAAAATAGTGCTCAGTGTTTTCTTCCTTGGACATCATCAGTCTTTCCACCCTCAGAGATTTATCATTAAGTTTGATGCAGTAATACAAAACCAACCTGTTAATACAAACCTTGTTCATTCTCTATAGCTCATGTTTATTATCATAGTGCATAAAAGCATTCCTGTCTCAGCTTTCCAGTAAACAGCATGTTTGCTTGAATTTCAGAGTGCCCTGCTGGTGCATGTAAGCCTGAACCGGACTCTGCAGCTATGTGGGAACGAGACAGAGTGCTGTGCCCAGCCACTGTGTGTGAGAGAGACTGTGAGGGTGTCTGCATGTCTGGGCAATGTTCCTCTGGCCTCTCTCATCATTCAGGCTCAGATCTATGCTCAGCTGCCCCCTGCTGGCCCTGTGTCAGGTCAGTGCCCTCTGGCTCCACTCAGCCCCTGCCTTTTCCTTCAGTGTGTTCCAGCAGTTGTTTCTGATCTCAGTAACAGCAGCTAGTCCGTGCTCTCTATGTCAGTGAAAAAGCTTTAACCGAAAACCAAAACCGAAAAATGTAATTTACACAATGTCCTCATTGCCCAAAACTATGTGATTAGCCAAGACATGTTTACTGTCTGAAGTTTACTTCTTTAGTTGGGGCTTTGAGGCCAGTAAAGAGGTGATTTCAACTCTGTCACTCAAAATGTTTTTGGTGGCATCTGCTTGTATTATATTAGCTTTTTAGCTCCAGTCAGGGCTGGCTCTAGCCTTTAGGGTCCCTATGCAGGATTTATGGAACTCCCCATCTTGCTAGCTGATAACAATGACTACTACAAGCTGTCAAAATAATATACATTCATATCGGTCTGATTTGTATATTGCTGATGATTGGATGCTCATTTGGGGTTTTAATACTATTACAGTATAAATTACACATGACCAGGTCTAACCCTGGTGGCAGTGGTGACAGTGTTGCCTAATTACTATTGTAAATGCTTTATTTCCCTACATATTTAGATAGTATGATTTTTTTCCTTTTTTGACAACAATTCCTCATGTTTCACACAATTGGCTTTCGTGTGCATGAGCATGAACATTAATCACAGCCTGAGAATCTAAACCTCGATTAATAGTAAAACAAGTTAACAGCTAAAACGTAGTCAGAAAGCCTGTTTAAATATGACCTACTTGACCTACTGTGAATTATGCAAATGAACAAAACTTAACCACATAGATGAACACAGCATGAATCCATTTTGAACAGATGTTGTAGAACAGCTGACCCCATCATTCAGCTACACAGTGAAGTTTTGTTAATTTTTTAAAGTTCACAGTAATCAGCAAGTTTTAATAAAGATCTGGATGTGGTTTGTGAGATGTTTGGGGTGACTGTTGACTTGCAGTGTTTGTTAGCTACATTAGCCTGATAGCTTGACTGATTGATCACATCTTGGGTAAGAGAAAATTGTGTACATTTGATTTTTCACCAAACTATTCTTTTAATGGTTTTGGTTAGTGTGAGGTGCACTGTGGTTGACTGATTCTGTTTGCTCTTGTAGAGAATAAGACGGTCATTCCTAATCAAGTGTTCCAGCCTTTGGGACGCTGCCCATGTGATCTGTCACCAGGAGAGTGTGACGTACGTTGCTGCTGTGACCAGGTATGTTTCATATAACAGTAAGTCCCAAACCAATTTCCAGTGATCTGGTGTTCATGAGCCCATTTATACTGTACAATAGGGGGTGTACCCACTTTGGGTATCCATGCAGTAGCTTGAAAATATTTATATAATTGTAGTGCATTAATCAATAATAGCCTTCCTGCTTTAGTATTTGTTGCATTTTCGCCTGCCTGATGAAGAGCTTTAAATGAAGGCTTTAAACTACATAGCACAACAAGAAGCAGTATGTGAACTATGAAGAAAATTTTAAGAAATCCTCTTATTAACTACTCAAAATTAGTGCACAGAGCATATATCCCTGAGTTGTCTGAGTGTGTAGAAAAAAACTTAAACATTGAAATCCAGAATTTCCATTTTGCCTTTTCTTATCTGTTTTGGTGCCTAATTCCTACAGGACTGTACTCCTGAGTTGCTGTGGCTTTTTGCGGGTCACTGTCTCCCTGGTCCATTTGGGGGGAGTTTTACTCTTGCCGCAGAATACGACTGTGCCACCCAGTCTGCTGAAAATGCTCCTGATTGGTTCCCATTTCTCTGCGTCACCTCCCCTTCTGAAAACAACCCCTTTTTGGGGCTCTTCTACGATGGCCAGACCGTGTAGGTTTATCAAAAAATATATCTTTCAGTATCATGTAATTTTTCAGCAGATTTTAAATGCTCTTTTAATGTTACTTTGAAATGGTGTTGAATGTTTCTCTTTCTTCTCCAGTACTCCAAAACCTGCTCCGTCTTTCCTGGCTCAGCAGGTGACACCTCCTGTACCTTCCACATACTACCGCCAGGGGGAGCCAATTCTCACTACAGACAACCAGTATTTTACAATCCCACAGGTTGTGTTGCACTAATCTACTGTGTGTTTATTGCAGTGCATTAAAGTGTTAAATGAGCAACAGTGAATGATGTTTATACTCTTACCATCAGCTCTTATTGCTGTGTCATATATCACAAACTATTTGTCATTAAGGTAACTGGAACAAAATGACAAGATCACAAAATCACTTATGGTGTAATATGATGGTTAGTGTTATTTTTGTTTTAAAGGAATAGATTGTCAAAAAATCACATTTACATAATTTTCCACTTCATGCATGATTTGTTTGGTGCCCAAATATTGCGTCTTTAGTGTAGCTGTGGGGCTACAAGGCTAATGTTGCTAACAAACGTTAGAAGTTAGCAGTCACCCAAATCGTTTCCATAAAATACATCCCCAAAACTTCTCTTAGCTGCTCAAACGGCATCCAGGTCTTTATTAAGGTCACACAGACTTGTCGATGTGGTTTAAAACACAGTATGATTTACTGGGTACTACAAAAATGTATCTTAACACAGTGGACAGAGACAGGATGCAGTTAGTTAGAACCGCCAAACATGTCTTGGCTGATCAGCTGAATCTGGGAAAAATGGAAGATTGTTGTTTTTTTGTCAGACCACTCCTTTAATAACCTCATGTACACACACTGTTTGTTGTGTTTGTTTTAATTGTTTATGGAAAAATGCTGTTTCTACTCAGAATGAACCAAAATGAAGAATGTTTAATTTGTCATTTCTCAGCTCTTATTCTGTAAAAACGAACGTAAAGAAATAATCATTTTGTGAAAGATAATGTTCATTTTTTGTTTTCATTTTCATTCTTTATGCTGTTTCTAATCCATATTTGCCATACTCCTGTGTACATCTCTATTCAGGTGTCATTGCTGGGGCAGTGTTTAGAGAGCGCTCCAGTAGCATTCCTGCAGGACTTTGAGGCTGTGTGTGTGAGGACTCTTCAGGCCTGTCCTGCTGCTCCAGCGGATCTGAGGGTGGCAGTGAGAGATGGCCTGGGAGGTGGGTTTACTTGAAGCTGTCGGTATGTGATATAAACATGATGTGCCAGAACAGTTTCATTTCCTGCCTGTAATTCCTGCTGTGTTATTCAGACACTGAAGTTCTTGTGTGCATTCCAGGAGTGGTTACAGTCAATGTTGTGGATGAAGTGACCACAGACATCAGCTCATTTGTGTCCAGTCCTGCTAAACTTGACTCTGGTCAGTGATTGAAAAATATCCCACGTCACTTCATCATGTCCTCTTTGTGTGATGTCTGTGGTTCTCTGTATTGACTCTCCTGTTTGTTGTGTGTTGTTTGTGCTGTTTATGTTGTTTTAGCGGGCCCAGAGCTGGTGGCTGAAAGACAGCTGTGTGTAAATGTGGTCCTTGCGTTAAGTTACACACTGGACTGGAAAGGGAACGGCCTCACTGCCATCAGTGTGATCCGACGCACTGGAAACATCACGCTCGATGCAGCAGGTAAGTTGTACCTTAGCACAGCTTCAGTTTGTCACTTTGCTCTGGCGTAATAGCATAATGCTCTAAAAGGTTTTGCTAGTTTATTGCATTCTGTCTTACATTCACTCACTCTCTCTCTCTCTCTCTCTCTCTCTCTCTCTCTCTCTGCGTAACTCGCTCACTGTGTCACTTTATAATTTGCACTCTTTTCTCTCACCCTCTCTTTTTCAGTGTCTCTGACCAGTCGGTATTCTGCAGTGTTTGTGAATGGAAATGTAACAGCTCAGCCAAACTCAGGCAACCCAGGTCTGACTACATCTCAACATCATACACTGTCATATCAACCCTTTGAAGTCTAGTTATTATTACTGTTTAGCAATACATTTGTATACATTGCGTACTTATTTATAGGTAATTGTGTAATTACGTAATAAGTACATATTTTGTAATTACGTTAAAATTTGATTTACACTACTGTTACACTAAAGTTTGAAATTAGTGTTTTCATTAAAATCAAACAAATTTTGTTGCAGATAAACGGATGAAATGATTCTAATATGCTAATCCTGTGCAACTTCACATATTTCAAATAAATAGTAGAAAAAGAATAGTACAAAAACTTGTCAAAAATTTAGCTGTATTTAGGTGAATGATGAACACAGCTGTAGATTATACTGAAATGACTGAGAAAACTGTAGAACATCAAGAAATACAACCCCGTTTCCAAAAAAGTTGGGATGCTGTGCAAAATATAAATAAAAATAGAATGCGATGATTTGTAAGTCATGTAAACCGCACATTTAATTGAAAATAACACAAAGACAGCATATCAAAGACAGCACCCCCAACTGCTAACATAAGGGTCGAACCCCCTGGCGCATTACAGCACTGTAGATAATGAAATCCCTAAGTTCTTTCCTGTTTTACATTGAGAAATTTATTTTATTTCACACAGAGATGAACCCCTCCTCATCTTTACTTCTGAAAGACTATATCTGGAATACTCCTTTTATACCCAATCATGTTACTGACCTATTGCCAATTAGCCACCAGGTGTTTATTTTAGCATTACACAACTTTACCAGTCTTTTGTTGCCCCTGTCCCAACTTTTTTTAAATGTGTTACTAGCATCAAATACAAAATGGGCATATATTTTTCAAAAATAATACAATTTCTCAGTTTCAACATTTGATATGTCTTTGAACTATTTTCAATGAAATATAGGGTTTAAATGCTTTGCACACCATTGCATTCTGTTTTTATTTACATTTGGCACACCGTCCCAACTTTTTTGAAGACGGGGTTGTGAGTTATTATAAAATTAATGTCAAGAATGACTCATAATTAAAAAGTAGTGATTAAATCTCAAAGAAGCCTTATAAAAATGACTGTAAGCTGAGAATTACAGGAAATGGATAATCATTTAAATCTTGTCTTGTTGATCTGAAAATACATGCAATATTGAATAAAATGCCTAAAAATACCTTAAGGTGTTTAGTTATAATAAGTCTACACCATATACACCATATAAGTCTACACCAACTCCTTACTATTTAAAAAAAATGACAAAAATTATCGACATGACAAATGATTCCAAGCTTTGGTAGAGTATTATCTAATTCAAATCATAATAAAATATCTGGTCTCTGATTACAAATACGTTTAATGACGTTCAAGGCACATGCACCATGGGGTCATACTTCAGAAGCCAGTATGAATATGATTGACCTTGTGAAATCCTCTTTTATTGATTTTTCTTCTCAGGTTATCAGGTGGGAAGGCCTGTGATCGGTGGATTTTCAGACTCTCCTACAGGAGCCATAGAGAGAGCTCCAGTCAGCCTCTGGCCAGCAGGTAACATAGCAAACATAGACGCAGGGAACTGCATATAGACTACAGAGAGTGCAGATTTGGTAGACAGAGATGAGGTTGGAAAGCGCTGGTGCATTCCTTTAACAAAAAAGTGAACCTGACATAAGACATTGTGTTACATAGATGAAGCAGTTTACTATAGCCTCTGGAGCTCTTTGTTTTAGCTCTAAACATTCTCCTCTTATCTTCTGTGCAGTGGGAGATGGCTTGTGTTCCTCAGCTGACCTGAGACCAGTTCTGTATGGACTGAACTCAACGTCTGGGTGTCTGATGCCTGTCAGTCTGCTCAATCTCACCCAATGCAGCCAGCTCAGGTGAGTACTATTAGCTATATACTGCCCTCAAATTGCATTTTACACAAAAGTGTGCATGCATCTCAGTGGACATGTATTTGGTTAGGTGTAAACACGATTCCATTGCCCATTAAGCACATGCTGTGGGTTAACTCTATCATACCTATAATCAGTGATACATTCAGATCCTCTTTGAGAGTTACTGTGACACATTCATGTCCGCAGTCACTTAGTGATGCTAAGCATGTATCGTTGGAGCTCTTTCTGTGCTACTATGTTTAACTATTAAAGAACAAAGAACAACGTTGCACTGAAAAACACTGTGCTTTGAATTTACATTATTCAAATGTGCAACTGAAATACAGCACCTCAGCTACTGCTTTTCAGTTTACTTTGTTTTGACAGTTATTGCATTGATGTAGCACATTTTATTCATGTGCAACTGTTTGACACATTTGAATCATGTAAATTCAAAGCACCATTCATTTTCCAGTGTGCCTTTATTGCTGGATGTTTCTGGGCAAGTGTGTGAAAACATTCAGAACTCATTTCAGATTACCAATGGGGATTTACTTGTTTATGCACCTGATATGTGAAGTCCGTTCCTATGCGTTGTTTTCTTGTTCAAATGGTAGTTTATGAAAATTTAAATATTCTAATGTTTGTGTTCTTTACATATCAAAATAAATGCGACAACACTGTTGAAACTATTGTTTTTGTTAATAAAGAAAGAAGAGATTGAGAGCTTTTGGTTGCCTTTGCTTTAAGAGTTAGTCTGTTGTTACCTGTTTTATTACAGAGAAACAGTACGCTATGTTTTGGCTGGGCTGGTACCTGCTTCACTGGTCTCCAGGACAGGAAAACCTGATTTCTCCTCTCTGGCCAACTGGACCAGCATCACCAGTGAGTAATCTGTCCATAATTACCATCCTATAGCAGAGCCATTCAGAGCTCTTTATGGATTCATAGTGGCCTAAATTCTGTGGTGCTATTTTAAAGGTGTGATTTTAAGCTCCAAATAGTTTTGAATCTTGGAAGACACCCTCAAGTACTTGACACAATTCAAGTTTAAAACTGTTGAGGAAGTTAAAACAATTTGCATGACATGTGAATTTGTCAGCAATGTATTTTTTTCTTTGAACTGGGCTGTATGAAACAGATAAAACCCTCCTCTCTCCTTTGCAGCTGTAGTGCAGAACTCCAGTCAGCCAGCAGGGGGCTTCAGTGGAGTTTGTTCTGGAGTTCCAGCTCATCTGCACATCCACATCAGGAGCGTGGTCATGGGAACAGTGGGGGGTGTGGCACAGAAGATGATCCAAGCAGTAGAGTTGAGGTAGAGTGAATACTTCATCTACATTTTAGTCCAGTTTTTCTTCTCTTAAACAAGATAATATTAGCTGTGTTTTTACATGACTTAACTGACACTCTTTTATTCAGGGAGATGAATTTAGAATTGTTGATTAAAGTTTATCAATGATTAGTTGGCAGTTTTTATGATGATGATGCATATTTTAAGTTCTCCTTCTGGTCTGTTGGGCACACAATTATATTTCGTCACTGTCTAAAGAAAAACTAGTATTTCCAAAAATAGGAACTTTACTGGAGAACACAAACACCCTTACCTTTCAATGTAAGTTTATGTAAAGAGGTTTTATTCCAAGTGATTTTTGAGCATTTCTAGTGGTCCATTTATCATGAAATGTTCACTCAACTTTAAGGACAGCTGATGTGTTGAAATGATGTCGAAAAATGAAAATGGACAAAAATGAAGATACGTGGTTTGGTATTGTTGTTTGTAGATGAATTTGAAATATCAGTTCTGATTTGACTTGATATTCATGAACAATTTTAGAAAAATAAAGAGCTCCTATTATAAACACTTTTATAATATCTACATTATGCATGTATTAGAGGTTAAGCCAATGCTGAGTTTTGTTATTCTTTGACGCTTAAAGTTTTAGAGAAACTACATGGAGTTTGGAGTGTGATGCGGTTGAGGGCAACCCCTGTGTGACTCCACACCTGACGCAGTCTTTCCCTGTGACCTCTTCTGTGACCTTTACTGATACGCCCATCAGTACACAACCGCCAAAGTCCAGGTGAGTTGTAAACACCAGCCTCTCCTGCAGTGCATGTGGTTTATCACTAGGACCGCTGGCACATGACATATTTCTGAGACTTTTTAAAGTCTCCCACGCTAGTGTTGTTGCACTGTCACAAAGCTAAAACAGAGGCTGCGTGAAGATTGCATTGAGTGACACTGAGCTGTAAGGAAAGCAGCCTCTATCAGTGAACAGCAGCACTCAGTTAGTCTAGCAGCTTCTAATTCCAATAGCTTTTACTTCTATCAACATTACATGATTACTGTCTTTTTACACTACAGTTTGAAGCAGTGGTTTGTCAGAAAAGGTTTGTCACTTGAAGCAGACCATTCAGTTATCACATATCAGAACACATTTCTGCCTATTTTTACCTTCAGTCATCTTGTGTAGACCATTTAAAATGGCGTTGTGAAAGAGCTATCGCATTTTTAAAATATTCCCAATTTAACTATAATTAACTTTTATAACCTCAGAATAGTTCAACTAGTTTGCATTGAAGTCCCTGTAGTTACTGTTTAGTAAGCCTTAGTATGTAATAAGCCTGGGATTTTAAGGGGTTAAAGCCAAACACAAGTAGTTGTTGTTTTGTTTCGTCTTAGGCAGTACACGTGTTTGGTGGCGTGTGATATCATTTTCTGGGGCAGTCAAGGGTCGCGAACCAGAAACTACATTTTTGGAGGGTTGCGGGTCCAGAAGTTTGAGAACTGTAGCCGTGGTGTTTGCTGTTTTTATATTTTTTGGCTGTTTACTCTGCAGAGTCTGAGCAAAACTAGCAGTTCTAGTCTGGTAGGCTACTGATGTAAATCAACTGAAGTTGAATGTGCACTTGATGTTTTTGTGTGCATTACATGCAACAGAATTCAGAAATGAATTCTGTTGTATGTAATGCATTTTTTGTAACGATATAATCATCAGCTGATTTGTCCTATTGCATTAATTTGTATTATCATTATATTGAGTTTTTAATATTTTTAATACGTATCATAGCATGCAGATCTGATAAATAGTTTATTTCAGTGTATTTCAGTGACAAGCAGGTACAAAAACCAGTCACTGTAAAGGACAAAAAAGTGATATACTGAATATGTATGTATATATGATAGTGTTCCTGTTCAATTTTTTCTATATATATAAAAAAGTATGACAACATGGTAACTGCAGGTGTACGTTTTCACCTAGTTTTACGTTTGAATTGCTTTATGTGGGCTTTGGCCCGTCTGATGCGGTCAGACCAAATTTGCACCCCTGACTAGGACTCATGTGTAGAGCACACACTTTATTAGAATGCACATGTTTCGTGATAATGCATGGAGATAACCCTTATCTTTTGAAACAGTAAAATAGTTATGTGCCTTACAGAACATCTTTACTTCTGAAAAATCTTGACTAAATGTGTTATTTGGAAGATCCAACATTTATTACAATGTCTGGATATTTATACCAATTTTAATCTAGGCATTTGGCCTGATGCGTTGCCCTTTATTATGCGCACAAGTGAAAGATTTCGTTGTCGTAGGGATGCTGATGCCTGCTCCTGAGATTTTATCCTTTAGCTGAGATTAATTCCAGACCTAAAATTGCACACCTAATCCAGCTACATCAAGTTCATCTGAGGCATCTCAATATCACAGGCAGGGGTGTTAGATTAGAGGTGACCGGAACTCTGTGTCAGGGTAGGTCAGGGTAGACATGCAGAAGAAGCGGCTACTTTTTGTATTGTGGTTGAAAGATGATTATTGATCCTGTGCTCAGTCTGCTCTTGGCAACGTAATCTGTACACATGTATCTACAGGGACTATTGTGCAGTTAAGTACACATTATCATTAAATGCTGCACACATCACATTATCACAGCTTTTATTGCTGCTGATAGCTCTTACACTTATCACTGTGTGCTGCATGTAGGTGTGGACATGCTGAATGATAGTGTAAATAAATCTTAGTCCCTGTTCATACCTGGTATTAACATCCATTTTGAGTGAGAGTTCCTCACTTTGGCAGTTGGTTAAGGTTGAGGTAAAACAGTAAATCATATCTTTTAAAATGTTAATCATGTTTTAAACAGTTTAATAATCTTCTCCTGTTTCTCCACACAGGTTCCGCATTAACTTCACTGAGTTTGACTGTGAGAGGAATGATGTGTGTTGGCCCGAGCTGGCATTTCCTCTGACACCCTACTATACTGGTGAGGCCTAATTCTTTTAACATCTTTACATCGGAAGAGAGAGAAGGTATCAGACATAAAATCATATGCAAAAACCTGGACATGCCTAATCAAATTACATGTTGATTTTCTACGTAAAAAATAAATTAACACATCCTTTACAGGGAACAAACTTAAATATGGCATTTTTAGCCATGTCTGTTTATTTGACGCATTAACATGTTGGAAAAAATAAAATACAAAAATGTTTTAAAAAAATACAAAATATGCCTATAACTTTTTCAGAGGCCACATTTAATGCTGCATTTTTCCTAATATGTTAAATTCTATGAATAAACAGTAATTGGGCAATAAAATGTGAAGGAGTGTGTTTTCTGCTGCGGAAAAAAAGATGGTTAAATCATGCAATATTTCCTACTTTTCTTATTAAAATAATACTGAAATTTAATGTAACCTAATGAAATTACACTGGTTTAAAGTTTAGGCTTGCTTAACCCCTTCGTTTCTGAAGTTCTATAGGTCTACATTTCATTTCCTCACTCTGAAAGCTGTTTTTCATAGTAGTTATCAAATAGTTTGTAGGAGTTATTAGACAATACGCCTTAACATTAATGTCTCAGTAATAAGCCTAGTGTTTGAGGGTTTAGTTGGCTGGTTGTATGAATAAGTGGACTGGTTAGTCATGTGTGAATGTATGTGTCTGCAGGTGAGCCGTACTCGCAGGCTCTGGCTAAAGGACTGATCCTTGTCTTCTTCTTCATCGCAGCGTCTGTGTTAGGAACACCATGGAGACAAATCAGACAGGCGTGGAGTAACACTTCACTCTGACAGCTGTATATGTGTGTATGTGTGAGTGTGAGTGTGAGTGTTAGTGTGTGTGTGTGTGTGTGTGTGTGTGTGTGTGTGTGTGAGAGAGAGAGAGAGAGAGAGAGAAAGTTTCCATGAGAATATGCTGTAACTGTCTCTGTAAATGTTTACAGAGTGTGACTTTATGAATGACTGTAAAAGAGAGAGAGAGACACGTATTTTATTATGCTGCTTTCTCTTGCTTTTATAAACCAATACCTTCAGCTTCAGCTGGAGTTGATGGACTGCTCTGACGTGCTGTAGACACTATGAGAAATGGAGTTTTTCCTCATCAATGTATTTGATTTGTTATTTTGAGAACTTTTTTCTACAAGATTTTAGCTCTCTTAAACTGAGAGCTAGTAGATATTTGTATATAATGTTATTTATTGTTTGTGTTGTGTTCTGTTCTCTTTTTGACTGAATTATTTGTTAATAAACTCTTAAAACCTTCTTAATGCCTAAAATCCTGTTTAAAGCTTGTGCCAGTTGTAAATCCTATGTACCATAGACTGGGCAGCTCCCCTTAATCCACCTACCCCTTGATCCAAACAATTTCAGTTCCGTTGTTTGTTTGGCCTTAGCGTTAGTTAATTTTAGCACCACTTAATTAATTTTAGCACCTCTTGAAGAACACATGCTGTCAAAAATGTAAATCTTAAAATCTGTCTTAAACTAAGAGCAATCAGGACTTTTCATTCAGCTGAAGTTTCAAACCGTCTTGTGATGGACAGACACCTATTGCATTGGGCCCTGATGCTGAAGTAAATAGTAATAATAATAGTAACATATAGTAATAGTGGCATTCTGAAATAATAAATATCATTATTATTGGAAAGAAACGCTTCCCCCAATGTGTTTATTAGCGCAAAAGACTATGACGGGGCTCTAATTACTGTGACGTCATTAGAACTGGCGCGTTTAGTCGTGCGTGTCTAACATGGGCGTGTCTTGTTGTCTTGTACACTCCGCCCCGTTACGCCCCCAGTGGGAGGGATGAGGAAGTGGCTCTGTCAGGCAGTGTGAGTGAGTGAGCGACAGTCGCTCCATCTCTCACTCTCACTCTCTCCTCCGTTCATTCGGGCCTGTTAGCTGAAGCGGATGAAGGCGAGATGAGTGGCAGAGTCGGAGACCTCAGCCCCAAACAGGCCGAGGCTTTAGCGCAGGTGAGTTATTTCAGCTGCTGCTTCTTGCTGTGCAGCTTTCATGCTGTCTGTAAAGCCTTAACGGTTTCAGACGTCGGAGAGCATCGAAGCGCGCGTTGTTATTCCTCTCACCGGGTGGCCAAAGGGCGTGACGTGTGTGCATGTGAGATGCATCAGCTCAGTGTTAATGCACTGTTTTGAAGCTGGGCCTGAAGCAGGACTGTATCTGTTTTGGCTGCTTCTGGCTGTGCATCTGCAGATGGAGGGAGGGTTTGATTTGATGCAGCCTCGTGCTGAATCATGCACATGTTCTGCCTGGAGCTGCTGCCAAAACCAGAAGATGTTTTGATTATTTGTTATAAAGTTATTCTCTTCACTGGTGTCTTGTTTGTTATCTTAATATTTAATGCACTGTTCCCTTCCCTTCTTGTTTGACTGATTGATATCAGTCTTTGCCAGTCATCTCACCAAATGCCCTCTATCTTTTTCTAAAACCTTTTCTGCTGGACAGTTTCGTGAGAAGATACAAGATGTTCTGCCACAGTGTCCTTCTCAGAGTGACCACTTCTTACTGCGCTGGCTTAGAGGTGAGAACAAGGCGGATTTATAGGACTGTGAGTCTGTAACAGATTTCTTGTGCCTTAGCGGTTATTAAAAACTACCAGTACATCTCCAGATGGATCCTTATCTAAGTAACTTGTCAGGGAGAGTACCTATTAATAAACACTATTAAAAGAATCATAAATGAGTCAGAGTTAACCCAAGAGGCAAACTGTCATTTGCCAGATGTTAAAATGCACTGTGTTCAGTGGAACAAAACACTTGCGGACTTACAAGCTGGCTTCCCAAAGCAACGTTAATCTTAAACCTTTACAAAGACTTTACAATGTAGTACAAAACTAGTGTTTTGAATGTATAATTCAAATGTGTGAATCAGTTGAAAAAAAATATTTAAATCAACACGTTTTTTGCCAATTTCATTAAACTGTAAGACGGTAGTGTTGAGGTCACATATTCACGTGCTAAATGAGGAACTAAATCACACATTTGAGTCAGTGTAGGCTTAAATAAGGCCTGTGTCCACAAAACCACATGAGCAGCCTCATGTCCAGTGTTTTATAAGCATGCTGTAACAGTAATATTGCAATAAGAGAGTAGCTGAGCTGCTGTGTTAGTTACCATGCAAACCCCTGTGAGGTCATGAGAGGTCTATGTAATGTACCCTCTCACACAAATCTATTTGTCACACAGTTGCACATAAAATCATGCAGTGGGCTCCCAGTGAAAGGATCTATTGTTCTGTCCTGACGCAGCAGCAAGCAGAATGAACCAGATTAATCTCAACTGTAATCCGATTAGAACTGTGAAACAAAACATTTCTGTGGATTCAAGTAGGCCTGCAGTTTCCCAATGTGGCTGTCAGAACTGCAGACTATATTAGCACCAATATTAGGAATATAAGTTTGCTAAATGTCCATTTCAGACATTTCATAAAGCCATGCACAGGTTTCAGCACAATGTAAACTTTCAGTACTTTATTTCTACATCAGTTGGGCTCGAGAGACTTTTATCCAAAGGCACCAGGGCTGTTTTCCTAGAAGCCTGGGGCCTGTGACAATAGATGTCTGTGTTCAGAGCCAGCAGCCCTGAAAGGCTCTGATTATGTCTGGTCAGCATTAATGGAGAGCAAAGGACGAGAGATATATCAGCATTCTAATGATAACATGATCACAGCTTTTATCTAAGATATGTGCCCTTGATTAAGAACACTGTATGTCCATCTGTCCATCCAGATTTCCTGCTGAAATAAAGAGTATTAATAGAGATTTGTCACCCCTTTGCTGTAGCAACAGACTCTGCTCTTCTAGAAAGGCTATTACACTAAATGTTGGGACAGTGTTATGAGGATTTGATTGTATTCAGCCACAAGAGCATTACTGAGGTTGAGTACTGATGTTGGATGATGAGATCTGGATGACAAAAGGCACTCCAACTCATCCCAAAGGTACAAGGTACTCCACAGCCCAAAGCAGAGGGGCTATGTATCTGTCTAGCTGGTGCTTTGAATGGCATGGTGACCTTAGGCTCACGTGTGGCTGCTCCAGAGTGCCTCATTTTATTGGCAATGCCTCTCTAAGGAGTGTACAGTTGAATGACTGTGTGGCTGCAGTGGGTGCAGATTCACGTAGGTGAAGTCAGTAATTCTGTGTGACGTCTTTTGGACATAATCTTATTTGAAATCCCATCTGCTGCAGTGGTTATTATCGAGGTCCAGAAGGATGTAGTATTGATGTTTGGCTGTTTTTATGATAGTGTGTGCCCGAGTGAGTCTACATCATTTATTGTGACTGGTGCATCCATTTGGTGCAGTCAGTGGCGTTTTATAAGAGTTACCTCATGGTTTTATGGGAGATAAGATTAAACTCATACTGAATGAGACTGCCCATGTTAAAGATATGAGATACAGTTCAGACGTGTACTGTGCTGAGTCTGCTTTCAGCACAAAGATCACTGTAAGGTGGCAGAGCGAGTATCACTTTGAGCACATCTAACAGTTAAGATTATCTTATGTATTGGGAAACAAGGCTGACACTATGCCTTTGGGTTATCACAGATGAACTGTTTTAGCCTGGCCAGTCCATCCTAGAGACGGGACAATTGAGTTTAAATTGTGGAACATTTGATGTCTGAAATTTCTTTGCAAATTTGTGTTTGGAGGAATGACTAATAGAAGCCCCTAATGGTCCATCCCTATACTGATATTAGGGGCCTAAAATGTTGACAGTATTGGCAGATGTAATTTAATACTTATATTTTAGATTCAAATTTAATACACCAATGGTTTAATTACTGTGCTTTACTGGCAAATATTGTTATTGCCACTTCACAATTATTTAACTCAAATAAACAGCAGAAAATGTAGATACTCATTATATAAGTATTGTTAGCACTGTGGGTGGAGACACCCATAATTCTTACGGTTTTGGTTTCTGCTAATCTACCTCTTATTTTTTGTATTAGTTGTTAGTTATCTTCTTTAAAAAAGCTTTTTTGTGTGTTATAATGTAATGCTCATGCTAAGTTTAGGTTCAGGTACGTCTTTCGGTAACAAGAGAATGCCACATCACCGCTTCCTAAATATCCCAGTTAAATAAAACAAATAAGTTGACTAGCTCTGATTTTAAAATCTGATTGGCTGAGCCACATTCCAAGTGGTGGTGAAATACTCAAAATACACAAACAAGTAAATTCTATACTAATGCATTAAGTTATTAAAAAGACACTGTGTTGTTTTGTTTGTTGTTTGGCAGCCATAGCCTACTGTTACTGAACTGCATTACTAAACTGCATTATAATAAACATAGAATTGTTTTTTGTGATTATTATTAAAAATACAGTGAATAATTTATTGAGTATTAATGAATTATGTACTATTTTCCCCACTGCTTCATGTTTTGCCTAACAACACCTTTTAAACGTGGTAAAATCACTGTAACTCTTGTTGCTGTGTTAAACACTCCTGTGGCATGGATTGACCCAGGAAGTGAGCAGAAATTGGTTGGAGACAGGTGTCAGATCTGTCTTAACCCAGTGACCGCTGCTGTCAGCTGTATAACATAATCCCCTTAATGCGGATTACACTTCTTAATACTACTGTATGACATAGTCATTGTGGATCAGGTCTGCCACCGGATCAGTCACATGCAAACATGTGTCACAGAGTGGACATTAATTCATTGAGCTACACGTTCAGGGCTGATGCAAATACCGTGTGAAGAGGCATGTTTTTCGAGATGGTGTTTGTAAGGGTCGAGGCATCACAGCTGAATGTTAGAACTGACTACCAGGGCCTCTAACAGGGAGCTATTAGGGGGTGAAGACTAAAAAGTCTGCTTTGGTGTACAGTTTTACATTGTGAAGTAATTAGTGTGATGAACTGAATGAATACAATATAAATACAAACATAACCTTTAGAGACACTCCCCCGCCTCTCCCTGCTCAAATGGTGTAGTCCACACAGCATCTAGATTTGATCACAGATAATCGTGGTGGCTGCTGCTGACAGAGAAAAACCATGAAACATGAAAAGTGAGATAAAGTTGGGGTGACAAAAAAAGGAAAGAGAAGAAACGTCTTCAATTGGCTGTCAGTAGCACGATAAGGATACATGTTTTTTTTTTTCAAATATAGCTGATTATATCATTTTCAGAAGTTGAGATGGGAGCCTGCAGAAACCGCATTTGCACAGTGCCCAAAAGTTCGTGGAACAACTTTAGCTAGTAGGGCTGTAACAGTACAACACCTTGTATTGTATTGTAATGTATAGTATTGTCTTGTTGCTTTCTGGCTAGCATATTAGCTTGTGGATAGTGTGTTAGCTCAAGGCTAACATGTTAGCACGTGGCTGCTGAATTAGACCGGGGCACTATAAAAAGCACTGGATTTTTATAACGCTAATAAACTGAATAGATCAGTCAAGATGGCACGATGCCATTCTGAAGTCTTAAATATTACACTTGTAATGTTGAGTTGTAATGCCCTAATAAATTAAAAAAAAATGAACGTAAACATGTTAGCTTAAGGCACGTTTCAGTAGGAATGCATGATTTATTATTTATTACAAAGTATACAGTTATTTTTTCTGTAATGCCAAGTCAGATGGATATAGTCTCAATTTATTTCTAAATTATATAATTGTTTTTTCAGCTTTGGCAGATACCTAATCAAAAATGTTGGATATCGTATTCAGCCCACAAGTGCAGTATCACTGCATCCCTACTTTTCAGGCACTCGTATTTTTCCACTGTATTTAAAAATGTATTGAATCAGGACTCGACCATACTGAACTGAATTCTGAATTTTATGAATCATTCGTTACAGCCTTTCTGGTCAGGAGTAAAGGTGAAAGAAAAATGTTGTGTTTGTTTTGCTCATATTTTGAAGGCCGGAGCACATTTAACTCATTAGAACATACAGAATTTATAAAATCTGCGTCACATTTCAAAGCAGCTCATCTTAACAACAGCAAATTAAGTCAGAGGATCTGTTTCAGGAAATCAGATGTCCTGCAGAGTTTAGTTCCAGGACTCCACTTTTGTAAAACAACTACCTGTGGAACATCTGTATATTAGAGTAAGGCTGTGATGAGTCTTTGCAAGGCAACAGCTCTACAAGAGAGCTTGATTTTAAATGACTAGTGATGCAGAATCAGTTGTTGCTGCAGAGTTTTCCTATCAGTAGCACAAGACCACGTTTTTCTTATCAATAGACTGAGTGAACTCTTCACTCCTTCAGTTCTGTTCAAAAGGATGGTTAATGTGTTACCAAAGCATTCCTGAACAACTTCACAGATGGTCTCCTCTGGTCCAGTGTTCACTGTGTAAAACTCCTTAAACTCTTAGAATTTGTACATAGGTCCACACTTCAGTTCATCTCTCTCGTAACTATTTAACGTAATGTTAGTTTTATGGTTATAATACTTACTTAATAGTAAATTAAGGGGTTAAGAAACTCTAGATCTCTGCAAAGGATCAATATATATGGACCATTCTACTGAATTAGTTCAAACTGGGGTCCCACAATAAAATAAAATAGATTAGTTATTCAAACTTTAGATATTTACAAGGCCTATGTCACAATCTATACCCAAGGCATTAATTAATAGGTATGGCTATAAGCTATATACAAAATACTTGTGAAAACAATACTTAAGTTTATTTGTAGTTTTTTGCAATGTTTTTTAAAGATCTTTTTTATTTATTTTAAAGTGAAGTTCAAAGATTTAGACTTCAGCATGAGTTTAATTTTTAAAGAAAAAACTTTATTCAGAAAATGTTTAATACTAAATTGCCCCTAGGTGTGAGTGTATGTATGTCTGCCCTGTGACGGACTGGCTTTTCCTGCCTTCTGCCCAATGAGCACTGGGATAGGCTCCAGTGTAATGCTTACACTTTTTTATCTTTGTACTGTGAGTTTTACTAGTGACACATGCCTCCTTCTCCTTCTCTGCTATACTCACTCCTTTTCTTCTTTCTATTCCTCTTTTTCAGCCAGAAATTTCAATGTGCAGAAAGCTGAAGCAATGCTACGAAAGGTATTGCACTTTCCTGTCTGTTTTGTATGATGACTATTATTATTTATATGATTATGATTATATATTATTGCCTTACAAATAGAGTAGACTTGTGTGTAAATACTGTAAGCAGACTAGCAGACAGTCGCCCATGGTCAAATTATGTAAAATTATATAAAAATAAGTTAACACATCCTCCACAGAGAACACACATTTGTACATTTTAATGCACAATTACTGTTTATTCACTGAATTTAACATACTGTGCAAAAGTTATGATACATTTGATTTTTGTACATTTTACCCATATGGTAACTAGAATAGGGAAATAGAAATTGTGCACTAAAATGCTAAAATTAAAGGGAAATTCCACTGATTATAATTCGTTTTTTATGGTGTAAACAAAGTGGAGACACTGACGTGGAATGCACCAATTTAGAGAAATGTACCGAGTCAGAATCACTTACAATGGTGGTGATAGGAACCAGACGTCTCTAGTTCAGTGGCTCAAACAGCTACATCACAGAAAGGTTTTACATAAACTTGGTTATGATTTTGTTGCTTGATGCCTTAGACATAATTTTATGTTAGTTTTGAGAGAAAGATTTGGCCTAAAATGTTTTTTTTTTTTTATGATTAGTTCACGATATTATGAGGCAAAAGAACCTGCCCAAAGAAAACATATTTTTTAAGATGTACCACTGTTTTACCATCATCGACATTACATATAAAAACTCAGAAGACATATGTCCACTGATCATTTTGGATCGTAGTAAAATATATTTGCGTTGTTGACATCATGACCCCTGGTTCCTGGTTCACTACCCATATAAAGAAATTGGAGTTAATACATTTCTCTACAATTAACCATTTCACATCAAACCACTTTGAACGACTTTGTTTACATCTCAACAATTGAATTATACAGACATTTTGAGAAATTAGTGGAATTCCCCTGTAAGTTTGTTCCCAGTAGAGTCTACAGTGTAGAGGATGTGTTATTTTCACCTAGAAAACCAATAAAACACATAATCTGACCACTAATGTTCAAACTCTGCCTAAGACTGTATATTTTTACTAGTCCTGCATTTCACCTCACTTATACATGTACAATTTTTTGTAAAATTCTTGTGAAATTTTAGGCACAAAAACAAACTTTATAAAAGACCATATTTACAATGATTACAAAATGTGTGATGTGGAGTTCATCTGTTCTTTCTTAGCAATTGTTGTCAGGTTTGACAAAAAAATCCCTTTCAGTGACAAATTGTAGCACACAACATGGTTTTATTAAAATGCCTGACATTTAGAGTGCGTTATTAATTCCAAATTATTTTTGTTTAGTGAGTCTGGAAGGTCACACTGTTTGAAAAGATGGAATGTAGTTTTTTGTAGTGTGGTCAAGCTTGGTAGTGAATCAATTTAAACTGAAATATTGATGTTATGTAATGACTCTAAATGCTGCAATTTCTTATTATGTTTCCAGCTTTCTGCAAAGCTTGTCCAACCTGCAAAACATAAGCCAATTGAATATCACTGAGCGAAAAATAATTGTTATATTGGTTGATGTTGAATTAAGACTGTTATATATGTGATTGTAAAAATCAACAGAATTTATACATCATATGTGGTTGTTAGTAGTCCAGTGTATGAGCTAAAATTTCAAATACTAAATAGATACTAAAATGACTGAGATGATGCAGATAACTCATTGATTTCCATATCTGAAAGTTTATGATCTATGTGTTCTTCTGAGTACAAATTTGAAGACATGTATCAAATTGATCAAACCATATGACTAAAAAGTGAGTTTTTAATTACTTAGTTTTTCATATTTCCTTCTCCTTTGGTTACATTAGAGTACTGATTTTTAACAACAATAGAAAATCCAAATTTGAATCTGTATATAATTATGAAAATTACATGTAATCAAAAGTTAAAATGGATACTATTGGGTATTAATGCAAAGTGTAACCACACAGATTCAGTTGTTGGATGTGAATGGGTTAATACAAAAGGGCCCATTAGGATTGTGTCTGAGCCTGTATGAATTCCTTTGAGGGGAGACAGCACTTAAGGTGTGGTGGGAACTAGAATATGGGTTGAAATTCATGCAGTACACTCAGTATGATGAGTCAGAGTTTTGGCCAATAACATCAAAGCAGCACTCCAGACCCTGCTCCTGATTGGGCTCTATTAGGCGTCATTATCTGTTCCTTTTATATAAATGAAGGTGACTGAGTTCACTTATCCCTACATTGTTCTGATGAATTTGAGAGAAGGGAGCTCTACAAATTAAAGGTTAGATTTGAGAAATCTGACATTACAGGAGTAACTTTCTTTGGTTGTGAATGCATGTGTTGCAAATGGAAACATTGGATTTAAATGACTAAAAACTACAAAGAAAAGTGTGACACCATTATTTGAAATAATTTCAAATCTTGTCTTTTAGCTTAATATAAAAATTGACTCCGCCATCGTCAAGTGAATGCACACAGAATACCTATAAAGCAATTTTCCACCTGTTCAAAGAGATAATCTAGTGACTGTAGCTTGATGAGTAGAGCCACAGTACACACCATTTGTTTGTTTTTCCAGAGCTTCTCATGTCAAAACACAGACCATATTTGAAACATTCTCTGTTACATTTGAATGCAGACGCATCTAGTATCACTAACACAAAGGAACTCTGGTATCTAGGAAGATATTTGCATTTACATATACATGGAGCAGATGCACCTATACAGAACAACTTGCACTTATACAGAGGTGCTTTACTATCTGCTTGGGAACCTTTTCCTCATATGCCAGAGTCTAAGATACATTTGATACACAATACACATTATAAAAGGAACGCTTATGCATTTCTATGCTTCATAGCTGAGAACATGGTTTCAGTAAGTGTCCTGTAGTGCTTCCAGGTTAAGACTGCTGTTTTGAAAAAGTATATTTTCAATTTATTCACTTAACATATGTTTAATAGAAATTTCTTCTTAGTTCCTGGTACTGTATACTTTATACATTAAGAGAACCGATTATAGATTAGTATAGATCAGAGTCCGTATTTATAGTGTCTCACAGCAAGAACACTGATCTAAGGTCAGGTCTCATTAATGCACACACACTGTTAGAAATAAAGGTTTTTTGCAGGTACATTTTTCGTTCATCAAGGTACAAACAATGTAAATGTTCCCTTAAAGGTACAACAGTGGTTTTAAGGTCCAATTGTGCTCCTTAAATAAGTTTTTTCAGGTGAAAATTACATATTTATACCTTTTCATAACTTAATATTTTAAAACAGAGCAATAAAATAAAAAGCCTGGAGACGAGACGGAGTGTGTGGAGTCAATACGACCAATTTAAAAAAAAAGGTTCAAATAGATTATGGTACGATTATGTTCCCTGACTAGAGGTATTGAGATGTACCCTTGATGGTACCACCTCAGTGACAAGAGGGGAACTGCCCCAGTGACAGTTTTGTACCTTTTTTCTGAGAGTGCAGTTGTATGTAAAAGGCATAGACTGCTCTAAATGTGTAAAACTGCACATATCATAGCTTTTTATTCTTTTTTTCTTATAATTTTTGTTTTTAAGTTCTAAAAGGGGGTTACACACCTAAGATTTTCACTCACCTTCTCACCTGTGTAAATGTGATATGACAATAAATGTGATTTGATCTGATTTGCTCCCAAGTTTGCATACTGCCTCCAAGAAATTTGAGAAACATGAATTTCAGAAATGGTCTCCTTTTACTTTTCAGCATTTGGAGTTCCGGAAACACATGAAGGCTGACACTATCATTACTGACTGGAAGCCTCCTGAGGTATGATGCACACAAATATTCCTATGCAAAAATTGAATGCCTAAAATGAATAAAACGTAAATTGACCAGGGGTGCCCAAACTTTTGCATGCAACTGGAATGGCTCTGTAGAACATGACAGAAGTTAGAACATAATAGAAATTACTATGAGAAGTAAATATGCACTAAATTAATTATTCAATTAAATACAGTGGTGTCTTGATTCGATACATAAAAATCTAACACTGTGGCCACAAGCTGATATGTTAGCCCCAAGCCAACACACTAGCCGTAAGCCAACATGCTGGTCATAATACAATGATACAGTACAATACTCTGCAATGCTAACAGTAAGAACTGAGATTTACATTAAGTTTGCTGCATTAATTCTAACTCTTGAAAGAGAAAAAGTGTTTTATCTTTTTTGTTGCTGCCTGTTGCTATTGTGCTGCTTGCCCAGGTTTTAGAGAAGTACTTTTCTGGAGGCATGTGTGGCTATGACCGAGAGGGCAGCCCTGTGTGGTATGATGTCATCGGACCGGTGGATCCCAAAGGTCTGCTGCTGTCTGCCTCTAAGCAGGACTTCATCAAGTGTAAAGTTCGAGACTGCGAGATGCTGCAGAAAGAGTGTGACTTACAGAGCGTCCGGGTATGTTCAGTAACCTACCTCATCCATGCTCACCTGTCCTACCTGTGGAGGAGTGGGTGGGTCAAGAGGTGGCCAACAGCAGGCACATGCACAGATAGACCTCAGGGGGCTTGAGCCCCCGCCCCTTTGCTCTCAGACTGTACAAGTGCCTTCTTGAATGCCATGAATTATAACTGTTTTGGCAGTTCTTCAAGATCCATTTCAGGATTAAGGAGATTTCCATTCAGTACCTCTGAAATGTCACAGATTCACGCATTACCACAGTTCCACCAAAGCACTGATATTATCTGTAAGAAAGCATCACACTGCATTATTACTACTTCTTTTGAACAGCATCCAAACAAATGGTAGTAAGGGATGTGGATAACTTGCTAAATCAAGTTTTTGTAATTTTTATAAAAACAGGGATATATGCCAGGCTCTGTGTAGCTCTTACATAGAGGTCAGTAACTCTCAGGTTAGATTAGATAGTATTATTTAGACCAGTGGTTCTTAAACAGGCCCTCAAGGCCCCAAAGACAGACCTTATTTTTGCTCTGTCCCTATGTGTTGTGACATGCAAAAAATGGACCATCTGGGGACCTTTTCGATAGTGGTACAGGTTTATATGCTGGGCGGTAAAACTAGTATGTTTTTAAGACCTTGTTTGTTTTCCTCTGAAACATGATTACATTGCCCACCTTGATGAGACTGGTGCAGAATGCTATAAATTAATTTTAATTCATTGTTCATATTGCCCTTTTTACCCTGAGTCTCCCAAAATGTGTATTTAAATATAAAAATAGAGAACAGAAGATTGCATGGTCTGATTCGTTGGGTGGAGGCATCAGCACATATTACTGCTCTCAGAAAAACAATAATTATCTCCTGCAATATTGCGTGCTCCATAGAAACTTCTGTTGTCTGTCACTGAAGCTAAGTTAAGTGTTTATGTCTGCATCCTCCTTCAGCAGATGCCTCCTGTTCCTTTGCTGTTTTTTATATCAAGTGCTGTGGGCTATGGGTACCTCTTGTAATACCTCTTGTAATCTCATTTTTCCTCTGCTCTTCTGTCTCTTGCAATCAGTTGGGAAAAAATGTGGAGTCCATAACAATGATCTATGACTGTGAGGATTTGGGCCTGAAGCATTTATGGAAGCCTGCTATAGAACTGTATGGAGAGGTAAGATCATGTCCCTGGGTGTTCTTCTCTATGTGTACACTGTCCTCTACTGCTTTACCCTCTGCTTTGTCTCAAAAGAGCCTCTGCTGACCACTGAAACGTGTAAATATTTACATGTCATGACCCTTTGTTAAACATGGCTTAAAACAGAACTCTTGAGTAATTAGCAGGGTTCTATCTTGTAGGTCCTGACCATGTTTGAGGACAACTATCCTGAAGGACTAAAGAGGTTATTTGTAATAAAAGGTAAATTGTAAAATCCAGCTAAATATTGCCACAACATGCATAGTTTATGTGTAAATGACAGTTAAAGTACAGTTATACAGACACAGTTTGCTTAGCATTGTTTAAGTGATTTTATTGTTCTGACAGCTTTTATTGACTTGATGACTTAAAAATATCTCATATTTTGTTGCAGCACCCAAACTGTTTCCTGTGGCCTACAATCTGGTGAAGCATTTTCTGAGCGAAGAGACTAGACGCAAGGTCATGGTTCTGGGATGTAAGATAAACACACAGATCAGCCTGTCTCTAGTATCTGTCCCTCAGATAGCCGACATGACTCTGACTAAGAGTGAATTGACTTAACCTTTTATTAAAATATAATAAATATCTAATAAACAACATAGTTTGGGTTGATATGGGTTTTAATAGATTACTGATGATCTACTGCCGTATTTGGCATGAATATCTAGATAATGACTGGTGCTTAAATGACAATGCACTCGAATTCAGTGTTCAATACTGAGGTTCACACAGTTTAAGACAGAATGTAATGTAAATTTAACCTGTTTTTGTGCCCACTCAGCGAATTGGCAGGAAGTGTTACGGAAACATATCGACCCTGAGGAGCTCCCAGCCATATATGGGGGAAAACTGACCGACCCCAACGGAGACCCCCGCTGCAGAACCAGGGTGAGTGAAGAAGATCTTAAACGTCACACAGGGTCACCGCACTGCCTAGTAGCGCTTTTTCAAAGTTTTTACGGCATGGTACGTTTACTAATCTGAATGTAGAACTATGTGTACCCTGGTGGAGTACCTGTGTTCATTTCCTGTCAGATAACGGTTTCTGTGAGTTCTGCAGATTCTGTGACAAAAGTCCTCAGAACAAACCAGCCAGAATGTTGGTGACAGTAAATTTGACAGAATTAATATGCTGAGAGGTGCAGAAGTATAATTTTGGAGCTTGTAATTCTGACATATGCTGTTTTATTTCATTCCTGTAAGCTGGAAATGTTTTGCATTACACTCATAGCTCAATGACACACTCACAGCTCAGACTCAGTCAAAACTAGTAACACTCTATGCCAAAATCAGCATATGTTGCAGTTTGGATGCTGGTATTCTGGTCAGCAGCAATGGAAGCGAAAATGCTGGTCAACAACCTAACCATGCTAGGTGACTAGCTAAACCAGCACCAGACCAGCATAAACCAGTTCAAAAGACTTGGTACCAAGTCTACTGCCTTACCCTCTGCTTAGCCTGAGAAGAGCCTCTGCTGACCCCTGAAATGGCCCTTTGTTGAACATGGCTTAAAAAAGAACTATATATACCAAATGTTTACCAAAACGGTAAATTTAGCACAGGTACAGTATGGGTCACAAAGCAATGGAAATGACAAGAAAATATGATTTCTAACCGTACTGTGCCGTACTGCTCTGTTTATTGGAAAGTCGCTATAAGAAGTTGGCTTGTTAGTAGCTATGAATGTAGTTCTAGTGTCACAGTTTGATGCTAAATGCATTATTCCATGCTAATAGGCATATGGTCCCTTGTTACCTGGTTTAAAATGATGAAGAAGTTAGTAATATCTTGTTGAAGGCTTGTGTTGAAAATCAGCAGATGTTGCAACAGCTACTTACTTTGAATGCCCTCTTCTTCAGTTAGCACTGTACGTTCTTTGACTCTTTATGTAGCAAACACAGTCAAACTGAGCTTGAACAGTGTTTTTTTGTGTTTATAGCAGGTTGGTTCAGTATATATTGACTCATCATGTTGTCTTTTATGGCGGTATCTGTAACTGCTGATCTGAACTACAGCTGGTACTGATTTAAATCGAATACTAGATTGTTAAATATCAGGCCTTGTTCAGAGTTGGTTAGAGCAGTGTTTTCTGTCTTCTAACGGGGTTTCAGTGAAACTGAGATACATCATCTTTGCCTTTGGTAATATAATACGTCCCGCTTACACAGATCAAGCTGAATTTACAACATCAAGTCTCTGTTTAAGATCAGGCAATGGCAGCTTTACCATAAGCCTTTTAGGCCTAGAATCTTGATGCTGTAGTGCTGTAGAAAATAGCCTATGCACTTCAGAAGAGCTGTTCTCCAGTATGAGCTTTCACTGCATTAGCAGTAGCATCAGCAAGCATCTCCTCAATTTTTTTTTTTTTAAATGGCTTTTGCCATATTGCATGAAAGAAAAATATTTAGATAAATGGTGTAATGATATTGAAAGCATTGTGGTGTTGTCTGGAACAGAGCCCAGTTTGTTGCTCCACAGTGCACTTCAGATTGCTTTGATGCACTATAGTGACTAAGCAGTTTTATCAGTTATGAATGCTGGCAGCTAAAATTGTGGCATGCAGTTTCTCAGTCTCTCTTACAGGTGAAAAGTTCTGTCACTCACCCCTTTAGAAAGCAATTCAGTGTACTATTTACTAGAAATGTTGTACTACTAGTAAAAGCAACTTTTTTGTCATGCTAATTTTGATTTTGAAATTATATAGTTCAGGGTACTCACAGACTGCAACTGCCTCTGAAGCCCATCTACCTTTTAATTCTGATTGGTCAGTTTGTGACATAGGATACTTGACCGCTTCAAATGTAATTTTTTTCAACTCAGGGCGGAACGTTACTCAGAAAAAAACAGCCGTGCAGAGCACAGGTGCCAAGTGCATGAAAACAGTGTATAAAACACATCTCTCCCACTGAAAACAATAGAAAAAGGCACCTTGGTCCACAAAAATCATGTCTAGTGAGAACCCTCATACATACATCTGGCCTATAAAGCGTACTTAAACTGGCTATATTCACATGAGCCGTCTCATATAAAAATAGTCACAATTAGGGATTTAATTCAAAGATTGGGTTTAGTAATCACTCACACTGCGCACGTATAATCCCTACAAATTCTACTTTTGAGGTCAGTTAGTTTCCAAACTATGCAGCTTCTAAAGCTTTCCACTGCAACTAAATAATACAGCTTATTAGCCACTGCACCATAGGATGCTATAGAAGTAGCAATATGCCTATTATGGCCTAGTAGTGATCGGATATGATCTGACCTTTTGTCTGTCCATATATGCTTAGATAAAGATGCTGCCCTCTTCAGGACAGGAGGAGAGGCCTTTATGAAGCCCAACTGGACCAACTGGACTTTTTTGGGCGTGGGGAGTATGAGGGGGGATTGCCTAGATTTGTTGGACTGAGATTTTACCAGATGAGAATTGAATCTATTGTTCTCTCCAGGGTCTTGGGGTATATAGATAGGCTGTAAATAATACCATATTTCATAGCTGTTATTTGTGCAAGATGTTTCTTTGCTGGTGAACCAGTAATCCATCCTCAACTGGGCCTCCACATTTCCTTCAACCATGTGAAAATGAAAGTTGGATAAGAGAAAGCCTGTTTATCTGTGTTAATGAGGACAGCTGGGGCTTTTAGATAGCAAGGTCAAACTTTAAGGGCCCATATAATGGGAAACTTAATTTTCCTCACGTTCTTACATGAAATAGTTTGATGTAGTATGTAAACACAGATAAGGTTTAAAAGTTACCCTTCACTCCACAGTCCATACAGTGCGTACATGGAAACTAAGCTGCAAAAGCAGCTTGTTTTAAATGTGTTGTTTTTGTGATGTCACAAAAACAACTCATTTATATATATATATATGCTTATTCATCTTGAAGTTATAATGTGTTTTCAACTCAGACTACTTTTTGAAGGCAGCACAATACAGTGCAGCCAGTCAGAACAGAGGTCATTTACATATCTCAGTCTTAAAGGCACAGTAACCAATATAGTGTGTGTAATTCTAAGGGATCAAGAGAGAATGCAAAATGGTAAAAATAAATTGCTAATGTTTTTGAAATATTAAACAACACAAACATCATAAGTGAAACTCATGGAAAAAAATAAAATACAGTTAAAATTTAGGATATGGGCCCTTTAAAATTGAGCATTGACCTAAGAAAGGGATATGTTTTGTTTGCCTTTGTTTAAGTTGAAGGGAAATGAATGGAATGGAAATCTCTCTCTTTTGGAAATCTCTCTCTTCAATCTGATGGGCAGTCTGTGTCTGTGATGTCCAGTGCACGTCAGCCATTAACAGCTCCTTAAGGCATCTGTAGACAGTGTGTGAATTCATTGGTGATTCAGTTCTTCTCAGCAACTCTCTAAATACCCTCATCTCTGTTCTGGTCTTTGACTCCGTACAGCTTCATCTGCTGCAATAAATGGAGGATTCACCAGCTTGTGTTTCTACTTGTTGCATTTGTATTAGCAGTCTGACCAGTTACACTATTTATCTTCACATTAAACTGTGTAACAAATAGTTTATTTTAAATAGTTTATCATTATTTATAGGGATGCACTCATGTGAGATATCCAAGATTTTCCATGAACGTATCTGTCGATGCTGATGTATGCATTTATAAATTGTATAGACTGGGATGAATTAGTAAATAAATGTGACTTTTATTTGTAGACGGTAAATATATTACATCAGCACCGTTACTGTTGGTCATTTTTGAGCTGTGTTGATGTAATATATTTTATTAATGTGAAACTGATGTACACATTTGAATCTAGTAAATTCAGAGCAACACTTTTTTCATTGTACATGTACTTAATTACTTCAGTACATTTTTCAATTATATGTACTATTATAAATTTATAATTAATTAAATGTAATTATACATTTAATTTTTTGTACTTTTGTGAAGTACTTTTGTACTTTAACTTATATAAAAATATAAATAGAGCTCTTATACTTTACCAAAATGTAATTCCACCCGTGTAAAATAATATAATAATAATAATAATAATAATAATACTGTTGTATTGTTATTTTGACAATCTTAATATTGCTCTATTAATATACTCTGAAAATGTTTATATGGCCCTTCTAGTAGCTATGGTCTTATTGATCAAAGGAATAGATTGACATGCTAACATGGCTAACAAGGTAGTAGATGTCAATTATCACAGTTATATTGCTAATTGGTGGCTATTTATTTTCAATCGTGAGCAAAATTCACTTTTTTGACTGAAACATTCTTTTTTAATGGTGGGGGAGCATCTGACAGTGCTTTCCATTTTCCTGAAAACCTTCAACTTCCAACTCTAGTGGCATGTACAGAAGTATCTTAGCTTAATATTAAAGGACAGCGAGAGAAAGAGAGTGAAATACTCTTTCAAAGCACTTCTGAATGAAATATTTCCACACTGTGCATAGTTGCCATGGTGCTGAGGGACTGCAGCAGAGAGTAAAGGAGGAAAAGAGGAGGGGTGTGTGAATAGGGGGCCCACTGGAGGTCTAAAAGTGACCCTGTTTAGCTATCCAGGCCTGTTTTTTTTAGCCAAGAAGATCAGAATATCTCCTTTTCCAGGCTGAAGGCTTTAACAGTCAACATAGTGGGCCAGATGGGCAGTTAGTTGTCGCTGTGTTGTCATTTATCATTGCTTTACTGACCTTTATAAGCCTACACTCTTGGTGCCACACAGTGTTCTTTGAGCAATAGAAGTACCAATTTGGTTGCCTAAAGAACCATAGATGAAAGAGGCTTATGATTGTGAAGAACCTTTTAAAGGCTTAGAGAACTGTAACATCAATGTTCTATGTTCATTTAAGTTTATTTTTCCTAGAACATTTACATAATGTGGAGGTTTTTTGAACTTTGCTTTCTTAGTAATGTATACTGTGAACATAAGTGTAGATTTTAACTAAAACATGTTACATCTGCAAAATATCATACTAACCACAACAGTCTTACCACAAATCTTCCTGTTTTCTGAGTAAGTTTCATTTTTTTCTTTCTATCTTTCATTTCCTCATAAGAACAGTTTACTCTAACATCTGAGCTGAATCACCCTCACGTTCAAGTTCTAACCTCTCGTCTCCGCACAGATTCAGCAAGGAGGGCAGGTGCCCCAGTCTTACTATGCGCGGGAGTTTATCAAGGTGCAGTATGACCAGAGCGTGTCCATCAGCCGCGGCTCCTCCCACCAGCTGGAGTATGAGATCCTGGCACCGGGCTGCGTGCTCAGGTGAGGACATGTAAAGCTATAGTGTTTAAAAAAGATGGCACCCTTCTCGGTAAACTCATCTTATAGAAGAAGCTCATACAAAACTAGACCTTGTACAAACTGTTGATGTTAAAATTAGTTTATTTACAGGTATCAAGGTATGTAGTTTAGTGTGATGCGCTAATTCGACACTTAAGGCTATGTTTACATATGTGCATGGCATTCAACATGTGCAAACACAGTGGGACAGTGTTGACTTAAAGTCTATGTATAATAATAGCCTAGCAAACCAACAGCAGCCTAATTTACCACAAATTTTGAATCAGATGTCACACTTCTATTCATTATTTGTGTATTTTAGTTTATATTGTTTTGCTTTAAAACATCTTTTAAACTGTGTGTAGGCAGTATGAATGTGACATGTTCTTGTATAGGGCTGAATGATTTGGGGAAAATGTCAAATTACAATTTTTTTGACCTATATTGTGATTGGGATTTAAATTGTGTTTTCTATAAACCAGCTCCAGGCCAAGAAGTTCAGAGTATCTGTTTGTTCAGGCTTAAGACATAAAGAATTAACATAGTGTTTCAGATTCCCAGTTAGTTGTGGTTGTGATGTTATGTACCAACACATGAGTGTTTAGTTGCTCCTGATTGGTCTAATTTATGTACAGGCAGTTCACAAGCTCCGTATTATTTCCTCACTTAAAGCGTGTTATCAATGCTGTTGATAATGTAAGCCATAATTAAAATGGCAGCTCTTTCAAGTAGTGATTTCTTTATAAAAACGGTGAATCTTTCAACCTTGTTCCTGTGCTTGCAAAGTGGATTAATCTACATTGCATTATTTCACTCTAGAGAAAAGCAGACACTTTTAGACTAACCAGAGAACTGCTGGATGGTAACAACTGTACTGTTACATCATTTTGAATTTATTCTTAAAATGCTGGAAAGAACGTGCAACTTACAAGTCGCAACAGTTACTTGCTGTATTGAAGGAGTTTCAAAATCTTACAGGAGTAAGGACATAATTCTTTGCACGAACTGCTGCCTGTTCAAAGATGCTGTTAATTTCACATAGTTAGCAGATGCTAATAGTTAAAAGGAGAAAAGAAAGATGCACTGGACAACATAGCTTGTTCAGTAGGATAGCTAGACATGTTCGGTGTCTGAACTTTGCTTCTTTGGTTTTGCACTGGAGCTATGAGGCTAATGTAGCTAAAGTAACAGAAGCTTATGTACAGCCTTAATATCAAACAGTGTCAGAAGTCACATAAGCAAGTCTCAAGGTAAATATGTAAGCATTTAAGCATTTAACACTTAGCACAGTGCTAATTGTTGAGGTATAAGCTTGCATTATTTTTTAGCTACATGACATTACATACTAGTTACATTACTTGGCTCCAGTGCAAAACTACAGATGCAAACTTCAGACACCAAACATGTCTTGACTAATTGAATACATCTGTGTTAAGGAAAAAAAAAAACGTGTAGATTAGATTTTATACAGAAATATCACTTTAAATGACTGGTAACCTTTTTACTTTTTCTGTTTAACACCCCAACTCTTTCTCTTTCTCTTACTCTCTTTCTCCACATTTTCCCCTTGTGACAGGTGGCAGTTCTGCTCTGAGGGAGCAGATATTGGCTTTGGAGTCTTCTTGAAGAAGAAGCTGGGGGAGTGGATGAAGGCAGGTCAGATGCAGGAGGTCGTGCCCAGCCAGCGCTACAATGCACACCTGGTACCTGAGGATGGATCCCTCACCTGCACAGAACCAGGAGTGTGTGAGTACAGAAAAAAGAGAAAGGGAATCATGTCTGAGATAATGAAAATTGGTTGATAATGGAATTACTAATACAGGCATGTCAAACTGGGGATCTTCTGGGCCAAAGTGCTGCAGAGTTTAGCTTTTACCCTTATCTAACACTCTGAATTCACTTCATGAAGGCCTTGCTAATTAGCTGATGAGCTGAACCAGGTGTGTTTAATGAGGCACTGTGCTAAAGTCTGCAGTGTTTTGGCCCGTGAGGACCGGAGCCTGACACGTGTACTAAAAGAATTGTTTCATTTTTCCCCAGATGTCCTGCGATTTGACAACACATATAGCATCTTTCAGTCCAAAAAAGTCAGCTTCACTGTGGAGGTCCTCTTGCCCAGTAATGACAGCCAATCAGAGCCTGGGATGAGCAAAGCGTCAGAACAGAAAGCCCCCAGCAGCCAATAAGATGCGGCTGTGGAACTGTTGGTTTAGAGAATGAGACTATTACTGCAAAGCAAACCAGCACTTGATGTAGCGTGTCTTGCACATGACATTACATGAAAAGGGTTTTGGAGCTGTAATTACTACAAAGTGGATAAAGTAACGAAAACGTTGCTTTTGGGCAGAGAATACGCCTGTGTTGACGTCATTTCTTCTAAATCCTGTCTAAATGAAAATTTGCACAAGCTTAAAAAGTAATGACAGCATAATTGTCCTACTAATACATTCCAGAGTCCAGATCATCAACTTTTTTTGTGCATGTGAACATGAAATATATTTAGAACTACTCCTGACCATGATTATACAGAAATAGAAAAGTATAATCGCAAGTAAACCCATTATGAAATGCACAAACTCCCAGTAAGTATCTGCTGTTTCTGTTCCTGATTGGTGACTATTGTACCAAAACCATGAAGGGTAAGATAAAAAATGAAAGTGTATTCCTGTGTCTAACTTCCACTCATCCCTTGTGATTTTTTCCCACTACTGTGGTGCACCAGATGGTTAACGTATGGGGAAATGAAATAATTCATCATTATATTCTTCTGTTGTTCCATTAATACAATGGGCCAGAGCTCCTAGCTGAAGTTTTAGAGTTGTATTCAACATGGACATAGTGCCATTTACTAAAAACCACTACATTCCACCAAGTCTTTAATATACACTATGTACTCCATAGGAACAATCTAAAGAAGTGTCAGGTTTTATCCCCATACATAATACTACCTGGAAAAGAACGTTTAGAAATAGAGGTGCGGGTGGAGATTAGGATTCCCGAAGCTCATTCCAGTTTCCTTAATCAGAAAGAAAAATCAAGGTTTAAATACCAGAAGAGGAGATCACAGGTTGACTCAGCATGACAGTATAACTGTTGACAACAGGAGTACTTGTTTACCCACGTACTGGGACACAAAGTGGTCCAAGGAGATTCTTTATTTTATTTTATTTTGTTTTATTTTTTAGTTAGTCATTTTTTATATTTGCCCTTTCCTCTTGCCCAGTTTTTCCACGTTAAATGAACAGGAACAAAGTAACATTTGCATTTTTTTAACCCATCCCTACAGATGGGTGCATCATGGTGAGCGTCAGGCCATCCAAAGCTGCCAAAATTACTAGAGGACTGCAGTGTGAATGAACTCTAGCAAAATATTGCCTTTTATTTATTTTATGGTTCGAAACGCACAGTTAATAATTTTCTATGTACTTACTGTTTTAATCAGACCTTTTTAAAGTTTAATTTATAACTACTTAAGGCTGTTTTTTCCTTCAGGATAGTTAACAAAGAATGTATTTTAATGTGCTGAGTATTGCCGTTCTGATGGCTGATGTGAATATTTGCCGATGTCATGTTTTGTTTGTCCTCAGGTGTCATTACATACGGTTGGACTGACAATGCAAACACTTACTTTCTAATTGCAGTTGTTATTAATAATATTTCAGTAAATGCTCGAGTAGATCAGTGCCTATCATCTGCAGACCTGCAGTCTGTTCAATGTGTATCTTTCATTGTGTTCTGGTAGTTCATAAATTGCCTTAAATTATTTTGGATTTATTAACAAATTAAATGCTGATATTTAAATCACAGCAGTGTGAGTCTGCATGTGTTTGTGTTTAATGTGCCTAATTTAATCACTTAGCTGATACTGCCATCTAGTGATTGTGTACCATATTAAGGACTTACATGTGGGCTCCCAACCACTGCATGGTGCCAATATTTTGATAAAGGTGAGCAGTTTGCTCAACATTCTTTCAGATCATACATAAGAACATGCAGTGTTAGATTCATGCTCTAAAGGAAACAAATGTAAATCTGGAATTTTTCAGCAAATTTTAGTGCATAAATTCTAAAATCACAAGTATTTGTGCAATAAAATGTGCAAAACTGTGTTGTCTGTAGAGAATGTGTTAACTTATTTCCACATAGAAAATCATCAAACCATGTAATGGGGAGCATTAGACTTCATATTCATGCAGTGAGTTCAAGTGAAAGTTTGTTTTCTGTCCTGACAGAAGGAACCGGATGAGCCAAGATTTTTACCCCATTAAACTGCAAAGGCTCATATGTCCACATTTCAGTTCCTCACTCTTATTGCTACCTGACTTTCATAATAATGTAAGTATTTATAAAACACAGAAAAATATAGTAAAAGTTTTTAGCCATTTAGCTCATTTACCCCCATTCATCGAGGACTCGCTCGCGGGCGCCCTCTGGCGGTGCATGTCAGGCTGAGAGTGCCTGTCAGGCCAGACCAGAGCCGGTTTATTTGCTCTACAGGTTCTCTGGCCAGACTCTCCTAAAACCGGCTCTGGCGTGCGCGATTTGAACCGGAAACCCGATTCGGGCTACGCGTATGAGAAAGTGTACGTCAACCTGCCCGATTTGGACTACGCATGCGCAGGAACGTAGTGAAACGAAATGGGCAGAGCCGTTTTATGAGTTTATTGTTTCTTTATTTAGCCGTTTTATCCTCTACAAGTTTTCTGATATCGGAATAACGTACATTTGCTACGCATGCGTAGTCCAAACCCGGTTTCCGGTTCAAATCCGTTCATTCGGGCTTGTTAGCTGAAGCGGATGAAGGCGAGATGAGCGGCAGAGTCGGAGACCTCAGCCCCAAACAGGCCGAGGCTTTAGCGCAGGTGAGTTATTTCAGCTGCTGCTTCTTGCTGTGCAGCTTTCATGCTGTCTTTCAAGCCTTAACGGTTTCGGACAAGCACGCGCTGCTCTTCCTCTCACCGGGTGGCCAAAGGGAGAGACGTGTGGAGTTGCATGTGAGATGCATTAACTGAGTCTTAATGCACTGTTTTGAAGTTGGTCCTGAAGCAGGACTGTTTCTGTTTCATGTTCTGCCTGGAGCTGCTGCCAAATCCAGATGTTTTGGATATTTGTTATGAAGTTGTTCTCTTCACTGGTGTCTTGTTTGTTATCTTGATATTAATGCACTGTTCAATTCCCTTCTTGTTTGACTTTGTGGGTTGATATAAGTCTTTGCCAGTCATCTCACCAAATGCCCTCTATCTTTTTCTAAAACCTTTTCCGCTGGACAGTTTCGTGAGAGGATACTAGATGTTCTGCCACAGTGTCCTTTTCAGAGTGACCACTTCTTACTGCGCTGGCTTAGAGGTGAGAACAAGATAGATTTATAGGACTGTGAGTCTGTAGCAGATTTCATATATTTCAGTGGTTATTAAAACTACCAGTACATCTCCAGATGGATCTTTTGAAATGTTTTGACTAAATTGCTTGTCACTTATAAACACCTAAACACTATTTACAGGACCATAAATGAGTCAGAGTTAACCCAAGAGGCAAATTTGTATATGTTGTCATTTGCCAGATGTTAAAATGCACTGTGTTCAGTAAAACAAAACAACAGTGCTGGCTTCCCAAAGCAACGTTAATCTTAAACCTTTACAAAGACTTTACAGTGTAGTCCAAAACTAGTGTTTTTAATTTATGGGTCCAAGATTAGATTAGATTAGATTAGGTTAAACTTTATTGTCATTGTGCAGAGTACAGGTACAGAGCCCATGAAAAGCCCAGTTGGCATCTAATCAGAAGTGCAAAATACAGTATTATTCACATATAAAGTGCAGAAAAAGTAACTGACAATTGACAGTTACAATATGTACAATTAAGGATGGTAGACTGGTTAAAAAAATAGATATATAAATGTAAATATGTCAATCAGTTGGGAAAAATGTTTTAAATCAACACATTTCTTGCCGATTTAAGTAAACAGTATGGCAGTAGTGTTGATGCCACATACTAAATCACACATTTGAGTCAGTGTAGACTTAAAAAGGCCGTTTTTAGAAAAGCAGAGTCATGGATACAGTTGTGTGGCATGTTTTATAAGCATGCTGTAACAATGATATTGCTATAAGAGTGTAGCTGAGATGCTGTGTTAGCTTAGTTACCATGCTAACCTCTGTAAGGCAATGAAAGGTCTATGAAATATACCCTCTCACACAAACTCTATTTGTCCCACAGTTGCACATAAACTCATGCAGTGGGCTCCCATGGAAGGATCTATTGTTCTGTCCTGATATAAAACTGTAAAACATAAACATATTTGTGGAATTAAATAGGCCTGCAGTTTCCCAGTGTGGCTGTCAGAACAGTATTGGGAATATGTGTTTGCTAAATGTCCATTTCAGGCATTTTATAAAGTCAGTTACACATTTCAGCACAATGTAAACTTTCAGTACTTAAGGCTCAAGGGACTTTTATCCAAAGGTACCAGGGTTGTTTTCCTAAAAACTTCAGCCCTGTGACAGTGGATGTCTGTGTTCAGAGCCAGCAGCTCTGAAAGGCTCTGATTATGTCTGGTCAGCATTAATGGAGAGCATGTTGGATGATTAGATCTGGATGACAAACGCCACTCCAGCTCCATCACTCAAGAGAACGCAGTTTGACTGCTCCACCGCCCAATGCTGAGAAGCTGTATATCTATCCAGCTGGTTCTTTGAAAGGCATGGTGACCTTAGGCTCATGTGCGACTGCTCCAAAGCGCACCATTTTCTTGGTAGTGCCTTTCTGTGGAGTGTGCAATTGAATGACTGTGCGATGGCAGTGGGTGCAGCTTAAATTAGGTGAAAGTTTTACGGGAGATAAGATGAAACCGATACTGAATGAGGGCTCATGTCTGTACTGTCTTTCAGCACAAAGATCACTGTAAGGTGGCAGAGCGAGTTTTACTTTGAGTACTTCTAAAAGTTAAGGTTGTCTTTAGCCCCCTAATATCAGCCCCCTAAAAAGGTTGACAATATTGGCAGATATAATTTTATATTTATATTTTAGATTCAAATTTAATACCCCAATGGTTCTGTTTACTGGCAAATACTATTATTGTCACTTCAAAATTCTATGACTTAAATAAACAGCAGAAACTCAAGTCTTAAGCACTGGGGGTTGAGCAACCCATAATTCTTATAGTTTTGGTGTCTGTTAATTACCTCTTATTTTTCATATTAGTCAGTAGTTACCTTTAGGGATGCAGGAAAAAATCGATTCTCAGATGCATTGCGATGCGGACGTGAACGATTCTGAATCGATTTACAAACTTCAAAAATCAATTTTCTAAATAGTTCATTTATAACGTAATGTTGACGGAACGCAAAAGGCAGAACTTGGAAGTGTAGAAGTGCAGCGCCTGTACAGTCTGTGGCGGCACATAACAAAAACACACATGGATGAGCGAGAAATCCGACTGGCTCCCTCTGTATTAAAGCCAGGTTAGATCAGGAGTCACAACCCAAATGTTAAGAAGAGCCATTTTGTCCTTTCAACAAAAATCAGACCACCTTGGGAGCCACAACTTTTTTCTGTCCAGTATGTGATAATGTCCTGGTATAGGCTAAACAATATAACTTGAACAAGAGCGCAGATTTACTTTGCTCTGCTTTAAGCTTTAGCTACAGCCGCTTTCCTCCAATTACTGCCAGAAAACTTTTTTTCAGAAGTAGATCAGTTTCTCATAAAATGTCTTTCAACGTTCAACTGTTTTCCGAGTCTGAAGTTGCGTCTTGTTCGAATTTTCCTGTTCCACCTTAAATTCTGACTGTCGGCGCCGAATGTAAATACGGCACCATTTAAGGTGGAACGGGAAAATTCGAAAGAGAAGTGACATCTTCGCAACTTTTGTGTTTGACAGACTCTCGTTGCAGATTTAACTTATCAGGAAACCAACTGCGCTGCTTATAAATGCGAATAACGCATCGCTGCTATGTGACCTGCAGTCTGCACGGCGGTTCTCAGTCGTTGCGAAACAGGGCTTTCACGCTATGCTGCACACGTCCCGTTTCGAAGATATTTTACTGACACAGTGGACCTCCCCTCCCGTCTCTACAACGAACAAGACCAAAACCGAAGTTATAAAATCACTAAAGAAAACTAGTAGGACAGCTGTAACGTGCTGCGTGGACATCCATTACCACTGGATCTTATTTCACCGTAACTGTGCATTTTATCGCAGATGTGCTCCAAAACAAGAGCAGTGAATGAGAGCCTTCCAGTTCACTTGCCACATCACTTCCATTTGATTTATTAGTAAAAGATATTGGAAGTAAATTCATTATGGATCATTACAAATACTTAGCTTTAAGTCCTGACACAGTGAGAAAATAAAAATCCTGTATAGAAAAAAAGATGCATCAAGATGCATCGATATGCTAGTCAGCGCAGGCCTCTGTTAGCTGACGTAACAGATCTGGCGGTTGGCGCTTTCCTCCGAGCGCGTTCAGCTGTCCAATGATGTTGCGTGAGCGGCAGGTCGAAAAGAAGCGGTGGCTGGTTTCACAGGTCTCGAAGGAAGCCTGTGTTCGCCTTCGCCCTCCTAGCGTTGATAGTACCGTGTGATTGGGGGAGTCTTAACTAGCGGGTGGAATTGGCGACAACTAAATTGGGGAGATAATTGGGTTTAGATGCAACGATAATCGTTTTATAATCGCATTACAGCCCTCTGAATCGTAATCGAATCAAATCGTGAGGTGCCTAGAGATTCCCACCCCTAGTTACCCTCATAAAAAACGTTTTTTCCATATGTTATCATGTTACTCTCCTGATGAAGTTTAGGTTCAGGTACATCTTTTAGTAACAAAAGAATACTAAGAAGATTACTGCTTCTTAAACGTCCAACCAGGCTGTGGTGAAATACTCAACATACACTCAACATCAGTTTAATTCTATCTTAATGCATTGAGTTTCTCTGTAGCGCTAAGTCAGGTGGTTTATAGTCTCTATAGTTTCTTTGGCAGAGACCTACTTGAAAAATGCTGGATATCATCATAAGCCCACAGTTCTAGTATCAGTGTATCCCTACTTTTCAGGCACTCCTTTTTTTCACTGCATTGAAAAATGTATTGAATCAGGACATGACCAAATAGAATTAAACTGAATTCTGAATTTTAGGAATCATTCATTACACCCATACTGGCTAGGATTAAGGGTAAAAGAAAAATGTTGTGTTTGTTGTGCTCATGTTTTGAAGGCCGGAGCACATTCCCCTCATTAGAACATGAAATATTTATAAAATCTGCGTCACATTTTAATGTGTGTCAGCAGTTAATCTTAACAATAGGGAAATAAATCATGGGTGTCTATTTCAGGAAATCAAACATCCTGCCGAGTTTAGTTCCAGGACTCCACTTTTGTAAAGTAGCTACCTGTGGAACAGCTGTATATTAGAATAAGACTGTGATGAGTCTTTGCATGGCAACAGCTCTACAAGAGAGTTTGATTTAAATAACTAGTGATCCAATATCAGTGGTTACTGCAGAATTCTCAGTAGCACAAGACCACACTTTTCTTATCAATAGACTCGGTGAACCTTGCACTCCTTCTGTTCTGTTCAATTGGATGGTTAATATGTTACCAAATCATTCCTAAACAGCTTCACAGATGGTCTCCTCTGGTCCAGTGTTCATTGTGTTAAACTCCTTAAACTCTAAGGATCTTTACATGGGCCCACACTTCAGTTCCACTCTCTCGTAACTATTTAACTTACTGTAAGTTTGTTAGTTATAGTATTTACTAAATAATAAACCTGCAGTTTAACCAACTCTAGATCGAAACAAAGGATCAATTTATATATATATGGACCATTCTGCTGAATTAATTCAAACTGTCCCACAGTAAAAACAAACAAACTGAAAAAAGCAAAAAAAAAAGTTATTCAAACTTTAGATATTTATAAGTGTTATGTTATATTTATCTATGTATTTTATATCTATTTAAACCCAAGGCAATAATAGAGATATTAATAAGATAAATACAAAATCATAATTTATAGGGTACTTCTGTTGGGAGGTGTCTGTCCCAAAACACCTTGTCTTAGCCACACCCCTGCATTTTAGAGCAGGATGTGAGACTGCATCCCTGTCCCTCATAACCACATTCAGAGCAGTTAGATCCCTTTGTTTTGAAGTAAAGTGTGTCCCAAAGTCTTAAAATTTGTGTGTAACATTAAGAATTGTCACTACCAAAACACGTATTTCAACACATAATTCAAAGTTTAAGTAAACTTTTGTTGTGTTTTATTAAAAATAACATTGTTTTTTGTGCGTACAGCTGTTCGAAGCTGTGTTTACTAGTCATGTACTGGCTAGCGTTTTTGAGTTCTGCTCAAAATGAGTTAAAATTGTCACAAATTTGTCAAAATTGTGTTATGATTGTTTTGGTAATGACAAAGTGAAATGTCGAATATTATTGTCAATATTATTAAGGTATAGGATCACTCAACGCAAAAGAATTTCGTCTAAGGTCCAAGTCAGTTAAAAGTCCAATATGTCCAAAAAGTCCTCTGACTTTGAACCGTCAGTAGAACTATTTTCACTTTTTATCTTTGTTGTGTGAGTTTTAGTAGTCACACATTCCTCTTTCTCCTTCTCTGCTGTACTCACTCCTTTTCTTCTTCTGTTCCTTTTTTTCAGCCAGAAATTTCAATGTGCAGAAAGCTGAAGCAATGCTACGGAAGGTATTTCACTGTTTTTTTATACAAATACTATTATTATTTATTTGATTATAATTATATTGTTGCATTGCAAATAGAGTAGACTTGTATATAAATACTGTAAATAGACTAGCAGACAGTCGCCCCTGGTCAAATTATGTTTTGTTGATTTTCTGAGTAAAAATAAGTTAGCATGTCCTCCACAGAGAACACACTTGTGAACATTTTAATGTACAGTTATTATGTATTTATTGAGTTTGACATATCGTGCAAAAGTTATGGCATATTATATATTTTATGTTTTAGTTTTGGCCAATATGGTAACTAGAATAAATACATAGAAACTGTACACTAAAATGCCATATTTAAAGGGGAATTCCACCAATTTATAAACATTTCTGCATAATTTAATTAACGTCATTTACAGTGGTTTGATGTAAAATGCACCGTTCTAGAGAAACTTACCAAGTCAGAATTATTCACAGTGTTGGTGATAGGAACCAGATGTCTGTAGAGTTCAGTGGCTCTAAAAGTTACATTACAGAAAGGTTTTACTTAAAATTAGTAATGGGTTTGCTGATTGATTTATGTTAATTGTGAGTGAAGAATTTGCCATAAAATGTATTTTTTACTATCAGTTGAGGAGGGGTACCTGCAGGGTCTTGTGAGGCAAAATCATTCCCAAAGAAAACTTATTTTTGAAGATGTACCACTATTTTACCATCATCAACATTACATATAAAAACTTAAAACACACGTGTAAGTTGACTAGTCATTTTGAATAGTAAATATAATGGCTATAATTGAATTATATAGAAATTTTGAAAAATTAGTGGAATTCCCCTTTAAGTTTGTTTTTTTGTTGGTTCTACAGTGTGTTAACTTATTATTACCTAGAAAATCAACAAAACATAATCTGACCACAAGTATTTAAACATTGCGCAAGACTGTATGTTTTTACTAGTCCTGCATTTCTCTTCACGTATATTGTCCATTTTTTGTATTCTTGTGAAATGTCAGACACAAAAACATGCTTTATAAAAAAAACAAACATATTTTCAACTGTTACAAAACGTGTAATCTGAAAGTATTCTTTCTCAGCAACTGTTGTCGGGTTTGACAAGCCTTACAGAATGTTGGGAAAAATCCCATTTAATGATGAATTGTAGCACACAACAGTTTTGTTAAAATGCCTTACATTTAAAGTGCGTTATTAATTTCAAATTATTTTAATTTTTAACACATGTGAAGGTCACACTGTTGAATAGATGGAATATTGTATTTTGTAGTCTGGTCAAGCTGTGGTCTGTATGTTCTCTAAGCTTATCTGTGCACAGATTTGCATACAAGTTTTTCAAACCAATTGTCTAAAAAGTGAGTATTTAATTACTCAACTTATCATATTACCTACTCTTTTGGTTACATTAGAGTAATGATTTTAACAACACAATAGAAAATCCAAATTTGATTCTATATATAAGTATAAAAATTGAATGTGTTTTAAAAATTCAAATAGATACTATTAGGTTTTCATCCAAAGTGTAACTACACAGATTTAGTTGTTGGACATGAATGGGTTAATATAAAGTGGCCCATTAAGATTGTGTCTGAACCCGTATGAATTCCTTTGAGGGTGTGGTGGGAACTGAAATTCATGCAGCACACTAAGTATGATTAGTCAGAGTTTTAGCCAATAAAACTAAGCAGCACTCGGGACCCTGCTGCTGATTGGACCCTAATAGTTGTCATCATCTGTTACTTTAATATCAATGAAGGTGACTGAGTTCACTCATCCCTGCATTGGTCTTATGAATTTGAGAAAAGGGAGCTTTACAAGTAAAAGGCTAGATTTGAGAAATCTGACATCACAGGAGTAACTTTATTTCTTTGGTTGTAAATGCATGTGTTTTGAATGGAAACATTGGATTTAAATGATTAGAAACTACAAAAATAGCCTGAAACCATTAGTGGCAATAATTTAAAATCTTTTCTTGTTAGCTTAATCTAAAAAAGGACTCCGCAATTTTAAAGTGAATGCACACAGAATACCCATAAAGCCATTTTCCACCTGTTGAAAGAGATAATCTAGTGACTGTAGCTTGATGAGAAGAGCCACAGTACACACCATTTGTTTGTTTTTCCACTGCTCCTCGTGTCAAAACACAGACCATATTTGAAATATTCTTTGCTACATTTGAATGCAGACACATCTAGTATCACTAACACGAAAGAACTCTGGTATCTAGGAAGATTTTTACATTTACATGGAGCAGATGGACTTACTGAAGTGCTTTACTCTCTGCTTGGAAAACTTTTCCTCATATGCCAGAATCTAAGATGCATTTGATGCACAATATGCAGACATTTATGCATTTTTATGCTTTATAGCTAAGAACATAGTTTCTGTTAGTTTCCTGTAGTGTTTCCAGGTTAAGGTCGCTCTTTTGAAACAGTATATTCTCACTTTGTTTACATATTTTTTAATAGAAATTTCTACTTTGTTCCTGCTACTGTACACTTTGTACATTAAAACTGAGTATAGATTATAGATGAGGGTCCATATTTATAGTGTATAATAGCAAAAACACTGATCTAAGATCAGGTCTCATTGGTGCAGACAGTTATGTAAAAGGCTAAGACTGATCCCAGATCAGCATTCTTCAACATCAGCATCAGCAAACTGAGACGTTTGAGAAGTATGAATCTCAGAAATGGTCTGCTTTTACTTTTCAGCATTTGGAGTTCCGGAAACACATCAAGGCCGACACTATCACGACTGAATGGACGCCTCCTGAGGTATAATGCACACATATATTCCTATGCAAAAATTTGAACACCTAAATTTTCACCTGGAAAACCAAAGCATAAACTGACCTGGGGTGTCCAATGTTTGCAAAATTTTTGTTATGGCTTTGTAGAACATAACAGAAGTTACTTGAGAAATCAATAGATGTAACGAATTACAAAATCAGTCATTCAAATTCAGTGCAGTGGTGTATTGATTTGATATATAAAATTAAATGTTTCAACTTTGCTGTTGACTGGAGCATCATTTATACAGTATTTGAGTCAAACGTTGTGCTTCATAGTACAATACACTGCAAAGCTAACAGTAAAAACTGAGATTGCTGCTGAGTTGCACTAATCCTAACTCTTAAAATAGTTCAAATGTTTAACTTTATCCTTTTGTTGCTGCCTGTTGCTATTGTGCTGTTTGTCCAGGTTTTAGATAAGTACCTTGCTGGAGGCATATGTGGCCATGACCGAGAGGGCAGCCCTGTTTATTATGATGTCGTCGGGCCAGTGGATCCCAAACCTATCCTGCTGTCTGTCTCCAAGCAGGACTTCCTCAAGTATAAAGTTCGAGACTGCGAGATGCTGTGGAAAGAGTGTGACTTACAGAGCGTCCGGGTATGTTCTCTAACCTACCTTGTCCATACTCACCTGTCTTACCTGTGAAGTGGGTGGGTCAGGAAGTGGCCAACAGCAGGCACGTTTGAGCCCCTCTCCCTTTGCTCTCAGACTGTACAAGTGCCTTCTTGATTGCCATGTATTATAACTGTGTTTTGGCAGTTCTTAAAGATCCATTTTAGTAAGAAGATTTCCATTCAGTACCTCTGAAATGTCACAGATTCGTAATAATAATTCAGTAATAATTTTATTAATATAGCACTTTTCATGCCGATGGCAGCTCAAAGTGCTTTACAGACAGGTGATAAAACACAGTTAAAAAAGAGATTATTAGTACTTAATTAGAATCAGAAGAAAATGAAGATTAAATTACAAGATAAACACCACGAGACATTCAGTTTTAGTTAAATGCTAATTTAAATAGATACGTTTTTAGGTGCTTCTTAAAAGTGAGCACTGAGCTTGACTGTCTAATAAAAGGTGGAATTGAGTTCCACAGTTTAGAAGCATAATAACTGAATGAGTCCCTCCATGTTTTCTGTATTTTACAGAGGGTATCTGTAGAAGGCCACTATCTGCATATCTTAGATTACGTGCCGGAACATAAACAGACACACACTCTGTGATGTAAGCAGGTGCTAGGTTGTTTTGAGCTTTAAAGACTAGTAGCAGAACCTTGAAATCTATCCTGAATGATACAGGCAGCCAGTGCAGCTCTTTCAAAACAGGAGTGATGTGATCTCTCTTTTTTGTTTTTGTTAGGATGCGCGCTGCTGCATTTTGTACAAGTTGTAAGGGATGTGTAGTTTTCTTAGGAAGTCCAGCAAGAAGAGCATTACAGTAGTCGAGACTGCTAGTAACAAATGCATGAACAAGTTTCTCTGTGTCGCTCTGAGATAGAAAAGGCCGAACTTTAGCGATATTTCTTAAATGATAAAAAGCTACTTTAGTGACCATGTTTACATGTGGAGCAAAACAGAGCTCAGAGTCTAAGATCACACCCAGGTTTTGTACTTCAGGTTTGATAGATGAAGCTAAAGAACGAGGTTTCTCAAAAATCATTTCTGTTTCTGTACCAACAATCAGTAATTCAGTTTTTTCATGATTTAATTGTAGAAAATTTTACGACATCCACTGAGAAATATCTGACACACAGCTGGTTAGTCTGTCTACAGAGTCCTGATCTTCAGGAGGAATAGAAATGTATAGCTGGGTGTCGTCAGGATAGCTATGAAAATTTGTACTATGTTTCCGAATAACATCACCTAGAGGTAGCATGCACAAAGAGAAAAGCAAAGACCCTAAGACTGAACCTTGGGGGACTCCATAAGAAACGGCAAATCATTTTGATGAATGATTTCCAAGTGAAATCATGAACTGCCTATTACTTAAATATGATTTAAACCATTCTAAAACTATGCCTGAGAGGCCGACCCAGCATTCAAGACGCTGGAGTAAAATCTTGTGGTCAAAGGCTGCACTAAGATCTAATAAAACCAAAATAGAAGGATTCTGTGCATCAGTGCTGAGCCTGAGGTCATTCATAATGCGAATCAGTGCTGTCTCTGTACTATGGTTAGAACAAAAACCTGACTGAAACTTCTCATATAAATTGTTCGATATTAGATACGTATTTAGTTGTTTGAAAACAACTTTTTTTAAGACTTGACTTGGAAAAGGTAGATTTGAAATCGGTCTAAAATTGTTTAGTATGGAAGGATCCATGCTGCTCTTTTTAGCAGAGGCTTCACCAGGGCAGTTTTTGAAAGCATCTAGAAAAACACCTGTTGACAGAGAACAATTTACAATAGTTAAAACATCATTGTGCACACAATCAAAAACCATCTTAAGGAATGAAGTAGGAACCGGGTCAAGATCACACGTGGATGAACTTAGTTTGTTTAAAATAGTTGTGAGCTCCTCATAGTTGATAACAGAGAAAGATGTCATTACTGATGTAGGTGACCTATCAGGAACATTATAGGAGCTTGTTTGAGTCTGCTGAGCTACACCCTGTCGTATCAGATCTATTTTATTTTGGAAATGAATTGCGAACTCTTCACAGATATTAGAAGATAAATCATCATTAAACGCACTAGCAGACAAGTTAGGGTTATTTGTCGGTCTATAGTGGAAAAAAGGATTTTGGTATTATTTTTGTCTCTATTGATTACATTATAGAGAGATATGACTGTCTGGACATATTTTTATAGCATTATTATAAACTGAGATCTGCTCTTTGAGAATATCATAGTGTACCTACAGTTTAATTTTCCTCCATAAGCACTCTGATTTACGACAATTTCTCTTAAGCTGGCGTATTTCCGCATTCATCCATAGATTTTTAAGAGTGCGCGAACTTTTCTACCTTTTTATTGGGGCGAGAAGGTCAAGGTTTTCCCGTAATCTAGCACTTAGACCAGAGACTAGATCATTACAGGATGGAGTCGTATCTGTATTTCGCTGAACTATTATAAACAGTTTTAAACTTCTCAACTGTTTCTGAGTCAATGTAACGTTTTTTTAAAGTAACTTTCAGGTACTTTCTTCTTTACTTCTAAATTGATTCGAAAGAAAATACAGAAGTGATCTGATAAGAAAACATCCGAGATTTGAGACACCTTTGTTTTTTAAACCTTTAGTGATGACCAGATCCAGGATGTGACTTAGCTTGTGGGTAGAGCTGCCCACGTGCTGCTTCAAATCAAATGTCTCTAGAAGTCTAATGAATTCTAATGCATTACTATCTGAAGGACTATCGATATGATGCATTACCGCATCGCTGAAAGTTCCACCAAAGCAGTGATATTATTTGTACGAAAGCATCACATTGCATAATTATTATTTCTTTTGAACAGCATCCAAACAAATAGTAATAAAGGGTGTGGATAACTTCCTTAATCAAGTTTTAAATGTAAAAACAGGTATATTTATGCCAGGCTCTTTGTAGCTCTTACGTAGAGTTCAGTGACCCTGAGGTTCATACACCCTTAAAAAAGATGGTTCTTTAACGGTTCTTTAGTTTAAAAAATGGTTCTATATAGAACCCCGAACACTCAAAGAACGCTTTGCTTAATTAATGCACTTTTGCATCATGAAAGCGTTCTTCAGATTGGTGGAGAATGTGCTGTAGATGGTTCTATATAAAACTTTTTGAAAAGGGTTTTATATAGCACCAAAAAGGGTTCTACTATTGTTATGATGACCGGCTTGTTACAGTGGATCAAACCAGGGATCCAACCTCTGTCTGCCACATGGAGAGCAGTGGTGTCACCCCCTATGTTATGAATAATTACAAGAGTAATCAATAGTAAATACAAGTATAGGAAATCACAGTTCCCAGCTTACATAGTTTGTTTTATTTCAAATGTAAAATAGAAAACAGAAGTTTGCATGGTCTGATTTGTTTGGTGGAGGCATCAACACACATTACTGCTCTCAGAAAAGCAATAATTATGTCCTGCACTATTGTCTGCTCCGTACAAACGTCTCTTGTCTCTTTCTATAGCCAAGTCAAACCAGCTAATAAAGTGAGAACTATCATTTCCCATGCTTGTGTTCATGTCTACATCCTTCTACATCAGTTGTCTCCTGTTCCTTCACTGTTTGTGCTATGTGCTATGGGCAACCTCCTATTTTCTTTTTCCTCTGCTCTTCTCTCTCTTGCATATCAGTTGGGGAAAAACGTGGAGTCCGTAACGATGATCTATGACTGTGATGATATGGGCCTGAAGCATTTATGGAAACCTGCTGCAGACCTGGGAGGAGAGGTAAGATTATATCCCTGTGTATTCTTCTCTGTGTGTACTCTATACTCTACTGCTCTACTATCTGCTTTGCCTCAAAAGAGCCTCTGCTGACCACTGAAATGTGTAAATATTTACATGTCATGACCCTTTGTTTAACATGGCGTAAAGAAACAGAACTCTTGAGAACTCATATTTTCGATCTTGCAGATCCTGACCATGTTTGAGGACAACTATCCTGAAACACTCAAGAGGTTATTTGTAATAAAAGGTAAATTGTAATATCCAGTTAATATACAGTTACACAAACACAATTTGCTTAGCATTGTTTGAAGTGAATATATTGTTCTGACAGCTTGTGTTGTGTGACTTGATGACTTGAAAATATCTCATTTTGTTGCAGCACACACACTGTTTTCTGTGGCCTACAATCTGGTGAAGCATTTTCTGAGTGAGGAGACCAGACGCAAGGTCATCGTTCTGGGATGTAAGATAAACACACAGATCAGCCTGTCTCTAGTATCTGTCCCTCAGATAGCCAATGCACACATGACTTTGGCTAAGAATGAATTCACTTAACTTTTAATTTAAATATAATAAACATATAACATGAGCTTTGGTTGATATGGGTTCTAGTAGAGTACTAATGATCTTCTGCCATATTTGTCACGAATATCTAGAAATTCAGTGTCCAATACTGAGGTCATGCAGTTTAAGCACACATTGGAATGTAAATTTAATCTGTTTTGTGCCTACTCAGCGAATTGGCAGGAAGTGTTACTGAAACATATCGACCCAGATGAACTCCCGGCCATTTATGGGGGAAAAATGACTGACCCCGACGGAGACCCCCGCTGCAGAACTAAGGTGAGAGAAGAAGATCTCAGAGGACAGAAAGGGTCGTCACACTACCTAACAGCACTGTTTTTATGCCATGGTATGTTTACTACTCTGAACGTAGAACTGTGCGTACCTGTGTCCGTTTCCCATCGGATAACGATATCTGTGAGTTCTGTAGCTTCTGTGTCAATTGATCATTTATAAATAAAAGATTGATGTGCCTCTCAGCCAATCACACCCATCTCTGTGCTGTTTCTGTCATCATGCAAAGGAAAAAAAATCTGACAAAAGTCCTCAAAACAAACCAGTCAGAATGTCTGTGACAGTAAATTTGTCAGAATTATTAGGCTAAGAGAGGTGCAGAAATGTTATTGTGGAGCTTGTAATTCAGACACATACTGTTTTTTTTATTATTATTTCATTCCTGAAGGCTGGAAATAATTTGGGTACAACTAAGCAGACAACACACTCACAGCTCAATCTCACAACTAGTAAGAGTCTGTGCCAGAAAAATCAGCATATGTTGCATTTCGGTATTCTGGTCAGCAGCAATGGAATTTAAAATGCCAGTCAACAGCAAAACCAGCATATGTTGTGTTTTGGAAATGACCATGCTGGGTGACCGGCTAAACCAGCACCAAACCAGCATAAACCAGTTTAGACCAGCATGGAATTCTTGCTGGTCTGTGCTGTTTTTCTCTGCCTGGATGTACTCTACGTTGTGTGCTTCTTAATTTTCTTTTGCGCTACTTTTTAGTCTGTTTGCCACAATGTGGTCTGAGCTAAAATTTGATGGACCTAACAAAAACTATCCATAAGCAGGATTTACCAGGATTTGGCAACGGTCAGTTGCATTTGTAGTAACCAACCTTTGGCTCTAAACTCATGGCCTTGTTTTATAGACTTATAGAAGTACAGTATGGGTCAGTTAGCAAAGGAAATGATAACAAAATATAATTTCTAACTGTGCTGTGCCGTACTACCCTGTAATTAATGTAGTTCTAGTGTCATAGTTTGATGTGATGCTAAATGCATTATTCCATGGTAATAGACATATAGTCCCTTGTTACCTGGTTTAAAATGAAGAAGAAGATAGTAATATCTTTTTGAGGGCTTGTGTTGAAAATCACCTGATATTGACCCTGTTAATAATAAGTTGTAGCTCTTGCAGCAAACACAGTCAAGCTGAGCTTGAACAGTGTTTATTGTGTTCATAACAGGATGGTCCAGTTTACAGTGACTTATTGTCTTTTATGGCTGTATCTGTAACTGCTGATCTGAACTACAGCTGGTACTGATTTAAATCGAATACTAGATTGTTAAATATCAGGCCTTGTTCAGAGTTGGTTAAAGCAGTGTTTTCTGTCTTCTAACGGGGTTTCAGTGAGACTGAGATGCATCATCTTTGCCTTTGCTGATATAATGCTTCCTGCTTACACAGATCAAGCTGAATTTACAACATCAAGCCTCTGTTTAAGATCAGGCAACGGCAGCTTTACCATAAGCCTTTTAGGCCTAGAATCTTGATGCTGTAGTGCTGTAGAAAATAGCCTATGCACTTCAGAAGAGCTGTTCTCCAGTATGAGCTCTCACTGCATTAGCAGTAGCATCGGCAAGCATCTCCTTAAATGCAGTTTGTTGCTCAACTGTGCATTACAGATTGCATTGACGCACTGCAGTGATTAAGCAGTCTGATCACTTTTTAGTGCTGGCAGTGAAAGTCAATCAATATCAGTCTTTCCGTTACAGATATTGGCACAGAGAACCATAATATCAAGGTTTTTTTATTAATATTTTTTTTTCTAGAACATTTACATTATGTAGAGGTTTTTTAAATGTTGCTTTGCTGTTGCTCACACTCGCACTATTGGGCTTTAACATTTTATTTTATACCGAGAGGATTCCCAATACGTTACAGAAATGCACTGAAGGTGTTCTGTTTCGTGATAATCTGCTGGTTCTTCTGTGCGGAGATGTTCATTCTTAGTAATGTATACTGTGAACATAAATGTAGATTTTATCTAAAGCATATTACATCTCCAAAGTATCATACTAACCACAGCAGTCTTACCATTAATCTTCCTAATTTTGAATAAGTTTCATTTTTTCTTTCTATCTTACGTTTGAACTGAATCACCCGCATGTTAATGTTCTAACCTGTTCGTCTCTGCACAGCTTAAGCAAGGAGGGCAGGTGCCCAGGTCTTACTATGCGCGGGAGTTTATCAAGGTACAGTATGACCAGAGTGTGTCCATCAGCCGCGGCTCCTCCCAGCAGCTGGAGTATGAGATCCTGGCACCGGGCTGCGTGCTCAGGTGAGAACACGGAAAACTATAGCGTTTAAATAAGATGGCACCCATCTTAGTAAACTTATTTTATAGAAGAAGCTTGTGATAATGTAAAGTACCCCTTTACGCATCACAATATAATGATTGATTGCAAACACTTACCTGTACTTACCTGAAGACTGATTATCCTTGCTTTGGGGAACAAAGAGAACTGAATGGGTTCACCTGCGATTTACTTACCAGGGTGAGTCCATCCTCTGTAGAGGATGGGGAGGACAAAAACTGCAAGAAGAGTAAAACTGGTTAAGAAGTGTACACTGAGTTGTAAATGAATATTAATGATGTTGTGAATGTAAATTTGATCAGTAAGGAAGAACATGAATTATTTACTGTTGCATGTAAATATATATTTGGATATATCAAGCACTTGTTTTAACCCGGGCCAGTAATGGGTATATCCTAGGGAGGAGCACCCCAAATATTACTGGGGGCTACAGGAGGATCGCTTCTTTCAGCTTGGTGGAAGATTGAAGGTGATGCGAGTGTCAGTCTCATAGCTGCAGAGACCATTTTCATTTTGTCTTCGTTTTGTTTTCGTTTATTATGTGTGCGCGTGTAAATATGTAAATAATCCTAAATGTTGGTGTAAATAAAGGTGATGGGGAGAAGAACTCTTGTAACAGCTTAATCCTTTCTAGTTACTTGGACCACTTGCCCGACGCTACCCATAAGGTGTGTCCCCTGCCACAGCATACTGCCAGATCGAGGGACGCACTTTATCACAAAGCTCATACAAAAATAGACATTGTATAAACTGTTGATGTTCAAATTATTTTATGTACAATAATCAGTACAAAGGTATGTAGTAGTAAAATGCACTAATTTGACACTTTTAAGATTATGGTTACATATAAGCATGGCATTCAACAGATAGTACTCATACAAAGACAGTGGGAAAATGTTCCTGTAATGTTTGTGCATAATTATAGTCTATCAAACCAACAGCAGCCTAATATACCACACATTTTGAATCAGATGTCACACTCCTATTGGTTGTTTATGTATTTTTACATAAACTACATTTTTAGTTGTTTTGCTTTAAAAAAGTTTTAAACTGTGCATAGGCTGTGTGAAATGTCACATGTTCCTATATAGGGTTGAATTATTTGGGGAAAATATCTAATTGCAATTTACCTGACTTATTTCGCGACTGCTATTTAAATTGTGACTGTTTTCTTTAATTTAAGCTCCAGGCTTTTTGTTTAGCCAAAAAGATCAGAATATCTACTTTGTCAGACTTAAGACTTAAACAATAACCATAGTGTTTCAGACTGCCAGTTAGCTGTGGCTCTGCTGTCATGTACCAACACATGAGTGTTTAGTTATGTCTGATTGGTCTAACTCATGTACAGGCAGTTCACAAGCTCTGTGTTCTTTCCTCACTTAAAACATATCAGTACTGTTGATAATGTAGGCCATAATTAAAATGGCAGCTCAAAAGATTTGAAAATTGCCCTCTTTCAAACTGTGATTTCAATATAAAAGTGTTACAAGAATGAGGGCTTCATTCTTTCCACAAACTGCTGCCTGTTTAAAGATGCTGTGAATTTCACATAGTTAGCAGATGCTAATAGTAAAAAGGAGAAAAGAAAAATGCACTGGACAACATAGCTTGTTTAGTAGGATAGGTAGACAGGTTCGGTGTCTGAACTTTGCTTCTTTGGTTTTGCGCTGGAGCTACGAGGCGAATGTAGCTAAAGTAAAGGAAGCTTACATACAGCTTTTATGTCATACAGTGTCAGAATTCACATCAGCAAGTCTGTCTTAGATTACTTAACAACTCTGTTTGAGGTAAACGTGTGATGATTTAGCCTCCATTACTTTTTAGCTACATGACATTACGTACTAGCTACATTACTTGGCTTCAGTGCAAAACTACAGATGCAAACTTCAGACACCAAACATGTCTTAACTAATTGACATTTGCGTAAAGGAAGAAAATTGTGTAAATTAGATTGTATTAGAAATTAGATTTTATTCTGAACTATCGCTTTTACTTTTTCTGTTTGTGTTTCTCTGTTCAACCCCTTGTCTCTTTCTCTTTCTCTTCCTCTCTTTCTCCACATCTTCCTGTCTTGGCAGATGGCAGTTCTGCTCTGAGGGAGCAGATATTGGCTTTGGAGTCTTCTTGAAGAAGAAGCTGGGGGAGAGGATGAAGGCGGGTCAGATGCAGGAGGTTGTGCCCAGTCAGCGCTACAATGCACACCTGGTACCTGAAGATGGATCCCTCACCTGCACAGAACCAGGAGTGTGTGAGTACAGAAAAAAGAGAAAGGGAATAATGTCTGAGATAATGAAAATGGATTGATAATGGAATTACTAATAGAATTGTTTTCTTTTCTCCAGATGTGATACGATTTGACAACACTTATAGCATACTTCAGTCCAAAAAGGTCAGCTTCACTGTGGAGGTCCTCCTGCCCAGTAATGACAGTCAATCAGAGCCTGAGATGAGCAAAGCATCAGAGCAGGAAGCAGCCAATAAGATGTGACTGTAGAACTGTTGGTTTGGAGACTGAGACTATAACTGCAAAGCAAACCAGCATTTGAAGCAGCATGTCTTGCACAAGACATTAAATGAAAAGAGTTTTAAAGCTGTAATTGCTACACAGTGGATGAAGTAACAAAAATGCTGCAGAGAATATGCCCGTGTTGACATAATTTTCTCTAAATCTTGTCTTAATGAAAATTTGCACAAAATTTGCATTAATTACAGCATTATTGTCCTGCTAATACAGTCCAGATACATTTTACACCGTGTTTATTTGAATTGGAGAGATTTCTATGCAGCTGTGCTGATAGAGGTTTTCCCCTGCATGTTTTGTTGCTAAGACAGGAAGAGAAAATTTACTTCTTGTATAGCCCATGTAAAGAAACACAAAAACCGGGGTCTCATGCGCACAGTTTCATGCATTACATGCACGTTTATACACATACAATGTGAACATTCTTATATTTGGAACTACTCCTGACTATGATAATGCTACCCCTAGTGGTAGAAAATTATAATTACAGGTAAACCCATTTTGAAATGTACAAACTCCCAGTAATTATCTGCTATTTTTGTTCCTGATTTATGTCTGTTGTACCAAAACCATGAAGAATTAGATAAAAATGGAAGTGCATTCCATAAGTTCCACTTATTCCTCATGATTTTATTCAACAACTGCGGTGTGCCAGATGCTTAACGTATCGGGAAATAAACTGGCTAACACTTTGCATGCTGCACTGTTTTTTCCCTTACACTTAGGGGTTCGGGTGGAAAAAAAAACAAAAACTGGGGCGCTAACTTACTAACAAGTAGTGCGCCAATGCCAAGTAATTTTATAATATTACAGATATTTTTGCAATATTTTTTTCACCTAGTCCTCAAAGAGCTAAGAGAAAAACAACCGTTGCCCTAGGGGTGTTTAAACATGCTAAGTGTAGGCCAGTAATGGATTTTTTTAGGCTTTTGATGGCTAAAATTTTACAAGAGATGCTGGAAACACGTCTTCAGCTGTTTTTGGTCTTTTATACAGGAAGAGAAAATGAATAAAATCAAACTTAGACTCAGGAATGCTCTTTCGGTGCTCTTACACTGTAAAACGTGTTGTCAGTTCAAGCTAAAAAACATACTTAATGTGGTAACAAGCACTAAAATGAAGAAATGAAGAAAGATGAACAATTGCTGTATTTTTCATTACTTCAAATCACAAAAAACACTTCAGATCAACTTCTGCCGCCTTCACTGCTTTTCTGCTTTCCGCTGTTGTCTAGTGCGCAGAGATATAGACCGTTCTACACATGCTTTGATGAATGTATCTATTAATAATTGGTGTTATTAATTATGAGGAATATAAGTCTTTGGATATACACTGATATATTTACAATGGAACTTGATAATTATATTCTTTTGTTGTTCCATTGGGCCAGTGTTGTTGTACAGTGGGCCAGAGCTCCTAGCTGCTAATCCTAAAGTAACTAAAAGCTTAAAGTTCAGAGTCGTATTCAACATGGACATAAAAAATACTAAAGTTCCTCCAAGTCTTTAATATACACTATGTACTCCATAGGAACAATCTAAAGTGTCAGGTTTTATCCCCAAACATAATACTACCTGGAAAAGAACATTCAGAAATAGAGGTACTGATGGAGATTAGGATTCCCGAAGCTCATTCCAGTTTCCTTAATCAGAAAGAAAAATCAAGGTTTATATACCAGAATAAGGAAATTACAGGTTGACTGAAGTGATCTTGATGACAGGAGTATTTACGTACCCATGTACTGGCAGTGAGTCACTGCCGCTTGCTGTTTTACAGCTTTACATCAAAATATAGAATTACAACATGGTCTATTTTATTTTTTAGTTAGTTATTTTCTTATACTAGCTCTTACATATTGCCCAGTTTTTCTACAGCAAGTTGTACAAGAACAAAGTAATGTTTGCATTTTTTAAGCCATCCCTACAGATGGGTGCATCATAGTGAGCTTCAGGCCATCCAAAGCAGTGTGAATGAAAATATTGCCTTTTATTTACTTAATGGTTCAATAAGCACAGTTAATCATTTTCTATATACTGACTATTTTAATCAGACCTTTTTAAAGTTCAATTTTTAACTACATAAGGCTCTTTTTTTCCTTTGGAATAGTGAACAAAGAATGTATTTTAATGTGCTGAGTATTGCCGTTCTGATGGCTGATGCGAATATTTGTCTTTTGTTTTGTTAATCATCAGGTGTCATTACAAACAGACTGATAATGCAAACACTTATTTTTTAATTGCAGGTATTAGTAATTCAGTGAATGCTTGAGTACTGCCTGTCCCTAAAACAGGACCCATAGATTAGTGCCTATTGTCTGCAGACCTGCAGTCTGTTTAATGTGTATCTTGCAGTGTGTTCTGGTAACTCACAAATTGCCTTATGTTGGATTAATTAACAAATTAAATGCTGATATTTAAATCACAGCAGTGTGAGTCTGCATGTGTTTGCATATGATGTGCATAATTTAAACACTTAACTGATACTGCCACCTAATGATTGTGTACCATATTAAGGACCTACATGTGGGCTCCCAACCACTACATGGTGCCAATGTTTTGATAAAGGTGAGCAGTATTACTCAGTATTCCTTCATACCATACATAAGAACATGCAGTGTTAGATCCATCCTCTAAAGGAAACATATATATATATATATATATATATATATATATATATATATATATATATATATGGAATTTTAGTGCACAAAAAAATGAACATGAAAAAAATATATAAAACGCACCATAACTTTTGCACATGCCACATTTGATGTTTTGTTTTATTTCTTATTTGTTTTTGTTTTTGAAACAATAATTGTCCAATAAAATGTGCAGAACTGTGTTTGATGTAGAGGATGTGTCAACTTATTTCCACTTAGATAATCCACAAAACATGTAACTGCAAAGGCTCCTATGTCCACATTTCAGTTACTCATTCTTATTGTTACCTGACTTACATAATAATGTACGTATTCATAGCACTTGCAGAATAATAAGGCTTAAAAGCATGTAAGATTTAGTGGCATGTAGTGGTGAGGTTGCTGACTGCAACCAACTGAATACCCCTCCCTCATCCCTCCCTTTCCAAACGTGTAGTAGAAACTATGGCAGCCATCAAGTTTTCTGCTGTCTCCTGTCCTGATTTTGTTTTCCTTCATGTTTTTCTTCTTTGACGATGAGGATTTACCCTCCTTCGCTTTTTCTTGTGCTGAATAATAAGTAATGATTGTCCATTTGTCAAAATTTGAGTTAACTCAAACTTCTCACAACACAAAATGTTCAGCCAGCACCGACAGCAACCACTAATTCTTCTTTCTGTTTCTTCCAACCAGAGCAATAGTGCCACCAAGTTCAAGCTGTTGCTTCAACGTAAAAGCACAAAAGGCGCTCTCTAGAGCCCGTGTTTGGTTTGTCTGCTCTGGGCTGCCGCAGAAACCTGCAGCACAACATGGTGGCCTCTGTTGGAAGAGGACACGCTCACTATGTAGATATGATGGGATCATTCTAAGCTAACAAAAACACAACTGTTCGTAGTTACAGGTTATTATACACTAATGAAAACATGGTTTTGTATACTATATTCAATTTCTGCTAAAAGATCCCTCCACATCTTACACACTGCTTTTTCTGCTTTTCACTTTAAGATGAATAACTGAACAGTAAGCCTGAGTGTTTTTTTTATTGAAGGCATGTGGAGGTAATATTTTACTATGTGATCAACTTCGCCAATGGTCTTTCTCAAGAGTTGCCTCAATGTTTTATAGGAGCTAAAATTAGACTGAAATAAATGAGGTTGTCCAGATCGGAGATATGATATAAAGTTCAGAAAGTACCACGCTGTGTTGACTCTTTCAATCATTATCAGTCAGCAGAGCAAGCAGCACTTTGAGTGCTGCTTCACTTCACACTTGTAGAATAATTTTAGAAGCAAGACCTAAATCAGTAACTATTAATAATAAATGAAAGCCCACTCCAAAGACCCCCAAAGCTGCTGGACTAATTAACTTAGCATCCATTTCAGTTAACAGCTCTGCAGCAGGGTTCATTCTTGGTGTGTGTGTGTGTGTGTGTGTGTACCAGGTTCATGCCACATTTTTGGGACCAACACACTGTGGGGTCCTTTCTTCCTTGTGGGGACCACTGTGTATGTGTGTGTGTACCAGGTTTATGCCACATTGTTGGGACCCATTCACTGTGGGGTCCTTTCTTCCTTGTGGGGAGCACTGTGTGTGTGTGTGTGTGGTGTGTGTGTGTGTGTGTGTGTAAGAGGTGTTCGACCCAAATTAACAAATCTGAACTACACTCATCAAAGGTTTCTTTGCTGATTTGCTTGATATTTACTGTTTTTGTGGGGAATACTTTTGCACAGTACACACAATAAGTACATTAAAGTTAGTAAAAACAGACTAATTTAGGTGAGACATTGTAGACTGCCAATTATTGCTTCAGTAAAATCACTTGTTAGCATAATATAAACTAATGCTTGGACTTTTTGGCATATCTCTCTTGAAATTATCATTTTTTTCTGTGTTTAATATTGCCATATGATCCAATTTGGCAATATGGCTTTACCAGATTGTAGGCCACAGAAAACAGTTTGCGTGCTGCTACAACAAAAAACACTGTGAGATATGACTTATTAAGTTACAGTACAAGCTGTCAGCAATCACTCAGAACAGTATATTCATTTCAATCGATACTTATTATGTAAGTCTATCATAAATGCAGTGTCTCAGTTATTTGCATTTTGTGCTGATTTTGAGCTGGAAATTAAAACTTAACTTTATAACAAACAGTCTCTTGCATCCTTCAGCACAGTTGTTCTCAAACACAGCCAGGATCTATTAAAGAAAAAGTCTTCTCATCGCTCAAAAGGTTATATTTACAAGCCATGTTCAGCAAGAGGTCATGATGTCTAAATATTTACACATTACAAGGGTCAACAGAAGAGAAATAACAGAAATAATATATATATTAGTTCATCTGTTTCTCTGCATACTTTGTTAGCCCCAAATATATATACAAATATTATATATGTATGTATATATATATATATATATATATATATATATATATATATATATATATATATATATGTGTGTGTGTGTGTGTGTGTGTGTGTGTATGTCTGTGTGTGTATGTGTGCATATGTGTATAGTGATTCTTGATGACTTCAAGACTGACATGTAAACACTGGCACTCACAAGGCCTGACTGTGGCTACCTTAGATTTCTTTTTTTTTTCAATTAAAAATTGTAAGTATCCTAAACATTTGATAAGGGTGGGATGTTTTCCCAGTAAATAGTCTTTCTTGCATTTATCAGCTTTGCACAGATTCCTACTGATGGATTTACTGTCAGCCACCAATACGCATTCTGAACCATTTTGTAGATCTTAGCTATTTTATTAATGCCATGTTTTTATTCATACCTACTTAAGGGCCTGTGTATTGAGAAAATATATATTTTAAAGATTTTTTGTGTATTGAGTATTGCTGTTCCAATGGTCCATGCAAATGTTTTGTCAGATATTTGTTGAAACGCAAACTTTTTTTTTTCCAAAATTGCAGTGTTATAATGTATTTGTGTTTCACTGAATGAAGTATTGTTTGCTATTTTGCTGCTTCATACAGGACCAGTAGATCAGTGTCTGTTGTGTCTTCATTGCTGTGTCTTCTGTAATACATAAATTGCCTTTGGCACTTCACACACACACACACACACACACACGAAATATGAGTGGAGCTAAATTTAATCACTTAGCCAACAGCGCCACTTGGCGAGTATTTACCACAAGCACAAAAAGATTATGAAATTAGAGAATTCCATCATAACTGACCACTAGAGGGCGCCAATATTTTAATAAAGACTAGCAGTTCACTCTTAACATCATTCTCAGGTGCCTGAACTTTTGCACAGTACTGTATGTGTACATATGTATGTATCTATTAATTCAGTAATTTATTTCGGTGATGCAGGAGGAAAATTGCGTACATTTTATTTTTAGGTGAACTATTCCTTTAAAAAGTTCCTTGATTTGGCACAACTCCTCCAGTCCACCTTAAAAACAAACCGAGTCCTCCTTAAAAAGCACACTAACCGGGGGGGGGGGGTTTGCCCCGTTCCATTCAATGACGTAACAATCGCAGAGCCCTAACGATCTCATTGGTGTTATGCTAACGCGGGTCTCACGTCGGAATCTCATTGGTGTTATGCAAATAAGGGTTCTATATCGGAACGTCATTGGCGCTATGCTAATAAGGCAGCGAAACTAGAGCTCTCATTGGCGTTATGCAAATAGCGGACGCATATAAGAGTCTCATTGGTGTCACGATGAAGGAGGAAGGCGCAGCAGCCTCATAGGTGCTATGCTAACGAAGGGGCGGCTAGTGCGGAATGAGTAGGTGACGTCAGCGCTCGTCCAGCGGACAGAGCGAGCCTGCGCGCGTGTGTCTGTGTGTGTGTATAACAAACATGGCGACAGGATGGTGCGGAAAGAAGGGGAGCGCGCTAACTTTGATGGTTTTTCTTTGCACCCGAGTTTGCACGAGCGCAGCGGAGAGCGGCGCGGGGGACGCAGGAGAGAGTCGCGTCCTCGGCATGCGGCTGGAGAGCAGCGACAAGCCGGCCACGACCGCCGAGGACGGTGTGATCCAGGTGACCGAGGAGAGCAGCGTGTCTCTCCGCTTCTACGGGCTGCACCTCAGCAACGACACCCGGGCGCAGATCAGGTTCGTGGACCTCGGGGGGGACGCCGGCGGTGGTGGCGGTGGTGGAGGAGGTGGCGACGAGGAGAAGCTCAACGGCACCTGCGCCGATTTCACCAAAGACATCTTCTTGAGGGGCAGCCTGAACGTGAGTAAGCAGGGCACCTCCGCGGTGCTGCGCTTAAAAGTCAAACTGCTGCGCAAAGGCGAGACGCACAGGGACTACGGGGTGTGCATCAGGAACGAGAGGGATGGCAAGTGGTACCTGCTGGGCGAGCAGGACGGCATGCTGCGCGTGGTGGAGGAGAAGAAGTCCTTGCTCCCCCTGTGGTTCCAGGTGATCCTGATCTCTGGCCTTTTGATGCTGTCAGGTATGTTCAGTGGTCTCAACCTGGGCCTCATGGCTTTGGACCCTATGGAGCTGCGCATTGTACAGAGCTGTGGCACGGACAAGGAGAAAAAGTATGCTCGAAAGATTGAGCCTATTCGAAGGGAAGGGAACTACCTGCTTTGTTCACTCCTTCTAGGTAATGTGTTGGTCAACACGACTCTTACCATCCTCCTGGATGACCTTATAGGTTCAGGTGTGGGTGCTGTGGTGGCCTCCACCATTGGCATTGTCATATTTGGTGAAATTGTGCCTCAGGCCCTGTGCTCTCGCCATGGCTTGGCAGTAGGTGCCAACACCATCCTGCTCACCAAGTTCTTCATGCTGCTGACCTTTCCTTTGTCCTACCCCATCAGCAAACTGCTGGACTGCGTCTTGGGCCAGGAGATGGGCACGGTCTACAACCGCGAGAAGCTGGTGGAGATGCTGAAAGTGACAGAGCCCTACAATGACTTGGTGAAAGAGGAGCTCAACATGATCCAGGGTGCACTGGAGCTCAGGACTAAGACCGTGGAGGACGTCATGACTCCTCTAAGTAACTGTTTTATGATTCACAGCGACGCCGTCCTGGACTTCAACACCATGTCGGAGATCATGGAGAGTGGCTACACGCGCATCCCTGTGTTTGAGGATGAGCGCACCAACATTGTGGACATCCTCTTTGTGAAAGACCTGGCCTTCGTGGATCCAGATGACTGCACGACCTTGAAGACCATCACCAAGTTCTACAACCACCCGGTCCACTTTGTTTTCCACGACACCAAGCTGGATTCCATGTTGGAGGAGTTTAAGAAAGGTCTGTTTGCACTGCAGTGTTTGTGGTGGGAGGTTGGGTCGGCCTGGGGCATCAGTGCAGGTTAAAGTTGCATGTTATTTACACTGAATAGAGATGTTATTCAAAGGGTGCTTGTAAACCTGTCACACATGGGTGATAACTGTCAGTTTAGGGACCAAAGTTGTCAAGCATCAAGTTGATGCTTTTGAAACTCAATTCCTTTTGGTTTGAAGGGGAGTTTCACCAAATTTTTTTCAAACTTTCTATATAATTCAGAAGCAGAAAAGCAAAGTCATTTAGAGCAGATTGATATGAAATGGTAACTTTGGAGAAGCTTTCTGCCTCTGATTTCTTTACAGTGGTGGCGATAGGAACCAAGGGTTGCCATGTTTGCAGTGCAAATATAGCAATTTTGTATAGTATCCAAACCCATAAGTAAACCTCTACTATTTATGTATTGTCAGTGGTGGCATAATAGTACTACATCTGGAGAAAAGTTTTCTTTAAGTACTATTTTGTCTTAAAATGCATGTAAAATGGTGACCTGTCCAGGGTGTATCCTGCCTTCCACCCAATGTCTGCTGGGATAGGCTCCAGCTCCCCCCCGTGACCCAGAAGGATAAGCGGCTTAGACGGTGTGTGTGCGCATGTAACTCTCCACCATGAACAGATCTGAAAAATATATGTTGTAGGCCAAAACATTATTTTAAAACTGTAAGGTAATGTCTCAGGCATAAGGCGACATGTTTATAGCCATTATACGTAATAACTTTCTCTAAGGTAGCTTTTAGAGGCACTGAGAAACACTTGAGACATCTGGTTCCTATCACCACCACTGTGAGTAATTCTGACGGTAAGGTTCTCTAGAACAGAGCGCTTTACATCATACCACTGAATGACTTCTACACATATCTGAATCATTGAATTTTGAAAAATTGGTGGTTTTCTCCTTCATGCACAGCATGCATGTGTTAAGTCATTTTATATACATTGGGGTTGCACAATATGAACAGAAGTCCATGTTGTGAATTAAATAACTTATTTTACTTACATTGTAACTTATGTTACATATTTTAAAACACAGTTTAAAGATTAACCAGTCATTTTGCCCTAAAAGACTAGTTGGGCCATGTGAAAGCATTGATTCATACAAACACTCCCAGAAGCTCACGTTGGGTGTCTGAGGTGGGTCAGGGTGCTCACATAATAGAACACTCTAGGTATTATATATACATAATACATAGTAAAGCATTTGGTTTTGCAAAGGCCAGTATCACAATGATTAACAAATGCAGCGCTAATATGCACTGATGGAGAGTAAATATAAATATTCCACAGTGATTCATAACAGGGATGAAAGCTTTCACCTTGGACCTCACCATTCTCCTAATCTGAGTTAATGGATACACCTCCCACAGACACGAACAGAAATGCAGCACTCTCTTTAACCTTTATGATATTCTCTCATATTCCTATTCACTTGCGCACACTTGCTTGGACACAAACTTCCAGACTCGCATAAACACTCCTGCAGTACCACAGCGAAGGCATGCTACGACACATTAAAGCAGCCACAGATCTTCAGCAACGATACGAGAGCAGCACCTTTCTTCTCTCTGCGATAGTAACTATGAGCTAAAATCCTTTTAGAACAAACATCTCAAATCTATGCTCTGATCCTTTATGGTGCAGGTCTTACTGGCATCTGTGACTGCTGAAGCACATACACATAAACACGCACTCAAGGTTTGTGCACACTCCAAAAAGGATAGTCCAATACTGTGTTTATAACTGCTGTATTTCTGTATCGTTGCTATGGTGGTCACAGTTGAATATGTAAGTGATCGAGTAATCGAGTAGTGATTATTTTGATGATTAAATGAGTAATCAGAGTTTATGTATAAGAAAAAAATAAAGCAGTATAAATGGACCGATTAACAGCCATCAATCAATGGTTACAAAATACACTTCAGTTGAAAAAGATAAACCAGACTCCCTTCGCATTTACTTAAACAAATATTTGGCTAAAAATACATAAACGGTTGTGTCCGTCAGGCTCTGTTTCTTACTCTGAGACCAGTAGGAGAATTTAAAATATGCATTATTATGTAAATTGAAAATGAATCACTGCTGATTCATAAAAAAGTAACTTTTAAAGGGGTCCTCTGGTCAAAAAGTAAAAATAACTTAACCGTTGCTTCATCTGTTGTAAACATGCCTACCTCAGTGCCCCAGTAGTCTCAAGAGTGAGAATCTTCCTAGCCATTAAACGGAAAATCCCGCTCTGGTGGAAGGAACTTTTGAAAAACTACAACTGCTTTGGGCTGGATTTTGAATAGCTAACATCATGGCTAGGAAGCCCAATTGGTACAACATAGGAGTGGTACATCACTGGCTATGTTAGTGGTGTTAGGGGTGTCCTGGATGGCTGTATGACACATTTTTGTAATGCATGTTGGGTATTTTGGTGAGAACACTGATGGACGAAAACACAAAAAACTGTCAAACCAAATGAGGTCGGGGGCGTTGGAAATGGCTGTTTTTGCAGCATTGGTTCCATATATAGAGTTTATGGATTGAGGAGTGAACTGTGTTATAAAACTAACATTTACATATCACATAAAATTGTTGTATTTAAAAAAAAAGATGTTTTCCATGACATGGGCCTTTTAACAATCAGTAATCATGGCTCCCAATAGGTGACTTGTGCCTTCCACTCCTGAGGCTCTCTCTCGCTACAGGGAGCTGGTGTGAGGAAGGTGTTTAATTGTGCCAGATGTCCTGAGCAGCCAGCAGCCCTTTTACTTTTTTCTTGTACTTTATTGACCTTGATTCTTATTTCACAATTCTCCTTCACTGCTCTCATGTAGGACTGAAGTCATCAGAGAGCTTCACTTGCTGTTTTACTGTGTCTTATACCTCCATAACCTCTTGGGTCTGTTTTGGCTCAGCTGATTTTGTTTTTTTCACAGCCAGGCATGGCTCACAGTAAAGAGGCTAAGTCCATTATATTTGACCTGAGGGCACAAGTTTACAGTCAACAGCCTTTGGCCTGGTGCTTTACACCTGCAAGCAGTGCTGTCCTTACTGTTCTTACACATTCTTTAAAGTATGGCAGTGGTAAGGAAAGTTTACACAATAGAATTTAAAGAATGACACAGATGATTGATAAATATTTTGAAACTGCAATATATAATAATGAATAAAAAGTTTAGTGTTGTAAAGTTTCAGTTGTTAAGAAACTTTAAGATTAAACCAGCTTTTCTTTTTTTTTGATGAGTGACTAGAGAGAAGGCATCCTTGATATTGATTGATCAGCTGTGGGTGATGTATAGCACCCATATAGTGATCTGGGCACACATACAACTGATGGTATCTGGGACACCAAAGACGATTTTTCTGATGGCAGAAGTGCAGCATTAATTAAACTGCCCACTGTTACAATTTTGCAAACTTTTGCCAGCAACATGAACTCAGAACAGTCACGATCGTCTCTGGTGTTGGCATGGCGACAACCAAGATGTGTTGAAGATCTCTGTGCTACTTTCACGTTTCCAAAGCAGAGAGTAGCCTGTCCAGTGTCACTGTTTACTCATTCTGTGAGCAAAAGATTTGGACTTAAAGGCATTCCACTCACTTGTTTTCTGCTTCGTCATGTGTGGAGTTGCATCTTCAAAGATACAGCGACCCCAGCTGTTTGTGAATGCACTCATAAAGTTGTAGCTGCTGAATGTAGTGGAGAAGCTCTACATTCTCCATTCACTTTTCCAATGTGGCAAGCCTCCTGCACAGTTTGCTGGTTTTATAGGAAGCAAATTATATTTTTGGGTGGCACAAATGATGCTAAAAAAATTGCAACAGGTGTGTATATTTTTGATGCGAAGAATCAGAATATTTAGCTTTTTCATGCATGTATTTGTGTCACGTTTGGTGTGTAACAGGCTAGAGCAGTGCTTGTCAGTCATGGTGCGCAATCCTTCATACACAACAATGAAAAGGAGCGCGCTTGAGGGTTTGGGAAGGCGTCATCAGAATGCCCACTTGGCCTGGACTTGCCTATAGTTTACATATAGAGTGCTAATAGACATAAATTGGCCTACTGACCCAAGCTCATGTTCCATGTTGCCCTCTGTTGTAAAGCCATGAACGGCTCCAGACTCTCCTTATTTGCTTTTTGATACATGCTTTTTTCCAGGTAAAACATTGATCTGCCATCGTTTGTTTTTTTTGGTTGCATGACAGCATTTTTTGGCCAAAAGACGTTTTTATTTTCTTGCATCATAAGACTATGAGAACATCTTATTTGTATAGTGTGCTGCAGGTCAGACGAGAATAACTGAATTCACGCAGTTTGATACAGAACTAGGCAAAGATTTCTGTCTCAGCATCTAATTCAGCGTGAGATGCAACTGTTGTTACCGCAGTGTACAGTGGGCTGCAGCCAACTCGCTCTGTGCTGACACATGGCCTTAGTGAGAAAGATGCACTGACAAAATGAGAAGCGTTGTGTATCCTAGGGTTACTGGCTCTGTTTTTGTTGTGGTTGCATGCATGAATTCAGGCCTTCATTCCCATGCAAACCCCCATCCCTTGCCTTTTCGTAATGACGAGGGTCATGTAGTGACCTTTTACTTCTTTAAAGGAATACTCCAGAGTTTTTCAACCTGTCTGCATTATACAGTCGATTACCAGGAACAGTAATATATCTATGCTAAGAAAAGAACTTATATCCCCTTGTCTCAAACATGACAGTGGGAAGGTGCTACAGCGACCACCCATTGGCTTCCACTATAAGTGCTTTTGATTCGACGGTACTAAGGTCAGAGAAATGTGTTTCTATTATTCTCTACAGTGTTTGACCATATGTTGCAGGTGCAGCAGATAGAGATTAGGTTGAAAGACACTGGAGTATTCCTTCAACTGTATTTTGTGATAAGAACAATACAGTAGAGTACAGAGGCTGCAGGAGTTGGGCTCTTGTTGTTACTCTCCTAGGTGACTGCACACTCGCTCGTGTCAGGTCCTTCTGACTCTGAATGGGGAGCGAAAAAGCTTTTATCCCTAGGTTTTCTGAAAATATGCCATAGTCTTTTTATTAATGTTCCCCCAGTTTAATACAGTCTAGATGACATTTTGAAATGACACTTTAAGTGCGTCTGAAATTAGATGAACAATAGTGGTTGTAATCTTTCTGTTGTGGCATCAAGCGTGTGAGCACATTAGCTACTTTAGCCGTGTTAAGCGTGTTTGTGTTTCTCTGGTGTGTCTCTAGGCTCAAATTGCTGTATTGATGTTTTTCTCATCCCTCTCACTCTCTCCCTGTGTGTTATGTAATAGTTCAGCTTTCCTGCTTGTAGGTCATCTGCAGAGTAATGTGCAGCGACAAGCAAAATCAAAGTATTTTCAAGCGCTCTGGTTCCAAACGGCTCAAGCAATGGTGATGTGACAGAGTTAGCTTAGCACGAGGCTAACACTGCAGGGAACACCAATGTGTATGCGTTTGTACTAATCTTTTTAGTGGAAGATTTTGGGTGGTACACACAATACTAACATTCTGTTTTGTTTTGGGCTAATGGGAAGTTATGTTGCTGTGGCAACATGCATCATGTCAAGCTGCTTCTTTGGAACAGCCAAAAAAAAGTAAAAGGTTTGTTATCAGGGCTGGGCTGGTAAACTCCTTAAAATGCCAGGCTTATTGCATACTAAAGCTTATTATTCAGTTACTACAGGAACTTCAATGCAAACTGGATATTCTTTTGTTATAACTGTGTAATAAAACATTTTCATGAGTTCCCTTGTTGCACTGGTATTTGCTAAGGATATGAATTTTGACTAGTTTTGATATGAATAATCATAAGGGTTATTAAATGTATAATTGGTTAACTGTGGTGAAGGTGAAAACAAGGGTGAAAATGACTAATGTAGGCTTGACAGTTTTGGTGACAGACATGGTGTTGCACAAAAATGGAATAGATTTGAAAACACATCATTATTCAAAAATAGCTGAGGGACATTGGTAGGTTTTCGTGTTGGGTGAGTAGTGGAGGCTGCCTCTTCAGATGAGCTAATGTGCTGTCAGTGCTGGTTTATTTACTGACCTTACACTAAGTTCTGGCTTAATCCTGTTAGCTAGCTAGCTAGTTCTCAACTCTTCTCAACCACCATATTGTCAAAATATTCCAGCAGTGAGTAGCGCCTACCTTTCCATACTCAAAAATTGAGCAATATTAATTGTTTGTTAGATTTTTTTGAGCTATACTAAGCTTTGATGCTTGTAAATGTCCTACATATATTTAAAAAACAGATACATTTTGTGTTTAGTGTACACTTGGGGCAAAGCAAAGGTCTTAATTGCCTCTAACATGGAAAGTAAATAAATGGTTAAATAAATGTATTAAACAGTAAGCACCAATTTAGGTTTGCGCTCATTAATTTCAAATAAAATATGTGCGAAATACCCAAACACCTCTTCTAATTAGGAATTCAGCAACGTCAAGGTGCACCCACTGCTGACACAAATGTTCACCTGTGCATACCATTTGTATAATCTCCATAGAAAAGCATTGCCAATAGAATGGGACGCTGTGGAGCAGCCGTACATGAGCCCTTGGTCACCATGCCCAGTGATAAGCATCAGCTAGAGTGGTTTTAAAGATAGATAGATAGATAGATAGATAGATAGATAGATAGATAGATAGATACATCAGCATTGTGCTGTGGATCAGTGAAACTACTTTCTCTGAAGTGATGGAGCTCCATCCTTCCTTTGGGATGAGTTAGAGTGGCACCTGTGATCCACACCTAATCATCCAATATCAGTACCTGACTTCTCTTGTGCTTTTGCGGCTGAATGCAATCAAATCCTCACAGCAATGTTCCAACATGTAGCGTAAAGCCTTTCCAGAAGAGTAGAGGCTGTTACTGCAGCAAAGGGGGGCAGGTGTCTACAATCTTTTGGACATTTAGTGTGGGTCTGCTTTGACCTCTGCCCCTTAAGAATCTGCTTGGCTTGTGAAAGCAGTACTCGTAATTGCCTTTACTGGGGATCAACTGCTCTCCTCTTAAGGCCTGCGTAAGGAAGTGACCTTCCACCTACCAACCTGGAACCGATTCAAAAAGCATCTTGGAGCTGAAATGCTGTTTCTGGGTCAGTTTCTTTCTTTAGCCTGGACTGATTAAGATCTAGGTAGGGGAGAGAGAAACCTGATCCTGGATCAGCACTTTGATCTGGACGTAGGCTGCTTTGTGAGAAAGCATGAAGGCAACCCGCTGAGGAGAAGCTGTCAAGTCCAGAGCCGCTCCTGTGGTTTCTTGCAGTCTCTTCTCTGTGCACTTTCTGTCCCTGATCTAAAACAACTCCATTGTCTGCTGTTTCCTCATTCAGATGCCCCTTGACCTTTTCTCCTTCTACCCTTCCTACCTGCCCATAGCAATCTGTCGTCCACACCCATAGACGGGTCGGCTGACTGTCAATCCCATAACTCCTATGGGTGTGTGTGTTTGTTTTCATGCAGTTTTCAGGGCGAAAATGTCCTGACTTTGTAGTGAAAATAAGTCCTCTACAGAGAACACACTTCTCCACGTTTTAATGCCCAGTTACTGTTTATTTGCTCAGATTAACATATAGGAAAAATACAACACAAAATGTGGCCTGTGCAAAAGTTATGGCACATTTTTAGATTTGATATTCTTTTCTCAGTATGTTAAACAAATCAAATAAGCAGAAATTGTGCACTAAATGTGCAGAAAGCTACATATTTAAGTGTGTTATTGTTAAGGTGTGTTAACTTATTTCATTAACTTAGAAAATCAGCAAAACATGTACTTTGACCAGGGGGTGTTCAAGCTTCTTCATAGAACTGTACAGTACTGTGCAGAAGTCTTGGGCATCTTTCCAGTAAGTGTGTTTTTGCCAGTAAAAACTGTATATGACTTCAGAATAAATGCCAGTAAACAAATACAGTAAAAAGACTAATAACAATAATTTCTTGTTTTTTAACAAGTTCTTGAGCTGTTGTGAGCTAGCTAGAAGAGCACAGGTTTGGTTCCAGATTTCTTCTCGATGCCTGAGCCTTCACCAGCACACCTGAGTTAATTTAATGATGTGTTAATTAGACAAAACCACATGGGGTGATCTCTACAATTAATATTGTGCTTCCTTGGTGAAAAAATGGTTAAATGAAAACTTTAGCATACATAAAATCAATACTAAATGCACTAATATTGTTTGTGTTTATTTTAGTATTAGCATTGTTTGAGCAAATAAATGCTTTCTGTCCAGATAAAGAGCTTTTTAAATATGTTTAATAAAGTTTTTTTGCTCAGTGCTGTATGTAATATATATGGGACAGGTTATTAAACATGGGTACTTATATATATGTAGTACATATGGGATATTATTATTATATACAGTTACTTGCATATCAGTAATACATAGTCCTTTAAAGAAGTAAATACACCCATGAAAAGTTTTGAATTTTTAACATATTTGGAGACACAGATATCAAGTCTTCAGTGTTGATAGATAAAGCTGATGTAATTTAAGTGACATTTAAAAGTAACTTTTTTGTCTTCCTTTATGTAGTTGAAATAAATAGTAATGCAATTTTTTATGTGGAAAAAATAAGTAGACCCCAACATATTACTACTTTAAACGTGCCAGATTGAAATCAGGTGCACTCAGTGAGATGCTAATGATTAAAACACCATTAGAAAATATCTTGGAGAAACCTGTCTTATTTAAACCTCAGATATCTGGTCTGCTCTTTGTTGTTGGAGTTTGTGATGTCATCATGCCTAGATCAAAAGAGGTCTCTGAGGCCTTCAGAAAGAAAGTTGTAGATGACTGTAGGTCTGGGAAAGAGTTTAAGAAGATATACAAAACCCTGGAAATTGGAAATCCAGTGTCCGGAAGATCATCTACAAGAGGAGAAGATTTAAAACCACTGCCAAAGAGTAGGATGGCCCCTCCTTCTCCCCCCATCACCCAACGCGATGCTAGTCAGCGCAGGCCTCTGTTAGCTGACGTAACAGATCTGGCGGTTGGCGCTTTCCTCCGAGCGCGTTCGGCTGTCCAATGACGTTGCGTGAGCGGCAGTTCGAAAAGAAGCGGTGGCTGGCTTCACAGGTCTCGGAGGAAGCCTGTGTTAGCATTCACCCTCCTAGCATTGATAGCATCGTGTGATTGGGGGAGTCCTAACTAGCGGGTGGAATTGGAGACGATCAAATTGGGGAGAAAATCGGGTAAAAATACACTGCCACTGCCAACATGTCCAGGCCAGGCCACCCCAGCAAATTTAATGAGAGCAGACTGTAAGATGTTAAAAGAAGTCTCTAAGAACCTGAAAATTTCATCACAGGATCTGCAGAAGCTCTTGCTGCTGTGGATGTGAAAGTGCATGCACCACCCACTACAACAAGACTACACAAATTTGACCTACATGGGAGATGCGCCAGGAGGAAGCCTTTGCTGTCTAAAAAGAACATTGGGGCATGACTAAAGTTTGCTACTGAAAATCTATACAAGGACCAGGACCACCTGTAAAGCATGGTGGTGGAAATGTAATGGTTTGGAGCTGCTTTGATGCCTGGACAACTTGCAGTCATAGAATCGACTGTGAAATCTCTTTAATATCAGAGAGTGCTTGAGAAGAATGTGAGGCCATCTGCCAAAAAGTAAATCCACCAAGGTTGAGGGTTAAGGAATGGCCCAGTCAAAACCCAGATCTGAAACCCAGTGAAATGCTGTAGTGGCATTTGAATTGGCTGTACGTGCAAGAAACTACTCAAACATTGCATACTTGAAAGAATTCTGCATAAAGATGTGGGCACAAAAATTCTCCCAGTAGACATCAGTCACTGGTAGACAGTTATAGGAAACACCTACATCAAGTTGTTTCTGTGAAACAGAGCAGTATCAGTTACTGAAGCCAGGGATGTGCTTTTTTTTTTAATAAAAATAAATGATTGCCAAGTCACATTTGCTTTGTTTTTTGTTCTATTACATAACATTTACCTATACATACTGTTTAAGCCCTTTTGTGACCCTTATCGCAGACAGGACCAGAGTTTTATTATACACTTCAATGCAAAACAGTTGAGCTATTCTTATAGGTTATAGAAGTGTATAGAAGTCCATGTAGTTACTGAATAATAAGCCTTAATATGTAATAAGGCTGAGATTTTAACTGTAGATCGAAGACTGGTTTATCCACGTATGTCAAAAGAGAAACATTTCATGGGGAGTACTTAATTCTTCACATTACTGTATGGGGCTTATTATTATTATTATTAGTAGTAGTAGTAGTAATAGTAGTAGTAGTAGTAGTATGATTATCATTATTATTCTTATGTACAGAGGCTTACATAATGCATATGGGAGATATGATTGCATATAAGTAACTATATATCATCATTCATGCAAAAACCTTATCACTTTTTTTACTTTAGTTTCCCTTTGGATTGTGTTAACACTTCATGATCCACAAAAATTTTACAAAATTATGTGGAAAAAGTTTTATGTTAACACATTCTTAACTTTTAATAGAAGTTTTTTTTTTTTTCCTCCTCCTGGAAAGTTACCGCTTTGGAGATACGAGATTGTGTTCCGACAGTGACAATATGAGAAATGCATATGAGATGTTGTGTATGATCCCATGTCCAAGATAAAAAGCAAATATGCACATGTTTTTCAAATGCCAGTAGTGGAGCTGGTTTTGGTTCTGCTGTCTAAACTGTTTCCCTGTCGGTCCAGTAACTGTTAAGTATTCTTTTCTCTTTTTTGTGTGCTAAGTGCTTTTGTATTTGTGTATGTACACAGCACGAGTGTTTGACTGTGTGTGTGCGTCTGCAGGTTGTTTGTTAGCCAAGACATAGGTGTGTCAGAGTTTAAAAGGAAAAACATTCTCTGAGTTGTACCATAACCAAACCAAGATTGGAGTGCATGCCAGGATGTGTGTCAGTAGCGATTATGTTAGTTATCATGTAAACTACCTATTGTTGATTAATCAATAATCAGAATTTTGAAAAAAAAGACAGAACAGTAAAAATATGTGCAGTTGTTTGCAAAAGTTTAAACACCCCCAGCCAAATTAAACATTTTGCTGATTCTCCATGTGAAAGTAAGTGAAGACAGCCTGTACAGTAAACAAACTTATATATGGTGCTTTTCTGCAAGTGCAATTTCACTTGCTGAGTTTCAAATATTTGAAAAAAATAAAACCTAAAATATAAACTGTGCCATAACTTTTGCACAGGCTGCGTTTTATCTTTTATTTTTTTCCCCAGTGCGTTAAATCAGCAAATAAACGAATTGTGCATAAAAATGTACACCTCTGTAGGGGTGTGTTAACTTACTTTCACTTGGGAAAACAACAAAACATGTCATTTGGCCAGGGGTGCCCAAACCTTTGACTGTTTGTGAGCATTTTCAGACTATGTTTGCAAGATGATCCTATTTTAAACTGTTTTTTTAAACAGTTTGTTGTGACTATTGTCTTTTCTTGTGAGAAATGACCCCTTGTCTTTTTACATCATCGTCTGGTCTTCTGTCCATTCGCCCACCTGCAGACGGGCAGACATAATTTCAGCATTCATAATTACCCCCCAAAATGAACCGATAAGCTGAAATATGTGTTTCAGCAAACGAGACGGCCCACTGCTCTGGCCAAAGTGGCGTTTTGTTTTGTTGTCACGGTCCCGCTAAGTGGATTCCTTCTGCTTCGTGTTCGGGACCGTCATGCCATAATCCTCTCAGTGCGTAATAGGATCTGTGTCTGTGTGTGTGTTTTAGTAGCTGTTTTACAGCAGTCTTTTTTCTCAAACACACTCTTCCTTTTTCTCTCTTCCTGTGCTGACACTGCATGTAGACAGAGAGAGAGACAGGAAAGGTTGATGGAAGAATAGTTTGAAGCATTGATAGAGTAAGAATGAGAGACAGGAGAATGATTGACAGCTGTCTAAGAAAGGAGCAAAGTGCCATCCGCCTGTCTGCACTTATCAGAGTGGCTGACAATTCTAACATCTCATCTAACACACACACCCTCAGTCACTCACTCATGTTTTTGTGCAGTGTCTGGACAGGAGGTCATACGTACAGTACTGTGCAAAAGCCTAGGTTTCATTTACTGAAATTCCAGGCAAAACCACAATTAAGTATAAGTTATTCATTTGTTAGCATCAGGAAAAAAAGCAGAAAACATGTATTATTTAACAGAAAATGACACTGAAGTCTCAACAGCTATTTATTATTTAGCTTTTTATTATTTAATGTGTCCCATTCTTTTCAGCAGACTTAGTTTTAGTTTTTAAAGAAATCTGCAGGGATATTTTTCCACACCTACAAAGTTCAGTCTTAGAAGTTGTATTTTCTGCCAAACACATTTAGTAATGTTGAGGTCTGGACTCTGGGGTGGGCAGTCCATTGTTCTAAGATCACCAGCAAGTTCTTTGCTTGATTTGCAAATGTTTTTCTTTTTTGTCAGATTTTTTTTTCCCAGGAAGAGCCTCTTGACAGCTACACGTCCTTTCAGACTCATAGTGTTGAATTGTCTTCTCACAGTGTAAGGATGGACAAACACCTGTAGGCTGATTTCTCTCCTCTCTCCCAAAGATATATATATATATATATATACATATACACACACACACACACACACACACACACACACATACACATACATACATACACATTAGTTCCATGAACACTCAAAGGACCATTTGCACACTTATATGGTTCTTTGCATGGTAAAATGATTCTTTAGATTGATAGAGAATGTTTTGTATATGGTTTTACATAGAACCTTTTTGAAAATGGTTCTATATAGCACCAAACTGGGTTCTGCTATTATTACAATGTTAAGCTTGTAACAATAGAAGAACCCTTTTGGGAACCCTATATAGAACTATTGTCAAAAGGGTCTCATATAGAACCATATACAACACATTCTCCATCGGCCTGAAGAACCACTTAAACACGCAAATGGTTCTTTGAGTGTTTGAGGTTCTATATAGAACCATTGTATTTATTAAAGGATCCCTGAAGAACCGTCTTTTTAAGGAGTGTATATAACTGCCTAAATTTGATTAGCTACAGCACTGTAGTCCAGCTCGGTAGCATTGCATTTAAAACAGGAAGCTCAACACTATGTATATTTTCTTTTCAGTTCCAAAAATTTGAAGTAGCTTTTGTAAAAACACTTCACTAAATCATTTGCTGGTGTTGAAGCTTAGCTCTGCTTTTCTTTGTTTTTCTTACAAAGTGAGGATATTTTTGTCCTGAAAATGTATGAAAACAAACACTCTCACACAAACACACACATGCACGCACAGCCTCACTTGTTTGCGTGCTGACAGCAGACACATGCGATTTGTGGTGTGCCGCAGTCCTTGCACTGTCTGAAGTGCATCAGCAGGGGTTGAAGAGAAGAACAGATCAATGAGCAGATACTGTACTTTAATGTCAAGAAAGACTGCAAACACTATGTTGGATTGAAATGCTGTTTTGTAAACACCTTCAAATAGAAACATGTAAAATTATCTCTTTTTTAAAGCGTTGAATGCTCTTCTTTTCTTCTAGATTCCTGCATGCCATCACACATGCTAAATTTAGCGTCTGGACTCTCAGTGATGCTATCAAAGGCTGAGATCAGTGGTCTCTTAGGATTTGTGTCTTCGTGGGTTATTTGCTAATTTGGATATTTGTGTGAACTGGACATTCCTGGAATGATGCAGTGACGTTAAGCGGCTGACACTGGTTAGAGGAGTTAATGCTGAGAATGATTGGGCCTTATTTTCCAAAAGATAAGATCAATGAGAGATTATAGCTCTCATTTCCTGGCAAATCATGTCCTGACTTTAATATCTCTGTGCAGAGTAGGCTGCCTTTTATGAGTATTTTTAGTTGTCTTGAAAACATGAAAGGTGGTCCACAAATATTAAAGGTACAATAAGCACTATTTACTTTTTCCTTGTAGGTCATATCTGACTGACATGCTGCTCACGTGTACTCACATGACTGCCTAGCTTGTTACAACATTACTTCCTATTCTTCAGAAACACATTTTCTTGCTGAAAGACTTGATGGAGCTTTCAGTTCTTTTCTAAAGGAAGGCTTTTGTCAGATGCAAATGTAACCATCACTTTCAATAGTAGCTTAAATTTTAGTATGTGGCAAAACACTGCTGAAAGTAGGGGTGGACAATAAGACGAAAAAAATATCATGATATTTGACGAAATTTTCACGGTATGTGTCTCATTGCACTTTGTACTATTTTTCTTAGGTTTGATAAGTTGGAACTTGAGGAAAAGCCCCAGTAGTGCCACATTTGGGAAAAAAGTACTGTCAAAAACTATGAAGATAATGATTTTTATTCAACATTTTACATACTATGCTACAGTAAATCCTCCTAAACAGGACTAATTATGTTCTCTTTATAACAAAACGTGTGGTCAGCCAGAGGTCCTATAAGTAGACTGGTGTAGTTAAATAAATATTACTTGAAGTTACAGAGCTTTTTCTAATTGACCTGTTCATTCTTTCCCCACAGATGTGTTCTTTCATAGCAGCTGTTGCTAGAATGAACAAGCTGTGCAGAATTTTGCCAAAAATCTTATTTATCTTAATGAGAAATGGTAGCACCCAACTATTTTATGTCAAAATACCTCCAATATGTATCAAATATTCAATTTACACTTTTAGAAATATGGGTGCATCAAGGTTCATTAAGGTACAAACGATGTAAATGTACCCTCTAAAGGAAGGCATAACAGTGGTTTTAAGGTCCAGTTGAGTATTTTAATTAAGTTTTTCCAGGTGAAAAGTACATATTTGTACCTTTTCATAATCTAATATTTTAAAACAAAACAACAAAATGAAAGCCTGGAGACGAGACGGGGTGTGTGGAGTCAGTACAATTTAGAAAATATAATTTCAATGGATTATGGTACAGTTATGTTCCCTGACTAAAGGTACTGAGATGTACCCTTGAGGGTCCCAGCCCAGTGACAAGAGGGGAACTGCCACAGTGACAGTTTAGTACCTTTTTTTTCTGAGAGTGTAAGTGATGTTTAGTTTGTATGCATGTGAAAGGTCATACTGGATTTTTTTGTTTTGTAATGAAGCTCACAATGGCCTGATGGCCAATTTGTTATTGTCATTTCCAGTTCGGTAGTGTAGCCTTTTATACTGGAAAATTTGTCATGTAACAACTGTAAACAAAAGTCACAATTAGTTAATATGTTCAATGGGAATTTTGCCAGCGTGCTGTAAGGCTCGTCAAACCTCGTGGTAAAATGTGTTTATCGGCGGAGCATGGATAGGTAGTCACTGTAACAAGGCCTAATATTTATTTTCATAGTTCTAACAGAAGTAAACTATTGTGTGTCTTTAAGAAATGCCATCTAGTATTTACAGACTCCAAAACTTAGTGATTTATTAAACTGTTATGGAAGCCGTGAAACTGGCTAAGCAGGTTTAAAAATCTACCCTTTCCACCTCATTATTGCAAGTGAACGAGATTTCGCAAACCCTACAGCAGCAGAACTTCAACTGACCTGTTTATAGTGAAGTTATAGTGCCATGTTTTGCTTATTTATCTGCTTCAGTTAGATCGTTGAACTTTGTAAATATCAAATGCCTTCACTTATGTGTGTCATAAGTAGAGGATGTTGTAATGGTTCCTCTTTAGTGTTAAATGTGTACTGAAAAGAGAAAAAGACTGGACATTCAAAGTAGTTGGCATTTACAGTATGAATTCATTTTTGACTTTACCTTTACTCTTAGATTTTATGCTTCATGAGGGCAAGAAATTGGCTTTCAGTGTCTCATTGACCCTCAGCCTACTGTTTCCACTGTGGCTGAGTAAAAAAACACAATGCTGGTCATTGGTCGTTGTGTATTTGAGAGCTTCTATAGCTAGATAAAGACTGGGGCTGTTACTTTTGATTTATATTAGCAATTGTAATCTGCCCACTGTTATGACAAATAATTAAGCAATTCATAGTTTTTAAAAAGCCAAAAATGGAAACTGACTTTTTATTGAACAATAACAAACCATGTAATAGACTTTCAGATTCCAAAGAACAAAGAAGTCTTTAAACACATCGTTTCAGTCTTAGTGTTGAATTGTCTTCTCACAGTGTAAGGATGGACAGAAACACCTGTAGGCTGGTTCTCCTCTTTCTCAAATGTCTTTAAAATATATACTCTTGTATGCAAACAAAAATGTTTTGGATACCCCTGGCCAAATAACATTTTGTTTAATGTGAAAAGAAGTATGCATAATCTCAGAAGCAAACTATTTAAAACAAATCTGAAAATGTTAATTCACAGTTACTTTATATTTCATAAACTTAAAAAATGTAAAACAACTAATTGTAGACCTCCAGTTGTAAAGTCTCAGAACTTAACTCATTAGGCGTTAATAGATTTTTAGGACTGGCATAATAATATTCATAATAAATTCTCTGACTGTTCAAACCTTGTGCTAATGCTCAAAAGCCTTGGACTCCTCTAAGCAGCTGGCTATGGTTCTGAAAATGGTGCTAACTGATGCCTGCAAAGCAGAGGAAGGTTATCAAAAAATTTTCAGCTCACAATTATCACTGTCCAAAATGTGATTAAATACTGGCAGTTATGGGGAGCTGTGAACGTCAAGGTAAAATCTGGAAGACAAATAAGACTGCTTGTATGCTGGCCAGAAAGGCAAAGCAAAACCCCCATATGAAAGCAAGGACCTGCGGCATTGGTGCGCCAATCTACTATGCAGTGTTTTCTTACACTTGATATGCATGGAAGAGTCTGAAAGAAACTCATCACAAAGTCAACACCTAAAATAAGTAAAACATCGAGATAAGCCAGAGACATTTTGGAAACAAGTGCTGCGGTCTGATGAAATAATAACTGAACGATCACAAAATGTATGTTAGGAGAAAAGAGGAGCAGCGTTTGAAAAGATCACTGTGCCCGGTAAGCATGGGAGTGATTTGTCATGCATTGGGGTTGTGTGGCTGCCCGTGTCACAGGAAACATTTCACAAGTAGATGGAAGAATGGATTCCACTAAACATCAGCAAAATCTGGAACCAAATTTGACACAGTTCATCACGAAACAAAAGCTGAAATAGGCTGGCTTGTACAACAGGACAGTGATCAACAGCACCTCAATCCACCATGAACTACAAGAAATGTAAGCTCTGAAGCTTTTAAGTGGCCCTCGGAGGCCCCTGAACATCTGTGGGTAGATCTTAAACATGCTGTGAATGTAGGAAGGCCCAAGAACATCGCAAATCTAGAAGCATTCTGCAAGGAGGAGAGGGTGAAAAATCTTAAAATGAGAACAGAAAGTCTCATAGCTGGCAGCCAAAAGTGCTTTCAAGCTGTGAAATCTGCCAAAGGGGATGTTACTAAGTACTGACTTAAGTACAGGATGTCTAAACCTTTGGTCATGCCACAATTACAATTTTTTTAAAGCTAGTTAAATGTAAAGGAACTATGCAATTGGCAGAAAAAACATCATTTTAACATAGTTTACTGCAGAAATTGTTTACTCTTTTTCTCATCAGATATTACCAAGATGTGCAGTTTGGCCCTGGGTGCCCAAACATTTGCATACAAAGCAATTTGTATAAAAACAAATGTGGCCAAAAATACATATACATAGCCCCGTCTTTCTGCTTCTTACTGTAAGAGAGAGACCGATATTCAAAATATACATTATCATCGTGCAAACTGCCAACCTTTAGAGTGAACTGAGTAACCGATTTCAGCCAATTGTGATGGGGACAGATTTAGTTTGTGAATGTTTGTGGGTTAGTGAAGATGTCTAGGAAAAGCAATTAGGGTGCATACTGAAGGACTGAGTATATAGTGCTGGAGGGTACAGGGGAAGTGTGTGTGTAGGAGAGGAGGGAGAAGAAAGACCAACATTGTTTTAACCAGAGTGAGCGATGACTCAGCAAGAACTGGCTTGTGGAAACTGGCTTGTGTATGTGCTCGGACGTGCGCGTGACCCGAGCGTGCACGTCTTTGCATCAGTTCACATCAGCAGTTACTTACAAACGGCTGACTCATATCTGCTTTACAGAAGGCTGTGTGTGTGTGTGTGTGTGTGTGTGTGTGTGTGTGCGCGCAGATGAAGTAATGGCTCTCGGAGTCAGATTCAGATTTACACTGGCCCAGTGGTTAGTCACTCTCAGCCCAACAGCAATGCTGTCAGGACGTTGCCTCATCCGCAGTTGCGCAGCATGAGGTGCATCGTCTACTGCTTGAAACCTCTTCACCACAGCCAGTCGTGACCCTTAAATGCAGAGCTGTAGGGCCACACAATATATTGTTTATTGACCATGATCGCAGTGTTGACCTATCACTATTTTTCCAATGATACTGGGCTGATTCATGATACTGGGCTGGGCTCCCAAGTGACACAGCCGTCTAATTGTTGGACCTGTCATCAGGAAATCATGCATTCAAAGCCTAGTGATGCCACAGCTATCTGTGGTCGGGAGTCCAAGAGAGTATAAATGGCCTTACTCCCTCTGCCCAGGCAGGACGTCCCTCCATCTCCCCCCGCTTCACTCAGTGTGATGCTAGCCAGTTAGGGGCAGTTCTAAAGGATGTGATGGTGCTCCATGTGTCTTGGAGGAAGCATTTGCTAGCCTTCACCCTCCCAGCCTGGTAGTATCATGTGATATGGGGAAACCTAGTTAGCTAGTGGAGTTAAACATGGATATTTTGGTCAAATGTGGTCAAAAATGGTGTTTAATTTTGGTCAAAACAATGCAGGCTAGCCTTTTTTTTTAAGTAGATCACATTATTCATTCACAAACGTGTTTTAGTATATTGCAAGGCATTTTAATAGTGTTATAATATTACAATATTGCAATATAAAGCAGTGCTAGTATGTTGTCCATATCGCATATGCCTGCATGGGTGTTTTCACCCAGCGTTCATACATACATTGTCATTAGTGAGCAGATGTGTGCACAATGTGTAGTAAGGTATCTACACCCTACACCCTAGTACTTTAGGGTGCTCCCATCGCTGTTATAGCTGTTCAGATTTTGCACACACCGCTTATATAATCTTCATATCAGTAGAATGGGGTGCACTGGTGCAGCCACACATGAGCTTAAGTTCACCATGCCCAATGCCAAGCATCAGCTAGAGGGGCATAAAGCCCCCCCAGCATTGGGCTGTAAAGCTGTGGAATTGCATTCTCTGGAGTGATGGAGCTTCATCCAATATCTTTGGAATTGGTGTTCGTGCTGTTTGTGATCAAGAACATCAGTACCTGACCTCAATGATGCTCATATGGATGTAGTTAAATCTCCTCACGGTGTAATTTACCAGAACCTGATGGTTTGAGTTGACTGTTGCTTATAAGTTTAGGACAGCTAGGCATGTCTGTCTGTCTGTCTGTCTCTCGCCCGCTTACTTGCTCTTATACCGCAGGAATGCAGCTAGCAGGCTTGTTAAGACATGGGCTAATTGTTGCACTAGCAAAACAGCAGCAAAAGCTAATAACAAGACTCTGGAAGAAAACGTTCTTTGTCTGATAAATCACTTTATACTTAAGCCACTGTATAGTTTACAATGCTGCCGCCAAGCGTAGTTGTCTCGTTAATGATTTAACGGTGGTTTGAAACATAAGGACTTGGCTGGGGGGGATTCGGTAAATGAAAACTAAATCCTGCCCACTATTCACAAAGCTGCATTTTATCTCTTCTTCATCCTTTCCAGTAAGAGAATAGGCCTCTCGTTGTTACCTCCTCTGTCAGGTTGGTTATGAGTTTCTCCCTCTCTTGGTCTCTCAGACCGAAGTAACACTGAGCTCCTTTTCAGAGCTTTAGTGGCATGAAAAGGTGCATCAGTGTGAGGCGTCTATTTCTATATTTCTTATTTTAAATTCTGACCTACATAAATTTAAGCCATAAAAGGAAGGGTGTGTAGATGCATAGATGCCAGTGGTTGAATGACACCCTGGCTTTTGGGGGACATCTTCAAGATATGCCAATATTTGGCCTGTTATAATGTACAAACATGCATACACACAGCCTTGCATCATTTTGTGTTGTAAGGTCTATTTAAAATATAAAGAATAATTAATTGGCAATGAAAATGCAGTGGCAAACCGTGACTGTTAAAGCTAGGCCTGCACCATTTCAGGTGGGACGGAAAATTTGAAAAAAGTTCTACGCCCTTAAGAGGTTTTCAGAGGTTCTTTAGTAAAGAAGTTCTATATAGAACCATGAACACTCAAACCATTTGCATGCTTATATGGTTCTTTGCAGGGTAAAATGGTTCCTCAGATTGATGGAGAATGTGTTGTATATGATTCTACATAGAACCTTTTTGAAAATGGTTCTATATAGCACCAAAAAGCGTTCTGCTATTATTACAGTGTTACGCTTGTAACAAAAGAGGAGCCATTTTTGGTGCTATGCAGAACCATGTTTAAAAAAGGTCCCATATAGAACCATATACAACACATTCTCTATCAATCTGAAGAACGATTTAAGCATGCGAATGGTTCTTTGAGTGTTCATGGTTCTGGATGGTGAAATGTGCTATAGATGGCTCTATATAGAATCTTTTTCAAAAGGGTTCTATATAGCATCAAAAAGAGTTCTTCTGTTGTTACAAGCTTGATATTGTAACAATAGAACAATCTTATATGGTGCTTCATAGAATCATTTTCAAAAAAGGTTGCATATAGAACCATGTACAGCACATTCTCCATTAATTTAAAGAAGAAACATTTAATGATGCAAAGAACCCTGTAATCATGCAAACGGTTCTTTGAGTGTTCATGGTTCTATAGAGAACCGTTTCTTTACTAAAAAACCCTTGAAGAACCATCTTTTTTAAGAGTGTAGATTTAACACGGACATTTGAAGCTTTTAAAAGACACTGTGTTTTACTAAAAGCTTGTGACAGACAAATTTTGGCAATATTTTACACAGTATCACAGTGACTCAGTAAAGAGGCCTGGTACAGAGCTGCTGCTGCTGCTGCTGTTTTCGGTTTCTAACAATCCACTGATTAAGCTGTCATTTACAGTATACAGTCAGCAACGTATCTAGGACTTCCAGAAGGCTTAGAGTGCTGTTTTTTCTTATGAAATTGGTCCCAATCGTTAGAAATGAAAACATGATTCACTGATTCCTTTGTCACTTTGTAAAAATGCTGAAAGTTCTTCTCTTCAGCTCTTAAAGTCCAAACCAATACGAGAGCTCACTTAACTCTACCTAGATACCACAGAGGAACACAATCCTTGATGGAACAATTTTCCGTTGGCTGTTATGAATTTAACCCGTTTGTTTCCATCTTGTACTAAACAATGAATGAGTTTAAATACAAGCATGATTCTGTTGAACTAGACTAAAAATGACAGGCGTGCATTGTTTACTTCCCAGAAATCATTAGGTGGCATCTGATGGCCTAGAAGGCCCTCAGGGTTCCTGTCTGTGAATGTGCAGTATTAATATTGAATATTTATAGTGATCACATGCATGAGTACCTCCAGATTTGTTCGTTAGTTTGCTGCATGCACTGAAACTGATATATTACTGACACATTACTGATATTTCCTGCCTGACAGTACAGCAGAATCTCTCTGTCAGACAGATTCTCTTACCATATATTCACTTTAGGAGGTGAGAAGTTGCTAATGTCAACCCAAGTTTATCTCTAGCGGGAGTCCGCGAGGAGTGCTTGTTGTCGTGTGTGAGGGTGTACATTGTCCAGCTACTGACAAGAAAAATAGTTGTTTTTCTTACATTTTTTGCATGATACTGTTAGGACAAGAAGTGGAACGTCTGTAGAGACAGAATTTCAGAGAGCAGAGGCAGGGGACCTCGGACCCCAGCGTCTACGATTCACGAGCCAATCATTTAGGTTATCACTTCAGCGCTGAGAAAATCCTAACTCGATTTGTCGCTTGTCGCCCTGTCACTGTGTCCCTTGTTGCTAAATTGCAGTTACAAATCGCCTACTTCCATAGGAAATGACTGGTTGCCTGTCATGCTATCGCTAATGAGAACACAGGGTTACACGAGCCAACTCACTCCTCACAACTCACTCCTCACTCCTCACATGAGTTCACTCAAAGCAGCCAACATGATCAAACACATTTACACACATCACATTTGGAGATCAGAGAATCGAGTAGTACAACATACTACAATAATACGTAAAATCAGCTGTTATATGATTTAATGTAGAGTAGAACTTGTTTACCTTGCAACACTCTGACCTACATGTGCATATAGTACGTTTCTCACTCAAATGATGGTAAATGTGCTCATATTCTGTTTCTCCAGTTACTTCAGAATTATAACTATATAGGCTTAGTAGCCTAATAATTATCAGCATATTATTACGATTGTAGCCCAGTATTTGTATGCATTTAAGACTTTGACAAGTCTCTATTTTTAATTCTCTGTTTATCTTTTAAAAAAAAATAGGTTAAATATGATAATGATAAAATAGCAGAAGCATATGTAATGGTATGTCAAGTTGGTGTATGACCCAGTATGACCCATCCTTGATGTGGTGAGCACTAGCTGAAAAATATTGGTTGATATTGTTGTATTGGTGTCAGTATTGGTTGGTGTAATGTGCATTATTTGTCTTTAATTTTAGCCTGTAATCGATCACTGTTTTGAAGAGGAGGAGTTTAACGCTGTCATGTTTGCAGAGTTACCTCTGTTCAAGACTCTGATTTGAACATGTACAAGTTATTCAGTGGTCTGGTCATTTAAACTGAAAGTGCATGAGCAAGACATGACTGAACACTTTTGATATTTACTAGAAGTAATTTTACACCAAGTGTTTGTTTTATTTTCTTCATTATTTCTCTGTCTGCTAAAGCTATAGGCCTTGATAGCCTACTAATCCTGAATGTGTCAAAATACATTGGATAGATCGTGTTATTCTTGGGAAAATATTAATCAACGTAATGTGTCAGCTCAAAAAATATCTGAGGCCCGTTCTTTTTAATAATTGTGACGCCAAGTCTGGTGTCTGTGTGTGTCTGTGTGTGTTAGTGTATGTGTCAAACGAGTATGTGACAGCGAGACTCACCCAGCCCTGATAAGCTGTATCCAGGCACAGAGTTGCATTAAGCATTTCTGACGACTTCCACTTTATCAGGCACTTACAGTTTCAAACAGCGGCCAAAGTCCAAGAACGGCCAATATGATTAATAACAAATATGACATTTAAAGTGCACACTTAAGTGATGTACTAGAAGCCAGAAAAACTCAGGCAATTTGACCTGCTTGCTATTAATACTTCCAATAGGCCACATGCTGCTACTGTGCTGTAACTATGTTTATCTGCACTCTATTTTGTATTACTGGAAAAGTTGCCTGTTTTGTTTTTGATTTTTCCTCTTCTTTCCGTTGTAAGTATGTGCTATCATGTAGATAATAATACATAGTATGTTCAGGCCTTATGCTGTACATAGTAAATGGTTGCTTTATATATCATTGAAAACAATACATAAAGTCTCTGCTAGAGCTTATCTTCTATAAAGTAAGCAGTTTTGTCATCATCTTTGAATCAGAAGCCTAATTGCCATAACCAATGTGAGAGACACGCCTCTGAATGCTCACTGTTAGATTACATTACATGTAACATGTACAGACTTCAGTTTAGTATCTTCAACCCTTAGGTATTACCTTTTCCCTTTTCCTATAATATTTAAATATAATTATGTAATTTATTGAAAGGTTAGAGTCTAGTGCGTTTTTGTAAGTATAAACATGCAGTGGCTATTCTTTCCACAAAACAAGATGCAACTCAAAGTAACTCAAATAAAAAATAAATATCTCCTCTTCTACTTATGAACGTAACATATATACTGATGAATAGTGAAAGTTTAAAAACTGATTTTTGGACTGGATGCCTCTGCTTCTTTAAGTGATAATGGCTGCAGCTGGATGTGTCTTAGTTGTTGGAGCTGAGTATTAGCCAAACCTGCTATGTTATCACCAAGCTGGGAAAAGCACTGTCTTATCAGTCTGGCCAGTAAGCACATCCCGGACCTCAGCCTGAATCTCAACTGTAGGATGTGCGGGTGTAAAACACAATGGGAAATCCTCAGCACTCCCTAAGCCTGTAGGGAAGGCCTAATAATTTCTGTGACACAAAAAAAATACATAGCTGTAATTTTTAAGTCCATTTTATTTTATAGAATCATCATGCTTGTTGTATAGAGCCAAGTATGCTCCCCTGTTGGTTTGGCCTTAAAGAGCTGAAATGAAGGCCAAATGTGTCAGATTTACAACTAAAATAATCAGAAACTGACAGAGGAATCAACTAATAACGTTCTGATTTACAAGGTGGGACCATTTATGCGAGGGGAAAAAATATCACTCTAGTGCTTTTGGAAGTAGATACGTCACTGACTGATCATGTGTGGTAGCCCGACCAATGTGTTTCAGTCAGATATGAATGGAAAACAGAAAATAGTGGCAGCTCTGAGCCAGAGCTCTTTACTGAAAGATTCACTGTCAGAGTGCTACAAGGTAAAATAAATGTTAATGTATGTTACACACTTCAAATAAATAACATAATTGTCTATGTTAAAATAACATAGAATATCTTTTAAAAGTTTGAAATGTAATGTTTTTTTCCTTGTTTTTGAATGAGTTTCGAAATCTATGACCCAAACTGACAGTCTGTAGTTGCCACAAGTGAAAATGCATTGATGCATATATCTGAAGGTCATAATCTAACTGCATCAAATTTGGAATGTTACAAACAATGTAATGGATTTTAATAATGTTATCTGCTGCTATCTTTTTTTGGCCATAGTAAAATTCTCAGGCTATTTTCAGATGAGGGAAAAATGCTTTGTATTATTTTTGGCTGTATTCCACCACTTTGTAAAATATTCCTTTAGTCACATTTGTGTCTTTAGTGTATTTTTAAGATAATTCTGAAAACAATTCAAAATATTTCAATCAAGTCGTGCTGAAATTTGAGATTTTATTCTGCATTAAATCATTCCCTAACAAATCGCACTGCTAAGGGAGGACTGTGACGACAGACTGATTGATTTCAATGATCTGTATTTCTTTTACAGGTAAATCCCACCTGGCCATCGTCCAGAAGGTGAATAATGAGGGGGAGGGGGATCCGTTCTATGAGGTTTTGGGATTGGTCACTTTGGAGGACGTCATCGAGGAGATCATCAAATCAGAGATCCTGGATGAATCGGACCTTTACAGTGAGTGACTCTTTTAGAGAAAACATTTTAAGGAGACCCCTTTTTTCAGTTCAGTATGCTTCCTTCTGCACTTTTAATACATCTGTGATGACTGAGGGGGCAAAACTCTTTAATTCAGTTTTTGTGTAGTGTGTTTTAACCTAGAATTTTCTCATCTGTGAAGAAAGGGTCTTTCTTGGGGGCTAACCTATTAACATTAGTGGAGATAACAGGCCATTAACATTTGTCTGTTTATCTAAAAGACAGACTTCCTTTCTCTGTGTAGTATTCAAGCCATATGTGATCTACTGTGGCTTTCTGTGGTCTCAATATGCCTCAGTTTAATGTAGTAATGACAAAATGCCGAGTCAGGTGCTGAGAAACTGAACGGTGCTTGCAGTCAGTCGCAGAGTACCAACATGAGTTTGTATGGTGGTATGTTAGAAGTACAGAAACTGAGGTGTTCACTTGCCTGTGCTTGAAAACATGATTCTCTGGAAACCTGGCCTCCAACAACAACACAGTTATTCTTGTTTATGTCTGAAATACTGTTTACTGTGAAGAAGGCGGGGTTGGTGGGTGTGGTTATTCTGCTGGGATGCTGTACTTGGCTGTGAAGAAAGCAGAAAGAAATCCCAATGGCCTGTTGAATCGCATTGCTTTTTTGAAAGGAGTATATGCAAAAACAGCAGAGACGTTTCACGATTTCTTGAATGGAATACACAGTGGTTAGTAACGCATATGTTATCTGATAATGACAAAGCATAACTTGGTCTCCTTTAAGCTTGCACACAAGCCCACAGCCTGTTTTTCTTGCATAATCCCTTGCAACACTCAATACCATACTTCATTTACTCAGTCATCATGAAAAGACACCTCTTTCACACACCTCCACAAACAAAGAATCGCAAACAATAGTGTATGTTGTGGTGTCATACGTCCTTAAAAAAACCCTCAGCAATGATACTTCATGTTTTGCTGTTGACTGTTTGGTGAAACAGACCTTTGACTCATATCTTTGTATGTTTTGTTTTTAAACAGTTTTTCACTGCAGTGGTTGAAGTTTAAGCTGCAGAGTTAAAATGAAAGGTTAATATTTAGTGATTAGCAGTGTTTTACAGCTCGACTGGCTGCCCTTAATCTTTTGTAGCCTGACTGGTTCTTATAGATAATTAATATCCTGACCATGTTGAGCACCTGTTACTGAATGATGTTTTATGATCTGTGTTTGAGAAATGTGTTCAATCATTTACACTCGTGTGTCTTTTACAATTCTAGCTGACAATCGTACCAGGAAAAAAGTGGCGCCCAATAAGAACAAGCGAGACTTCTCCGCCTTCAAGCACGAGAGTGAATCTAAAGTCAAGATTTCTCCTCAGCTGCTGCTGGCTGCCCACCGCTTCCTAGCCACAGGTACATAACTAATCACAGGGCTCACAGTGAACTGCATACCATAAAAGATAGGAGTTTGGGGGAGCTTGTGGAGTGCGGTGGTCCGATTCCACTCGAGTGAAAATGTTAATCAGCCTTTATTCACATAAGGAATCGCTTTAGAAAAAAGGGCTTGCATTTTTGGCCATTTGATTGGGTACACCTTGTATATACGCTCATCGTAAATTTCATCCGGTCCACTTATCATATACAGTTATATTCAAAAGTTTGTGCACCCCAGATCAAATGACATTTTGCTTATTTTTTACGTGAATGTAGGTGAGCACGTCCTCTACAGAGAACATACTTGTGTATATTTTAATGCACAGTTACTGTTTATTAGGTAAATTTAATACATTGAGGAACCAATTAAAACATAATATATGGCCTGTTATGGCACATCTTATATTTTATGTTTAATTTTTTTACAATATGTTAAACTCAGCAAATAAATACAAGTTGTGCACTACTTGTTGCATTATTCGCTGGAGAAATGCTATGTTATTTTAACTTAAATCAACAAAACCTGTAATTTATTCAAACATCTGCATACAAAGGCAGTACATTTTACATTTCTCCAATTACAGATTGTAGTCCATTTCTCAGCATTACTTTTTAGCCTTTCTTTACCTCGTTCTTTAATGGTCAGGACCCCCACTGGACCACCACCAAGCAGGTGTTATTTTGGGGAATCATTCTCAGCACTGCAGTGACACTGACACTGTTTGTAAGTGATCTCTGTTCTGACTGCCAGCGCTGTATTGTGCTTCATTCAAAAATCTGTCTGGGCTAAAAATGTAACCGTAAATGTTTATAAGTTTAAACTGAATTTCTCAACAACATCAAGAAAAATAAACTTCATCCTCTCCTTTGGATGTCCAGATCCTGGATCTGGCTTAAGTGATACTTTTTTTCCTGACAGTCAGGAACAGCACAATGTTTAATCATTCTTCCACCATGTTTCACTCCAATAATTCTGCTTCTATGTTTATATAGTACTAGACCTAAAAATTATATAATTGCCTAATCACAATTATTTGAGATGGTTTCAGTTATTTAAGCTGACTGCAATCATTTTGCAGTTATTAGATTTTCACAATAACAAGCCATAGCAAACAAAATGTGAATTGTGTGTGTTTGGCCAATAAACGTAAATAAAAAAGCACTAAATGCATTCTTTGAGATGCATTATGGGGCTTATGAAACCAAAAAACATCTGACTTCTAATGGTGCTCTAACATATTTAGGGGGCAGTCTAAGTAATGTTTGTTTATTTGTTAGCTGTGTAGCTAATTCTGGTGTTTTTTTGCCTGCATGCCAACAGAATAAGTGCTTTTTAATATAATTTTACTCTAAAGAAAAAACAGAAGCTTTGATTCTGTGTATCTGAGACGTGTGTGAAAGTGTGTGCACACGCCAAACAGTGTAGTGTGTCTTTTCAATGGTAGTACCAATGTTAGCTACTAAGTTAAGGAAAGCTATTAAAGTTTGGTTACTTTAATAGATACATACAAGGAACACGAAAAGACAATTAAATTGTTAATCGTAATTATGCATTTGACAATCATTGGCTAAAATTTTCTGACGGGCCCTACATAGTACTCTTTTAACAAAGCAGTGAAATCTTTTGCTGAGAAATAACTTTTCCAGAATATGGACCCTTTAACATAATAGTTCTGACCTTGATGCAAATGAATAGTCTACTTTTCAGCCACGGCACCTGGGAAAATAGGAGTTTCCAGGGGACACTACTGTGCTACAGCAGCACTGTGGTATTTGTGGCCGTTGCTTATGAGGCCCTCCCATGCAGCGCCGTCCCCTGCTGAGCCTTAGATGGTTAGTGGGCTGCTGGCAGTAACAAGCCGTCTGTTAGATGGAGTCATGGTGCTGAGTAAAGTGGACTGGTGCAGGCAAGAGGGAGGCAGTGTGGGTAAAAGGCTCTGTGGTCTGGAGGAGGTCAGGAGTGTGAGGTCAGCATCTTGGCTCTGAGTGAAGAGTGAATAGAAAAAGGCCCATCAGACAAAGCAGAAACCACACGAGTCTTTTAAAGTGTCTGTGTTTTAATGAATTTCAACCAACATTAATTTTGTCCACATGCATTTCTCCACTCTTCTTCCTGTTTTTCCCTCTTTCTATCGGTCAACCTCTTTCTCCCTTTCCTTTTTTATTTCTGTCTCTTTCTCTTTCTCCCTCTACTTTCTCTCTCTCTCTCTTTTCCTGTTTTTTCTCTTTGCTTTCTCTTTTCCTGTCTCTCTCTTTTTCCATCTTTTTCTCTTTCTATCTGTTTGTGTCTCTCTCTCTCTCTTTCTCTCTCTCACTCTTTCCATCTTCCTCCTTCTTGTTCTCCATTTCTCTTTTCTCTCCATTTTTCTTTCCTTCTCTCTCTCTCTCTCTCTCTCTCTCTCTCTCTCTCTCTCCCTCTCCCTCCCTTCTCCATCTTCCTCTTTTTGCACTCCATCTTCATCTTTTTTCTCTCTTTCTCTCTCTCACTCTCTTTCCATCTTCCTCTTCTCTCTCTCTCTCTCTCTCTCTCTCTCTCTCTCTCACCCCTACAGAGGTGAATTTGTTCTGTCAGTCTCAGATCTCAGAGAAGATTCTGTTGAGGATCTTGAAGCACCCAGACGTGATCCAGGATATCAAATTCAATGAGAACGACAAACGGTCGCCCCAGCACTACGTCTACCAGCGCGGCAAAGCCGTCGACTACTTCGTCCTCATACTGCAGGTAGCAGCCCACACACACAAACTGCCTTTACCTATATCTTACCTAATCCTCCGTGACTCAGAGCTTCAGAGGATCAGAGCTTTTGGCCTGACAGAGACATTGCTAGTGTTAGTTTTAAGAACACCTTGACCCATGTGTGCCACCAGCTTCAGACTAAAGCAGCATTCACTTCACAGAAAATAGTTGTTGAATGCCACTTTGTAAAGTTGCCAGATTTACTTTCAGAGCCACCCATCAGAACTCAAAACAGTATTCCAAACGCTGTGTGGTACTTAGAGTGTATAATTCAAAAAAACTTGATCTACAGAATAGGCATTTTTCCATAGTCCCTATATTTTTAAGATGCAAAAGTAATGCCTGCCATCAATGACTGTGCATTTCAAGTCAAAGTTTAGTCAATTGAAACTACATTGCTGCTGTGTGGTGCGGCTTGCGTGTCCCCTGTCTCGGTTCCCTGTCTCTGTTCAGGTGAATGGCTGCAGCATGCACGAAACCTGTTTTTCTTGATAAATGAAGGCTGCTTAAAACCCTTTAAGACTTTTCTTTTATTTGTGCAATTTATTTGGATGTCATTAAATTTGTGTGCATGTGTGTGACTGATGATACCTGACATATGATATGCAATTCTTCAGATAGACGAGAGCGCAGCATTACATTATTCGCCCTCTGTTCAGTTTTTGCCGCAGTTTTCTTTCTCAGGCAACATAAACATTGACCCATCACTGCTATCCAGTTCTTTTGTTGGCATAGCAACAACCCAGCTGACCGATCAGCAACTGAACCTTTTTGACAAGCATCACAAGGATTAATTTGTACTCTGCTTTGTCACATGTGGTGCTATCGTCTCCAAAATCAGTTCAGAATGGGCTGGGGATGTCCGAGCTATGCGTGAAAGCAGTCATTCTGTTTTAGCTCCTGAATGAGGTGTTCGACTTTCACTTCTCCAAAAAGGAAAGTGTCCTGCTCAGTGTCCCTGTTTGCCCTTTTTGTGAGCAATTGATATCTTACCAGTTTGATAGTTTCTTTTGCAGTGCAAACAACAATCCGAAATTCCAAAAAAAGTGTTGCATCTTGTGTGCAAAAAAATCTCCTCAGAATATTTCACAGTTAGAATATTTCATATTTAATATAAGGGTTCCTATTAAAGGTTTTTCTTGGAGCTGACATCCAAGCCAAGAGCCACCTAAGAGCCAATCTGCCAGTCAACATTTGAAGAGCACTCGGAGCCAGTTAGGCAACGGGATGCCCTGAGCAGGCAGGTTAAGAAAGCAGGTTCTGGCCTGGACCCAGATAGAGGGGTTAACATTACACTTTGGCTCAGCAGTCAGAAGGAAGACCATTCTCTTAATCAGCAGATTTTCCAGCAGATGAAGCCCTGAAGATCAAGTTTCCTTGTAGCAAGACTTTGGATCTATGGTCTGTAATCCTGTTTGGCTTTAATACATGGTTCTTAATTTAACCTTAATAAGTGGAGCTGAAATTCTGCATTTGAAATAAAGGTCATTAATGCACTTTCTTGTCATTCGATAGAAACAGGTATGTTTTAATTAAGTTGTGATAGAGGTTAAACCAACACAAATAAAAAAATAATAATAATTTTAGGAAACAGAAACTGGCATTAAAGCAATTCCTCAAATTTACTTTTACCTCAAATGTAGTCAATCAGCTGAGATTTGTTCGGTGTCTAAAGTTTGTTTGTTTGTTTGTTTGTTTTAGTTTTTTTAGAGCTAAGAGGCTCAGGTAGCTAACAATCAGAGATGGTCAGGAGTTGATTCATGAAAATGCGAGCTGAGTTTTCCAATCTCTGGCATGGTTACGCACGTAGGGTTGGACACAGAAGGTTTCATTGCTGCATTAAGGTTGGCAGTGCCAATGTAGTCAGTTTTGTTTGTGTTTTTTTTTGTGTTTTTTTTATTTCCTCTGGTTGAGTAAGTCTTTGGTCTTGATAATAGAGTCAGTTAAGGGTGAGTGTGAGTCCAAGTCACAGACTTTTTGCTAACAAATAATAGCAGCTTAGAGCCTGCCTATTAGCATCAAACTGCATTCGAAATTTATCACACACTTGCCTTAAACTGCGTATAGATGTTAAGTGCTCTTGTAAAAATGGACAAAAGTATATTGTATATTGTTGGCAGTAGTTGCAAACATGAATTCTAAACAGATTTTTTGATAAATATAAATTTTGTACACAGTTTGTTGTACAGGGTCAGATGCCATGTAAACAAATCTGTTTTTTATTACTTGCGTGCATTTTGCTCAGTGCTACTACATTGGGGTAAGGGGGAAAATTAAGTAATTTAATTGTTCACCAAACTATTCCTTTGACTGCTCTGAAGGCAGAATGAGTAGCAGGGGGAGTCCTGTGGTGTGAGCCTGTAGAAAGTGTTTGCCCTCTCTTAGAGTCCCAGACTGCCTGGGCAGAGACAAGGGGCATTTCCGCTGTTAAATGCCTCGCAGTAGGTACAGAACAGCTGTGCACTGGCTCAACAGACTCTGAAGTCTAATAAATAAATCACAAGTATCTTGCCTTAAGTGTGATGTGCCCTTATGGGTGCTGCTACTGCTCATTCCTAATCACTCCCTCTGAGTAGATGTCAGTCAGAAGTGGTTCTATGTCCTCATCCCTTCACCCTGAAGGTTTCACTCTTTGCTGAAAAGAACCTTTCACAAAGAATGGATCAGCAGGAATGATCATAAACCTTGTTACATTTTGAAATATGAGGGACTGTCAGTGATGGTATATGTATAAAGCAATCTCGTGGGGCAGTAATACTGGTTGACTAAGAAGGGCTGCTGCTTTACTTAGAAGAGCTGCTATTTACACACATGTTGGTACGTGTTTCCTTCTTAAGGTAAGCTCTTCATGTGTTTCTGTCTGCCCCCTTCCTCATGACACCATGACATAGTGTCATAATAAAACTATATTTTAAGAGCATTTCACGATACAAATTTCTTTTTGATAAGTTAGAACTGACAAAGTAGAGCTGGGCAGTATGTTAATATTAATTGTTCTTGTGATAAATTATGTCACAACATGTCACAGTATCCTTTTCTGAGCATTTTGTGGATATCATTAGTACTCAACACTTTCCAACTACATGTTTTATTACAAAGAATGTATAATTAGCCCTGTTTAATTGGAAACAGTTCAGCACAGTATGTAAAATATTAAATACAAATAATTGGATTCAGTTTTGGTGTTTTTAAATATGGGACTGCTTTGTATGTTCCAACTTATCAGATGTCAGAAAAAAAAATATCATGACATACATTGTTAAAATACATATATATATATATATATATATATATATATATATATATATATATATATATATATTAACAATGTCAGTATGTATATATGTGTGTGTGTGTGTGTGTGTGTGTGTATATATATATATATATATATATATATATATATATATATATATATATATATGTATGTGTATGTATATATGTATATTTTATTTATTTATTTATTTTTTACTGAAGGGCAGGATTCGTAAGGCTACACAACACCTACATATGTGACACCTACAGATGTTTTCATGACAACTAACACCTTCATAAAGGCTTATTCCAACAGTTGTCATAACAGTTACTGCAGTGAAATGACATTTAAAACTGACAAAAGCAGCCTTTATAATAATTCATACACCTTTTATAAATGTTACTTTAGGTTTATGTTCTCATTAAAGGTTTATGTTGGTGTCAGGTAGCCTTCCAAATACTGGCCCTTGGTAAAGTGTTACTGAGTGTAATCTTAAAATTACCTTAACCTTAAAGGGCCCATATCCTGCTTTTTCTTGAATTTTATTTTTATTGTTTTTCTCTTCCAATTATAACATTTGTGTGGTTTTATTTACCAAAAATGGCCATAATTAATTTTTTACATGAGCATTTTTTCTTTGTCCCTGTTTTTGCCTGTTTTTGTGAATGAGCCAGTCAGTCAGAGTCCATTTACATATACAAGTTTAAGGAACAGTAACAGAAACAGGCTGTTTTTTATAGGAGTGTTTCAGCTCATATATGGACTGTATGGACTGGGGAGCTGTATGAGCTGTATGTTTTAAAACTTTGGTGTGTTTATGTATTATTTCAGACTCATTTATTCCAAAAAAGCAAGTTAAATTCAGTTTTTTTGTAATGTGTGCCCTTTAACCTCAGTGACTGAAAAAAAACATCTTCTGTTTCAGGTCAGCCCTGTTTTTCCTGGTTTTCTTTCATGAATTTCTTACAAAGTCATGAAAATATACAGAAACACACACAGGCATTCTACCATGGGGATTGTGATGTCAATACTGGCCTATAAATACTCATTAGCCACAAAGCCCCATCCCCCTAAGTGGTGTTAGTGGTCTGCTCTTAAGCTGGGGGGTAAATTATAGACCTCACAGATGGAGCGTTCCATGTAGACTCTGGAGGAGGGGGCTGGGCTGTTTACATGTAAACATTCCAGAGCCAGACACCCCACAACAGGCTAATAACAAGGTTGCAAAGCACCGAAGTCCCTTCACCACAATTCTGGTTAAAGTGTAAACAGGTCTGACCTAAGCAGCGGGACGAAGATTCACACATGTACATGGTTTGCGTGCGGATGTGTCTGTCCTCATGCGTAAGAGCCGTCAATGTCTGCTTTGAGTCGTGCCCCTCTGTTGATCATTTACTCGGCGGGGTGAGGTCATCGTCAAGCTATAAGGTGACGCCCTGATAGGGCTCAATTAGTGCCTACATCATTGCTTATCTCTCTTTGGGGTACAGTAATACTGATGTACGATGTAGAAACTGCGTAGAGTTAATGGGTATGTTGGGTAAGACTAATTAGTGACGATTTGAGAGCTCTTGAAGGTTTATTCCAATTATGGCTCGGTACAGTTATTAGCAGGTACAGTACCTGCTCATTTTTCCCATATGACTTTCGTAAGACCCCTGGGAGAAGGAAGACAATTAGCTCGCACTCTTGCTGTTTTCTGAGTGACCTTCATAAAAGATTCATGTACTTTTTTTTTTCTTTTTTGGGGATCTGAGGGCTAGGGCTGCTGTGATTGCTCACTTGAACTCAATCTGGGGAAAAAGAAAACTGATTAAAATTTATCTTCTTGATGGATTTGCACTGATTAGTGGGCAATTTGTCCAATGCTAATGCATATACTTACTTACATGATGCATTTACATGCTTTTTTTTTAACTAAATAGTGGTAAAAAGTGCATGAATATTAAGTTTTTTTAAAGGCTTCCTCATTTATAAAGCATTTTGCAGTCTTTGAAAGGGTATGCATTGTTTATTATCCCTCAATTGTGTTCATTTTCATAGTTTGGCCTCATTTTTAAACCTCTGATTACTCAATTACTCATCAAAATAATCACTAGCTTACTCGATTACTAATATAATCAACAATGACCGCCCTAATCTGGACCCTCTGTGGCTGAAAGAAGAAGGCCTGCAATAGTATCCCTTCAGAAATCAAAGTGTAGTAAAAAGCTTGTGAAAAAGATCCACAGGAGCTGTTTTTATCTCCCCCTGGTTTTCGTTCAGACATTGTTTCAAGTGGGCTGCTGCTCTGTCTACGGAGCCCCTCTTCAAAAGCAAAAATGCATTTTGTAGTCAAACGAAAATAGCAGCAGGAGAAAATTGATCCAGGCTGATGTTTATTTTGGGCTGCGCCGAGTTTAATACTTCCTCTGGCTGATGCGCTGATACCCTGAATGGGAGAGCCTGCTGGAATAAAGCACTGAGATGGTCTAAACTGTCTGTAATTACCGCTTTCCTGAAACACTTATCTGGATAACTGTTTATTTCCACTGTTATTCATTTTAGGTGTATATTTATGTGTCGGTTTGAGAGAGTAGAAAGGGAGAATGTAGGAGGAAGAGAAAATGAATAACAAACTTTGTGGGGGGGAGAAAGGAGCAAAATGAATGGGTGAGAGGAGAAATGAAAGGCAAAGCTAGGGGGTTCGTAATGGAGGTGCTTTGTGAATTGAACTGTCCATAAATGCATTCTTTTATAGCAACCACTGTGAGGTTGGACAGACTTAGCAGTGTGAGGAATAGCAGCGTGTGACTGTCTTAGAATACATGACGCGGAGTGTTATTCATTTTAAATAATTTTTGGTTTGTGTGCATGTGAACGGTCACACATTTAGGATAGATTGGGAGTGGTCTTTTTGTTGTGTAATCCAGCTAATGTTAGTATGCTGGCAAATTTCTCGTTTCCAACCTGCCCAGTTTCTGTTAGTCCAGTTCGGTAATGTAGCACTTTAAACCGGAAACATAACGTTATGTAGCAGCTCTAAACAAAGAGCTGTAATTTCTCATTACAGTTAATGGGATTTTTGCAAACATTCTTTAAAGCGTGTCCAACTAGCAGCTTTTGCTACATATAAATGCATTTGTGGGTGGGGCATGGATAGGTCAATTACTTCATGAGCAGAAGTGAGGGAGGAGTGAGCTAGAGGATGAAAGAACAGAGCGAGGGAACAGGAGGAAGACGGGTGGAGGGCTGAGGAGCTTAGCAGCAGCAGCTCACAGCGGTGCTTCTCAGGAGTTTTAATAACCTCTCACACTGACCTTTACTGGCATTCAGAGAGAGCGAGAGAAAGCAAGGGAGTGAGAGAGAGAAAAAGAGGGAGCAGGAGACAGAGAGAGGGAGAGAGGGAGAAAGCGAGGGGGAGAGAGAGAAAGCGAGGGGTAGAGAGAGAGAGAAGGAAAGAACAGAAGAGATGGAGAGAGGGAGAAAGAAAGCAAGGTGAGAGAGAGAGAGAAGGCAAGGGGGAGACAGAGAGAAAGGGAGAAAGAGAAAGCAAGGGGGGGAGAGAGAGAGAGAGAGGGAGAGAGTGAGGGGGAGAGAGGGAGAAAGCAAGGGGTAGAGAGAGAGAAGGAAAGAAGAGAGGGAGAAAGAGAAAGCAAGAGGAGAGAGAAGGCGACGGGGAGGAGAGAGAGGGAGAAAGAGAAAGCAAGGGGGAGCGAGAGAAAAAGAAAGAGAGGTGGAGAGAAGGAAAGAAGAGAGAGTAAGAAAGAGGGAGAAAGAGAAAGCAAGGGGGGTTGAAAGAGAGAAAGCAAGGGGGGGAGAAAGAGAGAAAGCAAGGGGCAGAGAGAGAGAGAAGGAAAGAGGAGTGAGAGAGAAGGAAAGTGGAGCGAGAGGACAAGGGAGAGGGAAGACAAGAAAATAGAGAAAACAGAGAGAAGACGGAAGACGGAGATTGGGATAGTGTGGAGTGAGACCAAGTGAGAAAGACAGAAAGAAAAGGGAATGTGAGAGAGAGGGCAAGGGAGAGACAGACAGAAGAGAAAGGCGAAAGAGAAAAGGCAGGGGGAGAGTGAGAAGAGTGAGAGAGAAGCCAGGAATATAGAGAGTTTGGCTTGCTGCATCTTGAGCTTGGTGTGGACGTTATTGGCCTATTAATGCATTTATGACAGCAGTGCTATAGATATGGGGCTCATATAAAAGCTTTTTTATGCTCACAAACAATAAAATCGCACATTCTGGCATTAAAGTGGTAACTCGAGTTTATTGTAGTCATTCAGACATAGCCGGTTTTCCACTGGCAGTACAAGGCCAGTGTAGCTAACATACGTCAAACCTATGTACATCAGTTACCATCTTGAGCTTGGAATAGATTTTATTGGCCTGTTAATGCTTTTATGATTATATTATTATAAATATGGTGCTCATATAAAAGCTTATGTTATGCACACAAGCCACACATTTTTTGTGCCCTATGTGTTTAGTGCTAGCTCGGCCCCCTGTTGTTTGTCTCGCTGACTGATGGGCAGTTGACATGCTGTGACTTCAGGGCTCACAGGCTGAGGTGACGCACCAAAAACCTAAAGGACACTCGCTGCCTTATTCATACAGACAGTATGTCAAGTACTCCAGGCCTCTGTGGATATGTATGTGACAGCTTATTCTGACACTTTCAGCATAGCATTAAGCATTTGGTGGGTGAGAAAAGTAGAGGTCACTTAGGCCCAATCCCATTTCTTATTTTTACCCCTACCCCTTGTTTTCGAGAGTCAAATTGCCCCTTGGAACTGAGTTACAAATTGTAGTGGTTGAAATATTCCTCTATGAAATGGGACGACCCTCAATAAGAAGAACACTACTTCATTAACAGGCTACTAGCAGTGCTCTATAGGCGACCCTGCCAGTCTGCAGTGATAGCAGAGGAACAGTGAAGTTCAGCAACCTCGCTGCTGGGCTTTAGTTACATTTAGGGCATCATATGCCTTCAAAAAGGGGGATTCAACAACAATTAGCATCGCCCACGCCTAATTCTTCGGTGATATGAAGCTGAAGTCAGCTATTTGCCAGCTTCTCAATCAAATTTTCCTGTTCCACCTTAAATGACGCTGCAGTTCTGACACCTGAGGCGCCAGAATGTAGTTGATACACCATTTAAGGTGGAATGGGAAATTTAGCTAGCTGGCTACCAAGACATCAGCATACTACTAGCGATTTTCTATGCTTGTTATAAAGAAAAGGGCCATAATACATTGAAACAACATTAGACAACATAATACAATGGATATTGGAATTTTTAACAGAGAAAATACTCACATTTATGGGTTTCTTTGGTCGCTTGCACAGTCTTCTTGCTGTTTTTTTCTTTTTTCTCATAACACTCCGTTTGGGGAAAAAAAAAAAAACTCAGTTTGGAGAGCCATGTAGCCCTAACACTTCGCCCTACCCCTCTATCTCAACAACCACCGGGACACCCTACCCCTAAGCACGAACACGCAAAACAAAGGGGTGAGGACTAAGTGGTAAGGGCCAGGGGTGAAATGGGATTGGGCCTTAGCCTGCTTTGTAGGTGTATTGGATAATGTTATACCTTGCTTTGTATTCTTAATATTGACAAAAATTGTCATTGGCCCTAAAGGGGAATTCCACCATTTTTAAAAATTCAGATCTTTAGATATAAAAAAATATCATTCAGAGTGGTTTGATGCGAAGCGGTTCATTGTACAGAAACTTATTCAGATTTTTACAGTGGTGCTGATAGGAACCACTGGGGTTCTGGTGTTTTCAGTGCAAAAATAGCCAGTTTATTTACAGTACAAATCAAACAGTAAACCTACACGTGTTTTTATGTAATGTTAATGATTTGTTTTTTCCCTTTGTATCTCTCACCCATGAATGTGTTTTAAAAAAAAATATGTTTTACTATCTTCAAACAATATCTCAGGCTCCAGGCAACATATTCTTAACCATTTCATGTGATAACCTTCCTTTAGTGGTATTAAACTCTTCAGAAGTCTGGTTCCCATCACGAGCACTGTGAATAACTGTGACTTGGATAGAACGGTATGTTTCACTTTAAACCCCTCTGAAAGACTTGGTTTACATCTTAATGATTGAACAATGCAGACATTTGGGAAAAAGGAAAAAAAGCAGTAGAATCCCCCTTTAACTGCTACACAAAGTGTATAAACGATGTAAAACTATAAAAATGTATATAATTTACAAAGCTTACAATAGACTTAAACTACATTAAGCTTATTATGTGTGCTTGAAAGCAGGTCAGTATTTACATATTTAAGTTCAGGTCATGGTAAATTGTGCTAATGAATATTATGCACATGTATACATTATTCCAGCTGTGATCATCTTTCTGACAGTGTCTAAGATCTTTGTGGTCATTTCTTTGATGACAGGACAGAGATCATTCTGTCTCTCACTCTCTCACTCACTCTCTCTCTCTCTCAGTGAGTGAGAGAGCAGTGTGTTGTCTCAGTAAGGATTAACTGTGCTGTGTCGATGCTGCAGTTCTCACATTCCTAACTGCAGTTCTCACAATCCCTTCAAACTGAATCAAACTCGCACACACACACACAGACCCCTACTGAATCAGTCAATGGCCTCTTTGTCCATCCACCCATCTCTTTCTTCTGTCTACCCATCCGTATGTCTATCCCTCCTTCCGCTCCACTGTGTTCTGCTGGTCACTTAGCACAGCCTGTGGGATTTTTCATGAGCTTTATTTAAAACATCCTTAATTTTTTAGCATGAATGTTGATGATCTCAGCACAGTATTGTGGTAGCTTTGTGTTCTGTGGTTTGGTTTTATTTCCTGTTTATTATTTATATTTGTTTTAGTATTATTATTATTATTATTATTATTATTATGTATTTAAAACTATTTTATTATTATTTTTTATTTTATTCATCTTATTATGTTATTATTTATATTATACATTATTTTATTTATGCACTGAGATTTATGTAAAATGGCGAATTTGCATGTTCCTTTTTTCTTATCATTATGTAAAATTTTCTTTATTTATACATTTTTATTAATATTTGTATTCAGTTTGTGTGGATTTTTATCACAGCATAGTCATGCATAGTGTTTGAGGTACACTTCAGTAGTATGGTTTTGTTTGCCTTATATTTTATTCTATTTTTATGTTGTTTTGTTTTAATTTATTTATGCTCTGAAAGTCATGGAAAATATCCTCAAATTGCAATTGCACGTTTTTTTTTTTTCTTTTATCTCAGGACATCATAAGGAGAGTGGCAAAGTTTCATTTTATTTACGCTGTTTTTGTTTATCTCAGCAAAGTCAGATGTGAGTGTTGTGATGTTTACTTCAGTTGTTTGTGATAAACTGTGTTGTGTTCTCTGTGTGGTCCACAGGGTCGTGTGGAAGTGGAGGCTGGTAATGAAAATATGAAGTTTGAGACAGGTCCCTTCTCCTACTACGGTGTCATGGCACTTAGTGCCCCCACACTAGGTAAGACACTCACACACAGATATCCAACGTTTCTTCACCTTGTCTTGTCACAATCTGTTTCCTTTTTTAAAAAAATGTGTTCTATTGCTTTTTAACAGAAAGGACAACAAAAAATTAAAGCCTGTTGTCAACAGCAGTAACAAAAATTGCATCAAATTGGAGACAAAAAGCAAAGAGTTTACATAAACATTATTTGAAGTAGATCGTATAATTGTAGTGCATCGCTAACGGTTATCTGACTCAGTCAACTGAGTGCACGTCCGTTGTTAAAATAAGATCAGAAAGTTTTTATGTAGGCGATTAAAGCATATGTCAATATTGCCGAGCTCAACCTACAACAGTAATTTTATAGAATAATACGTGTGTAATCCGTTCAAAGGGCCACCCAGCTTCAGACCATGGGAAGAACCACAGTGCTGGAAATGTTTATGTATGAAATCATATTGTGTCACTGCCACCTAGTGGTGATAGTTACTCTTTACATTCTGCTCTCCATTGCAGAGAGGTCAGCACTGTATTTTTAGTTAGTTTTGTTTCTTTGGTTGTGCTTGTCTTTTTTGGGTTCTGTATTTTATTCTTGGGTATATTCTTACATCTCACATATATATATATATATATAAACCGATCAGGCATAACATTATGGCCACTTCCTTGTTTCTACGCTCATTGTCCATTTTATCTGCACTTTGTAGTTCTACAATTACAGACTGTAGTCCATCTGTTTCTCTGATACTTTGTTAGCCCCCTTTTACCCTGTTCTTCAATGGTCAGGACCCCCATGGACCCTCACAGAGCAGGTACTATTTGGGTGGTGGATCATTCTCAGCAGGAACACTGATGTGGTGGTGGTGGTGTGCTGGTATGAGTGGATCAGACACAGCAGTGCTGCTGGAGTTTTTAAACACCTCAGTGTCACTGCTGGACTGAGAATAGTCCACCATCCAAAAATATCCAGCCAACAGCATCCTGTGACCACTGATCCACTCAGACCAGCGCAACACACACTAACACACCACCACCACATCAGTGTCACTGCAGTGCTGAGAATCATCCACCACCCAAATAGTACCTGCTCTGTGAGGGTCCATGGGGGTCAAGACCACTGAAAAACAGGGTAAAAGGGGGCTAACAAAGTATGCGGAGAAACAGATGGACTACAGTCTGTAATTGTAGACCTACAAAGTGCACCTATATAGTAAGCGGAGCTGATAAACAAGGAGGTGGTCATAATATTATGCCTGATCAGTGTGTGTGTGTGTGTGTGTGTGTGTGTGTGTGTATATGTGTATGTGTATATATATATAATATATATATTACATTCTCCCTCTCTCACATATACACACAGTCTGTCTTGCTTTGTTTTCTTCTCGTGTCTTTTCTCTCTTTCTCTGTGCTCTGACTCATTTTCATGCACTCTCTCTTTCTCTCTCTTTCTGTCTTTCTGCCCTCTCTCATTCTCATATGCTCTAAGTTTCTCTCTCCCTCTTTCTTCTTCTCTTTCTTTCCAAGCTCCACAGTCTGTTTTGCTTTGTGTTATTCTCATTTAAACTTTCTGCTCTCTCTCTCTCCTCACTTCTATTTCTTTTAAACATCCACCCTTTCTAATGGCTTGTCATTTTGTTTTCACCTCCACCCCAGTGAAAGTCTCTCGCCCTCGTCATTTCTCTCTAAAGAGGCTTTCTCTCTTCTCCCGTTTCCCAGGTAACCATCGGCATGTCGGGTTACTCTAACCCCAGGCTGAAATAACTGTTGCATCAGCACCTAATGGTTAAAATTAGTAACAAGGGCAATGAAGGTTTAGAATGATGATTCTAAATCGGCATTAAGCAATGTCAGTAACTTAAATTAAATGTGAATGATGGAAGACAGGCAGTTAGCATGGCCACACTGCTATCTTCTTACCCATATCAAGTTTTCTACTGGAGGATTGTTGCTTTGACTTCAGTTGTGTTTATTAGAGCAATGGTTAGTTCCTTAATAGGGAATTCCACTGATTTTTCAAAGTATCTGCATCATTACATGATTGAGATGTAAACAAAGGCATTCAGAGTGTTTTGATGTGAAATAGTTCACTGTTTACGTGACAGTTGAGAGAGCCTTACTGACTTAGATTACTGTATCTGTGGCGGTGATGGGAACCAGGAGTCGAGATGTCTACAACACAAATATAGCCATTTTACTTACTATGCAAAACCACCTAAGAATGTGACTTTTGAGTTTTTTATATGTAATGTTGATAATGATAAAATAGTGGAAAACCTGAAAAAATTCACTTTTCTTTGCTGACTATTTTGCTTAACACCCCCGTACGTACCTCTCCACCCTAAAAAAAAAAACCTTTTAGGCCAAAACCTCAAAACTCTTGTAAAAAATGTCTCAGCCAGAATGACTGTTTCATGTAATGACTTTCTTTGATGGAGCTTTTAGGCGCATGAAACACTTCAGACATCTGGTTCCTATCACCACCACTGTGAACAACTCTGACTCGAGAACGGAGCATTTCACATTAAACTACTGTGAATGCCTTTGTCTTCATCCTAACCATTTAATTAACCAAAAATTTTGAAAAATGGGTGGAATACCCCTGTAACCAGTTCTAAGAGGTGATGGTGCAGACCACTGTAATTATAGAGGGGAAAATTCTGGTCATGCTCTTAAATCTGACCCCTAGGACCATCACAGTGGAGCATTCCATCTGAGCTAAATCACTGAACTTTCCAGTGCCCCTCATTAGTTAGCCTCCTCATAGTTTGACTTAAATGGATCCTTAAAATTGTGACTGGATAAGTTTTCCTGGTCTGTGCCCTGTGACTTAATAAGGTCAAGTCCACAGTTTGCTTGTTTATCAGGAGTCTGCCAGGAGGGGGAGCCAGTTGACAACTGCAATAACCGATTCACTGTTTACATGCCAGTTAAAGGTTTAATTAGACTCCTACCTGTTAGATTAAAGAGGAATTCCACTAGTTTTCACAATGAGGTGATTGGCAAGAAGCGTTTAGTGCTTCGAAAAGTTATCTCATAGAAACACAGGAAGCTATTATAGAAATAATTGCCAATATGTTGCATTATGCGTAATGGTTTGTGTAAATATAGTTGTGACCTATTTTCTGACCCATATAAAGTGTTCTCCTAGAAGACTGTTGCTTTAACTTTTGTTTTCTTGTGTTGTGTTCACTTTTGGCCTAAAACCTGTTGTAAGGCAAAATAGTACACAAACAAAGCTTGTTTACCATATGTTATCATTATTAACATTCCAAATAAATGACTTTGTGGTCATTTTGGGTAAATTTGGGCAAATAAAATAGGGACTGGGTCCTGTCTCCACCATTGTTAAAAAAATGGAGTAGTTTCTCTGCAGTGCAAATCACTCCGCGTGACAATGAAATTTGGAAAAAAAAAGTGGAATTCCCCTTTAAAATACACATTTTCCCCATTATCTCAAATTCACCCATATCACAGGTACAGTGAAAGGCTCCTAATTATCCAGCGTGTTCCTGTGTTTGAAATGATTGCCTGCTCTGCATAAGTGCTGCTCTGCATGTACAAAAGGTCTTATGAGGTTTCAAAATATCAAAAATAAATATAGTTCATCAGCCAAGACATATTTGGTGTCCAAAATGTGCTACTTTAGTTTTGCAGCTGAAGCTATGTGAGGCTAATGTAGCTAACAAGTAATGGAAGCTTATAGCCACTGGTTAACATCATGCAGTTAGAGGTCATCTCAGGTCCTTATGTTCCCAGGCTCTGTGTTCCATCTTGGTAATTGCTTCAGACAAATTGCTTTTCTGATTGAACACTTCAGTGAACAAGAGTGAAAACAATATTAACAACATTGCAAAGTATTACAAAAGTTGGCACTCATGGTAGCAATGGAATCTTCCAGCCCCTGTCAGCTTGCCCCTCACCATTCCCCCGTCTCAGGCTTGTTACTTTATTCTGCTAACTTGCTAGTGAGCAAGCTAACTGCTGCACAACCAGCCACAACAACAAAAGAAGGGCAGTGAACCACACCTAAACCAAGTTTTTGTATTCTGCACTCTGAAAAATGGTTTGAATTACAAGTTTGCTTAATAAGAAGTGCATTCTTATTGAAAAATCTGTTCCTCATTGTTCTCTATATTAGCTTTGATGACCCATTGTCATTGATTATGAACTTAGGTACCCCTTCATATCGCTGATGACTAATAAATGATGACTATACAGGAGAAGGAAAAAACATACTTTACTTTTAATGTAAGTCAGTAGAACCAGACGTTATCCCAAGTCGTTTTGGGCTGTTTCTTTGGGTCCATTCTTCATGAAATTTACACACATTGTATGGGCAACAGGCATTTTCAAATTATGTCAAAAACTGTGAAAAATGACAAAAATGGAGATGGAGGTTTTCTTACGACAGCAGCAAAACACTCCTTTAATGTATCGTGTTGAGGTATGATGTATCATATAAAGAGCTGACCTCAGGAACACTTCCTCACAGCCTTGTAGCTTCAGTGCAAACTTCATACATCAAATATATCTTGGCTGATGAACCACATTAGAAGTAAGGGAAAATTGTGTTGCTATAACGTTGACTAAAATGGCATCTGTGACAATGTGACTATGTAGCTAATAATTAATGGAAGCTTATGGCAACCGGTTAACCTTGTGCAAACTGCATGCTTAATTCATTACACATAAGCCTCTGAGCTGTTGAGTAATCTCAGTGGGTGTGCTTATGTGGTTTGTGATATGATCTAGTGCTATCTATAGAAATGAACAAAAGAACAAAAAATCGGGCGTCTGTACAACTGTTGCTTAACAGTGTTTCAACATGCTCATTCCAATGCAAAGATAAAGAAGCATATTTCAGACACTTAACATGTCTGGGCTAATTGAGTTTGATTTTTGGCCAAACTGCTTTGTATTTTTAATTTTTTTTTCCTGAAATATATCTGTATGTATTATGTTGGTGTACTTACATCAAACCGATACTTCATGAGGCATTAAGTACGCCTCCTTGTGTCTGCACTCCATTTCATCAGCTCCACTTAACATATAGGTGCACATTGTAGTTCTGCTATTACAGACTGTAGTCCATCTGTTTCTCTACATACTTTGTTAGCCCCCTTTTATCCTATTTTTTACTGGTCAGGAGCACCACAGAGCAGGTATTATTTGGGTGGTGGAATATTCTTAGCAGTGCAGTGACACTGACGTGGTGATGGCGTGTTCATGTGTGTTGCACTGGTATGAGTGGATCAGACACAACAGTGCTGCTGGAGTTTTTAAACACTATCACCTCACTGTCCACTCTATTAGACACACCTACTTTGCTGGTCCTCGTTCAGCCATTTCATGACAAACAATTGAGGGAGACGGCGAGTGGAAGCAAAAAACGTATCTTTTATTTTTCACATTAAGTTGTTTAAAAATGGTTTGCAAACCACAAGGATGGCACTACTAAAGTGAGTTGACTACTAGTGGTTAAAGCCCACTCCAGCAAAGCCAACTCGCCAAAGATGGTCTGAAATTTTACCTGCAGAAGAGGGATATGAAGAAAAAAAAGGGCTCCAGCTATTCACATCAGAAAGCCTTTTAAATCAGACCAAAAACCTGCACACTGGTGTGTCTCAGTAGCCAGTCAGGTCCATGCTCTGCCTCTCAGTTTCACCTGCAACAAACTCAGAGCAAAACAAACCAGACAGCCAAGAGGGTCGTCACACCCACCTCCCTCAAAAAAAAGAAATGGCATACCAAACACAAAAATGGTCTGTATACACCACCAACCACTGCAAATGTGTGAAGGAAACTTATTGTTTATTATTCTTGATCATGCCCCATCCAGTGCATCCTTCACAACCCGTGCCATGGGAAATTTAAAGACAACAAAGACAGGCCAAAACAGCAGTAATGAACTGACTTTAATATGAAGACACTGGTACCCGTGACAATGCGTCCACTATTACATTATCCACAATTTGATGTGGTAAATCTCAAGAGCAAAGGCTGCAAGAACAGACACCAGCGCATCAAATGTTGATTTGGGTTCTGCAGAGGAAAAAGAAATGTTAGAGTGTTGTAATCACAGAAGACCACCAACAGAAACCAGCCTCGTCCAAAATAGACATCGGAATTTTGCAGAACCCAGACTAAAGCAAGAACTTACCTTTCAATTATCAAGTAATGAAGTTGATAAAAACACATTCTGGGTGTTTAACACCTTGATCATCTGCCTCTAACAAATCCACCCCAGCTCCTATCTTGCTGGCATCCACCTGAATCTTAAACGGCTGATTTAGCTGTGGAGCCTTCAACACAGGAGCTGAAGCAAGAAGGGTTTTAACAAAAAAGCAGACCGACAAGCCATGGTCCCCAACAAATTAGGCACCCAACTTCAGTAAATCAGTGAGAGGTGCAACTACTGTTGAAACATTTTCACAAAACCCCCACTTTCTCTCACCATCCCGAGTAAACGCATCAGTTCCTTTTTGGTGGTTGGAGGTGGTTACTGAGCTATAGCTCATCTGTTGCTGCACAGTTTGTGTTGGTCATCCTCTAGTCCTTCATCAGTGGTCACGGGACACTGCCCACAAGAAGCTGTTGGGTGGATATTTTTGCTTGGTGGACTATTCTCAGTCCAGCTGTGACACTGAGGTGTTCAAAACTCAAGCAGCACTGCTGTGTTTGATCCACTCGTACCAGCGCAACACACACTAAAACATCACCACCACGAGCTGAGAATGATCCACCACCCAAATAATACTTGCTTTTTGGTGGTCCTGTGGGGGTCCTGACCATTCAAAAAAAGGGTAAAGGGGGAAACAAAGTATGCAGAGAAACAGATGGACTACAGTCTGTAATTGTAGAACTACAAAGTGCACCTATATAGTAAGTGGAGCTGATAAAATGGACAAAGAGTAGAAACAAGGAGGTGTACTTAATGAAGTGGGTGGGCAGTGTATATTTTCGTGTGTTGGTGGGATGTGATGCGAGAACCTTGGTACGTTGGCAATGCCTAACCTGAGTTAATATCTTTCGACCTTCTTCCACAAGATCATAAAATGGTTGTTGAAATGGTGTTGCATTCCATTTTCCCATTTTCTCTTAACCCCACCCCATTCCCCTCATCCCCTCATTCCCCTCCCCTCACCCCATTCCCCTCATCCCCTCACCCCATTCTCCTATCCATAAGTGGCAAGTTTTTATGTTTTATTTCATGTAATTAATTATTGATTTATTTATTTATTGTTCTTTAAAAAAAGTTAACGTCATACGTACTCACACATCAGAGCATATATATATTGGGCCTGTTCTGTCTGTTTTGCATGCATGTGTGGATGCAGATTTTTTTTTTTCTTCCTTTGGTTAATCCAATTTCTGTGTGTTATAATGTGCTGTGCAAATATAGTTCTATTGTTGCTGCTGTTATTGGAATTCAAATAATTTTTAGTAGTATTATTATACAGCAGGTGAGTATAGTGTTTATTTCGGTGTCACACCATTCTGCACTTCTGTATATGTGTGTATTTCAGAGTTCCGCTCGCCATCTCATCTCAGCGGTTTGAACCGTTCAGCATCTCTGAACTACACTGACCGCACTGAGTCACAGTCCATCAGCGGCAGCAACACACAGCTCAACAGTGCCCCCTCTCCACAGTACATCCCCGACTTCAACGTACGCGCACTGACAGACCTTCAGATTGTCAAGGTAAGAATTTTCTGTTTTGCCCCTGTACAGTGCAGTTCACTTTGACGTTAAAGGCTGTTCCGTTACTTTTAGCTCAAGTAAAGTTTAATAGATGACACCTCAGAGGGATGAGGGATCAATTCAGCATCTACACTCTCTCACTCTTCCCCTCTCTCTCTCTCTCTCTCTCTCTCTCTCTCTCTCTCTCTCTCTCTCTCTCTCTCTCTCTGTCTCTCTCACTCAGATCACTCGATCACAGTATCAGAATGGTCTCATAGCGTCACGGTTGGACAGCTCACCCCAGTCTCCAGACAGCGGACACGCACAAGTGGACCAGAACACACCTGTGGAGAACAACACACCTGTAGTGCCTCAGTCTCTTTCAGAACACACGCTCACACTGCCCCTCACAGACACACCCCCGGACGAACACACGTCGCTCCTGAACGAGCAGAACTGCTTGCCTGCGCGCCAGGCGGGCCACAATATACACAGCGATAGCGCCATCTGACGCACACTTACTTACACGCACATTTCAAACAGACTGCTATATGTGCACAGAGACTGACGTCAATAACAGTGATTGCTATACACGTACTGTGTCTGCAGCTTGGCAGATCCAGGAGAAGATATGACTTATTCACTTACTCACTCACATACATACACACTCACTCAGACCTTGACAACTGATATTCTCCAGCCACACAAACTCACAGTACATGCGCCATAACAGTTGCCAACAAAAGGATGGAGACAGAATTGTCTGGGTGTGCAAGAGAGACAAAGAGAGAGAAAGAGTGTGTGTTTTCTGGTCCTGGAAGAGATGACCACTTAACTGACCAGTGTTAGTGTGAACTGAAAGGGTTCCCTCTCCAAACACAATCCTTGGGGCGTTTTTTAAAAATTGCACAAATTGGAGGAGGGATGCTTCTTTATAAACCAAAACATAGATATTTTATTTTTCGCACTTTTAAAAAAAAGAATGCTCACAGAGTGTCAATGTGATTCTCCGTGAGACAAGTTGTTAACATTAAAGCAACAGTCAAATTTACACAGTTTTCCTCCTTCGTCAAACATAGCCGATCTGACATGTTTAATGTCCGAAATTGCTTATTTAGTTTTTACACTTCAGCTAGTAAGTAATGGAAACTTATGCCAGCAACCTTGAAGCCTAATTTCTGTCAGTGTTTGTCATACAGTGTCTGAAACCACATAAGCAAGTCTGTTTAAGATTATTTAACAGCTTGACACAGTTAAGTGTATGATGCAGTGTGTACAGTGCAAATTGGTGCTGTATAATCTTCCATTGCTTGTTAGCTACATTAGCCTTATAGCTCCAGTGAAGAACTAAAGAAGCAAACACTGCTAATCGACTACATTTGGGGTAAAATGAAGATTATTTAAGTTATCGCTTTAAACCGCTTTGAATCTAAACTGTAAGGGAAAACGTGCATGCATGTGTGGGACGGACAAGTGAGGCAAAGTAAGTGTGTGAGTAGGTGAAAGTGAGCGAAAAAGAGTGCATACAAGTAAGTTAAAGGGGAATTCCACTATTTTTTTATCTTCTCTCTGCATAATTTATTCACTGAGATGTACACAAAGTCATTCAGAGTGGTTTTATTTGATGCGTCCATTGTATTGAAACTCAGTGACGTACTGATTTCTTTACAGTGGTGGTGATAGGAACCAGGTGCCACAGTGTGTACAATGCAAATATAGCCATTTTATTTACTATCCAAAACGACGAGTGACCCTTCAACTGTCCTCTGAGTTTATATGTATAATGGTAAAATAGTGGTAAATCTGACTTTCTTTGTGTACCGTTTTGCCTTACAACACCCTGCATGTACCTTTCCACCATGAATGGATTTCAAAAATATATTTTAGACCTCCTAATGTCTTTGGCATTATTCAGTGCATCTGTAACCATTTCATGTAATGAATTCCTAGGATTTAGTTTTTTGTAAAAGGTTCTGACTCGAAGTTTCTCTAGAACAGAGCATTTCCCATCAAACCTCCCCGAATGACTTTGTTCACACGGTAACCAGTTATTCTCCAGGGTATGTGTTTTATGATCATAAACATAATGATATATGCTTACAATTTACTGCTGAACCCAAAAAGATGCTCTTTGTATTTTTTTTTATAAAAATAATTTTTTACAGTGCATATCACTGAAGAGACACCATCTGAGATCCAGTTTATAGCTCAGATTTGTGGAAAAATGGGTCAACCACCGGTGGTTCCACAGAGTTAAAAAGGTTTTAACCACTTCTTTGCACAGAAATTTTTGAAAATCGGTGGAATTCCCCTTTAATAAAACCATGTGTTCCTGAAAAGCCTGCTTTAAAGAATCAACAGATTATTTAACCTATCATTTTAGTCGTACCAAGACACATCTCAGGGAGACACTGAGCACCATATACAACAAACCAACATGTTAAAAATTTTCAAAGGACTTTTGACCTTTCTCTGTTTATAAATGTACAACCAGAGGACAAGTGACCAAAAATGACAAAAAAACTGAAGCATGTTGTACAATTTCATCTCGTTTCAAGACATAGAGAAAGACGTAGCATATTGACTCCACGTATTATTACTGTAAGTCAACTATCTAATGGTTTTTTGAGCATCTGTTGGCTTTCTGTGCAGTCATGCTCGTGTGAATCAGTGTCTGTGTATGTGTGAGCTTGTGCGTAGTCGTTATGAAGTAACTTACGGTCATTGTAAATACCCCAAAGTGAACAAGCCATTCTAGTAAGGCAGTCTCTGTGGAAGTGGAATTCTTCTCCACTTCGGATGAAAACGTTTGCGTGTGTGCGAAAAGCTTTAAGACTTTGTGGTTCACTAGCTATTGGACTTGAAGTGAACCAACCAGAAGAAGATATATATATAAATACTGTATTTATTTTGCATAAGATTCAAGTTGTATATTTTTGAGGTCTTTTTGTGAAATGTACCTTTTTTTTTGTCTGTGTTTTATAATCTCTAATTCTGTTTCATGGTTAATGCTTTTAAATCAAGAAGCGTGTCTCGGTACTGATTCATGTATGTGTAAGAATGTGCTCCAGTTTTCAGACAATCTGTAGTTTCCTCGAAGCCAAACTTTTTACCTATGTAAAATATGACAGGGGTCCTGGAGGATATTGAGCTTTTTTCCTTTTTCTGTTTTTTTTTTCCACTGTGAGGAGTTTTGCTTTATACCAAATCTGGAAATCATCTTCAACGAACCGTATGCAGATGAACACTATTTTATGGACGAAAAGCAGCCTTTTTGAAGATTAGCCTAATAAATACTGGAAAGCCTCTGAATTGGAATCTGCAGCGTCTGTTTGTCATAAAAGAGGAAAAAGAGTTTCACTGTGTGTGTGTGTGTGTGTGTGTGTGTGTGTGTGTGTGATTGGTAGTGCTACAGTGGGGCAAAACAGTATTTAGTCAGCCACTGATTGTGCAAGTTCTCCTACTTAGATGAGAGAGGTCTGTAATTTTCATCATAGGTACACTTCAACTATGGGAGACAAAATGAGAAAAAAAAAATCCAGGAAATCACTTTGTAGGATTTTTTTAAAGAATTTATTTGTAAATTATGGTGGAAAATAAGTATTTGGTCAATAACAAAAGTTCAACTCAATACTTTGTAACATAACCTTTGTTGGCAATGACAGAGGTCAAATGTTACCTGTAAGTCTTCACCAGGTTTGCACACACTGTAGCTGGTATTTTGGCCCATTCCTCCATGCAGATCTCCTCTAGAGCAGTGATGATTTGGGGCTGTCGCTGGGCAACACGGACTTTCAACTCCCTCCACAAATTTTCTATGGGGTTGAGGTCTGGAGACTGGCTAGGCCACTCCAGGACCTTGAAATGCTTTTTACGGAGCCACTCCTTCGTTACCTGAGCGGTGTGTTTGGGATCATTGTCATGCTGGAAGACCCAGCCACGTTCCATCTTCAATGCTCTCACTGGCTATGTTTACATGCAAAGATTTTTGCCAATCCGATTGAATACAATCCGATTACAGATTCAGACTGAGGTGTTTATATGCACACTCTATTCAACGATTTGATGGAAAATCTTCGTTTACATGCTCACTACAAGTAATCCGATGCAAAATGACGCGCATGCGTGAAGTAGCGTTTAGAGTAAACGTTACCATGACAGCGAACATCACGTGAGGTCCAGTCCGCGTGATATGAGTTTCCAGTTGGCGCGCTTGTGTTTTAATTGCTTTAAAATGATGTCAGACTCAGGAAAACGTGCTTCAGATGTGCTTATAAAGGAAGCGGCGAGAGGAAGACGTCGTGTTCTGAGACTCATAAGCTAGACGTCCGTCCCACCGCCGTCTTTTAAAGATCAGAGCATAAACTTCGTCTCCTCTGCAGACCAGTTTCTGCTCCGCCATGCTGAACGGTATAAACTTTCGCCATGACGCGACGCACATGCGCAGAACATACTTACACGTTCCGATTGGAATGTAATCGTATTCAGGCGTTTACATGGCTATTATTCTTCTATTTAACGGATTATTTAGAGGTTTACCCACCTCGTTCAATCGGATAGAAATTGTATTCCGAATGGCTTCAATCGGACTAGTCTATTCCGATTGAGGTGTTTACATGGACGTGTTCTATTCCGATTGAGCTATTAGTCGGATTATTAACGGATTATCAGGCTGCATGTAAACGTGGCTACTGATGGAAAAAGGTTTTGGCTTAAAATCTCACGATACATGGCCCCGTTCATTCTTCCCTTAACACGGATCAGTCGTCCTGTCCCCTTTGCAGAAAAACAGCCCCAAAGCATGATGTTTCCACCCCATGCTTCACAGTAGGTATGGTGTTCTTGGGATGCAGCTCAGCATTCTTCTTCCTCCAAACACGACGAGTTGCGTTTTTACCAAAGTTTTATTTTGGTTTCATCTGACCACATGACATTCTCCCAATCATCTTCTGGATCATCCATATGCTCTCTGACAAGCTTCAGACGGGCCTGGACATGTACTGGCTTAAGCAGGGGGACACGCCTGGCACTGTAGGATTTGAGTCCCTCTCGGCGTAGTGTGTTACTGATGGTAGCCTTTGTTACTTTGGTCCCATCTCTCTGCAGGTCATTCATCAGGTCCCTCCTGTTGGTTCTGGGATTTTTGCTCACCGTTCTCATGATCATTTTGACCCCACGGGATGAGATCTTGCGTGGGGCCCCAGATCGAGGGAGATTATCAATGGTCTTGTATGTCTTCCATTTTCTTACAATTGCTCCCACAGTTGATTTATTCACACCGACCTGCTTGCCTATTGTAGATTCACTCTTCCCAGCCTGGTGCAGGTCTACAATTTTCTTCCTGGTGTCCTTCGACAGCTCTTTGGTCTTGGCCATGGTTGAGTTTGGAGTCTGACTGTTTGAGGCTGTGGACAGGTGTCTTTTATACAGATAACGAGGTCAAACAGGTGCCATTAATACAGGTAATGAGTGGAGGACAGAAGAGCTTCTTAAAGAAGAAGTTACAGGTCTGTGAGAGCCAGAAATCTTGCTTGTTTGTGGGTGACCAAATACTGGAAAGCCTCTGAATTGGAATCTGCAGCGTCTGTTTGTCATAAAAGAGGAAAAAGAGTTTCACTGTGTGTGTGTGTGTGTGTGTGTGTGTGTGTGTGATTGGTAGTGCTACAGTGGGGCAAAACAGTATTTAGTCAGCCACTGATTGTGCAAGTTCTCCTACTTAGATGAGAGAGGTCTGTAATTTTCATCATAGGTACACTTCAACTATGAGAGACAAAATGAGAAAAAAAAAATCCAGGAAATCACTTTGTAGGATTTTTTAAAGAATTTATTTGTAAATTATGGTGGAAAATAAGTATTTGGTCAATAACAAAAGTTCAACTCAATACTTTGTAACATAACCTTTGTTGGCAATGACAGAGGTCAAATGTTACCTGTAAGTCTTCACCAGGTTTGCACACACTGTAGCTGGTATTTTGGCCCATTCCTCCATGCAGATCTCCTCTAGAGCAGTGATGATTTTGGGGCTGTCGCTGGGCAACACGGACTTTCAACTCCCTCCACAAATTTTCTATGGGGTTGAGGTCTGGAGACTGGCTAGGCCACTCCAGGACCTTGAAATGCTTTTTACGGAGCCACTCCTTCGTTACCTGAGCGGTGTGTTTGGGATCATTGTCATGCTGGAAGACCCAGCCACGTTCCATCTTCAATGCTCTCACTGATGGAAAAAGGTTTTGGCTTAAAATCTCACGATACATGGCCCCGTTCATTCTTCCCTTAACACGGATCAGTCGTCCTGTCCCCTTTGCAGAAAAACAGCCCCAAAGCATGATGTTTCCACCCCATGCTTCACAGTAGGTATGGTGTTCTTGGGATGCAGCTCAGCATTCTTCTTCCTCCAAACACGACGAGTTGCGTTTTTACCAAAGTTTTATTTTGGTTTCATCTGACCACATGACATTCTCCCAATCATCTTCTGGATCATCCATATGCTCTCTGACAAACTTCAGACGGGCCTGGACATGTACTGGCTTAAGCAGGGGGACACGCCTGGCACTGTAGGATTTGCGTCCCTCTCGGCGTAGTGTGTTACTGATGGTAGCCTTTGTTACTTTACTTCTGCAGGTCATTCATCAGGTCCCTCCGTGTAGTTCTGGGATTTTTGCTCACCGTTCTCATGATCATTTTGACCCCACGGGATGAGATCTTGCGTGGGGCCCCAGATCGAGGGAGATTATCAATGGTCTTGTATGTCTTCCATTTTCTTACAATTGCTCCCACAGTTGATTTATTCACACCGACCTGCTTGCCTATTGTAGATTCACTCTTCCCAGCCTGGTGCAGGTCTACAATTTTCTTCCTGGTGTCCTTCGACAGCTCTTTGGTCTTGGCCATGGTTGAGTTTGGAGTCTGACTGTTTGAGGCTGTGGACAGGTGTCTTTTATACAGATAACGAGGTCAAACAGGTGCCATTAATACAGGTAACGAGTGGAGGACAGAAGAGCTTCTTAAAGAAGAAGTTACAGGTCTGTGAGAGCCAGAAATCTTGCTTGTTTGTGGGTGACCAAATACTTATTTTCCACCATAATTTACAAATAAATTCTTTAAAAATCCTACAAAGTGATTTCCTGGATTTTTTTTCTCATTTTGTCTCTCATAGTTGAAGCGTACCTATGATGAAAATTACAGACCTCTCTCATCTTTCTAAGTAGGAGAACTGACTAAATACTTTTTTGCCCCACTGTATACTTGGACCCCATGTCCTCACTACGATAGGACTATATGAAATTTTTGCGGACATTTTGCTGGTCCTCACTTGAGCATGTGTTGATTTCACCACAATTACTTTTTTATTTAAAAAACTAAAAGAGCAGAAAAATTGCCTTTTGCATACTGAGGTTAAGGTTAGGGTTAGGTTTAGGTGTAGTATTATTTAGCTACAGTGACACAAAAATCAATAGAAATCTAGGAATGTCCTCATATGCACAGCAAGAAAAACGTGTGTGTGTGTGTGTGTGTGTGTGTGTGGAGGCTAGGAGTTATGGCTGCTGCTAGGGCTCTGTGTGTAAGGTATTGTCATTTTCACTCTTACTGACTGTTTATAAGAATTAGTGTTGCTGATGACGCTTGCTGGTATGAAGTCAAATTTGAAATCAGAATGGAAGGAAAATGCATTAAGATTTCCAATTCATGAAAACAGACCAAAGCACGTTTTCTTCCTCCTGCACCATTTCTCTTTCTCACCTTACCTTTGTTTTTGATTGTTTAGTTTTGTCATTTATTTCTAGGTGGGAGATATCTGGTCAGATACCAGTTATTTATTAAATGAATTTTTAAAACCATGAAATCCTTTATTGTGAAAATTAATGTAGATTCTAGTCTAATGCATGAAAGTGCCTTGGTGCCATAAAGTCTGTTATTAATAGTACAGATTTGAAATTGTGTAAAAAGTGTAAAAATGTAATGAATACTTTAGTCAGTCTTTATTATCAAAATCACAAGATGTACAAGGAATTTCTCTTGGTGCAGGTGTCAATATAAAATGACATAATCTGTGTATATACACAAACACACAGTTACATGAAAATGTTTTGGCGCCCCTGCAGAATTACTGTTCATTTGCCAAATTTTAACAAAATGTGGCCTATGCAAATGTTATTGCACATTTCATATTTTATGTTTTCTCTACTTCCAATATGTTAGAAATTTGGCAAATAAACAGTAATTGTGCATTAAAATATGCAGAAATGTGTTCCCAGCAGATAAACAGAAACTGTGCAATAGAATTTGGGGGGAATAAGAAGTGTCATATTTAAGGTTTTTCTCTGTAGAGGATGTGTTAACTTATTTTGTTGATTTTCTGAGTTAAAATGTGTAATTTGACCAGGGGGTGTTCAAGGTTTTACATTTGACTGTGTGTGTGTGTGTGTGTGTGTATATATATATATACATACAGACACATTAAATAGACGGTACACAATCTTCAAGTAATGAATATACTACAAAAAAAGTAAAAGTACAAAAATACAGTAGATTATAGGCCATAAAATTAGCATCAAGCAACTTTTTAGCTTTAAGTCACAAGTGGTAGCTTTTTAACTTAATGATTATAATAAAATATAATTTTACTAACCAACAAAACAATGTAATTGCGTAATTCTAATAAAAGTCAGAATTGTGTGACCTCATTCTTCAAAGCATTTCAGAATAAAAGGTCAGCGACAAAACACTTTTTTTTTTTTTTTTCTTTCTTAGAATTTCAGCATAATTTAATAGTTTAGATGTCAACGAATCAATAAGAGTGATTTGAAATGGTTGTGGTGAATTGTGCCATTCTAGAGAAACTTACTGAGTCAGAATTGTTCACAGTGTTGGTGTCAGAAACTATACATCTGAAGTGTTTGTCTCTAAAAGCTACCTATGGTTATGAATAAGACATTGCCTGATGCCAGAAATGTCGTTTTATGACCGTTTTAGCCTAAAATTTTTTAATCAGCTCATGGCAGAAAGGTGCATGCAAGGTGTTCAAAGCCAAAATGATCAGAATCAGATTTACTGCCCAAGTATGTTGACACACACAAGGAATTTGGTTCTGGCTGATGGTATCTCTCTAGTATTATATGCAATAAACAGACAATGTACATATAATTTACAGACAGTACACACAATATAGAAGCAACATACAGATTACGTAGGCACAAGCAATGTACATAAGTGTGTGTGGTAGTGCAAACAACAGTAGTGTACATCATGTATGGGAATGAAACTGTGGTGTATAATATTGGTATGGAAGTGAAGCAGAGTGTAATAACTATCTGGATATAACAGGAGTGGCTATGGCCCAGCAGATAATATTACTGGTCAGCTATTTATGAGGGCGATGGCATGAGGACAGAAACTACTCGTGTGTCTGGTAGTCTTAGTATACAGGGTTCTGTAGTGCCTGCTGGAGAGGAGAAGTTGAAAAAGGAATGTAATGATTTTCCCTGCTTATCCTAGGGGAAAGAATGTTCTAAATGAGATCTCCTCTTCATCTCAGGGACTTTTCCTACACACAGTTAACTCCCGTTTGAAATCAGAGTGAGACTCAAGCTGTTTTCTCCTGTTTCTGAAATTTGGCTCCTGAGAAATAACACAGATTTTCTCACTTTGATCAAAATGTTGTCATGCACATGGCTTAACTTTTTGGGCTGAGATAAGTCAGACACTAGTCTCAGCTCAGTAATATTTCCATAAGAAAAGTGTGAGATCTCATTGCTTTCTTATACAGCTCTGTTCTCTGTCACAGAACTCTTTCAGCAGGTTGTCAGTGCAAAAGGAGAACTCATGCTTTTCTCATTTATCACCAGAACTTCTCACAGTGAAATGCTGATGTTATTCTCCTCTTTTCTCCCAAGGGGTGCCCAGGAGAAACAGCTCAGAAATCAATGCTTCTTCATTAATATAATATTGAGATCTGGTTTATTTTTCTTAAACAATCTCAAGAAAGAATGTTTTTCTTCTGTGCATTTCCTGGTTCCTGAAGAGTACAACTCCTGAAAGGTAGGCAGGGGAGTAATAATGATTTTTTCAGCTGCTTTCTGTTTGTTTCAGTCTGTTCCTGTTACTGCTCGTAACCAGGCCGTAATGGATGTGCACAGGACAGATTTAATGCCCACAGTGTAGAATTGGCTCAACAGCTCCTGAGGTAGACCTAACTTTCTCATTTGCCGCAGAAAGTACTACCTCTGCTGTCTTGGAAAATGGGAAAGTTGAAGGTCTCCATAGCCGACAAAGGGCTGTTGGATATTTTGAGGGGAAGCAGTGCTGACGGGGGTCCACAGTCATCCTCAAAGTCTTGAGAGTGTTCAGCTAAAGCTTTGACAATGTTTACATAATACATCAAACTCCTTTACATTGAAAAAGAGAGGACAACTTCTTTTTCCATTACATTGGCTCTTTAATTGTGCCATGCACTGCTGTTGAACTGTTTGAACACCAAAGTTTGCAAATGCTCGGCACCAATCACTTCTCTCTCCAACACTCCTCTTGCCTCCTTTTCAAAACACTCTGAATGACTTTGTTCACATCTCAATGACTGAATTATGCAAACATTTCAAAAAATCTTTAATAATTTAGGCTACATTGCGCCCAATTGAAAAGCCATTCCGGGCTGAAACTTCTGTATGGGTGGGGCTAAACTGGTGTAGGCTGGATAGATTCATATATGTAAATGTATTTTTTTGTGACATCACAAAAACAATTAATTAAAACTGCGCTCTTTTTGCAGTTTTCACGTATGAACTGTGTGGACTGGGGCGTGAACGTTACATTGTTAAAACTTTTGCAATGTTCACATAATACCTTAAATTCTTATATTGAAAAAGTGAGGACAATTTCTTTTTCCATGACGTAGGCTCTTTGTGCCATCCACTGCTGTTGCACTGTTTGAACACCAAAGTTTGCAAAGAATCAGCACCAATCACTTAAATGACTTTGTTCACATCTAAATGACTGAATTATGCAAGAATTTTGAAAAAAAAACAAAAAAACGATGAAATTCCCCCTTAATAGTTCAGGCTGAGTCTCAAGTGCACTATGTGTCCAGTAGCAAGCCATTTAGGACCCAGCACGTGTTGGAACTAAGGTTATCAATTACATACAAAACAGAATTACAGAATCCTTAAGTTTTGTTTAAACAAATTTTGCCCACGAGTTGAAAGAACATTATTATTTACCACTGGGATTAGTTCAGCATTGCTAATGCCAATGTGATGTTTCTAGTGTAGATGATGAGGAGTCGATTCCAAAAGAATCGATCCTTCAACTCCAGCACGACTGGAAGTCAGGATCGTTTCTTGGCTAATGACTCTTGGACTCGAAATGGCTGGAGTCGACTCTATCGACTCAGCGTAGTTTCCACAGACTTCGTGGCTGTTTCGTTGTAATTGGCTCAATGAATATGTGTTGAAATAAAATTAGCTGTAATCATTTACCACGCCACCTGATACCGGTTATACTCTTACGAATTTCCATCAAGGAGTCGACTCCAGCGATTCCAGCAACAGAAATCCAGAGTCGGAGCCGAAAACCGTGAATGAAGTCCGGCACGCACGGAAGTGACCGTTATTTTCAAATCTTTGAACGGACCAATGAGATTGAAGGGGGCGTTAACCCCGCAACATTCAAGCAGCCGTGAGCAGTTGTTTTGGCGATTTCGTGCTGGCGAAGAAATCCTCGCTTCGGCTGTTTTAATCGTAAATTGCTCAGTAAAATAAGACAAAATATAAGTACGATAACGTTATTTTTCAGGACAACGATGGGAACGTTAACGGATGAAGACGCATCCAAACTATCCCGGATAGGTAAGTTAGATATACCTTTATCTGTTCAACTGTTTGTACTGCGGCTTGCTGTCTTTTCGCTTAGTGCTAACATTAGCTAGCTACCTTAGCAGGTCTCATCAGTGCTCCTTAGCTTAAATATGTGACTACAGATAGTATTTCTAATGTACAGAACATATGAAAATCATTTTGTAAGAACCTTATATGGAATGACGTGTTGAAGTCGTACCCTGAAAATGAAAAGAAGACTGCCTTGCCTCAAATACGTTAGTTAGCTAACGTTAACTAACCTAGCTGCCTAGACTTATGTTAGCTTAGGTCATTATTATTGCCCTTTCTTTATTCTTGGATGTAGCTAAATAACTATTTCACGCCTGCATTATAAAGGAAATTCTACCGATTTTTTAAAATTGTAGCGTAATTCCGTCCTTGACATGTTAACAAAGTTAATCAGAGTGGTTTGATGTAAAATGGAAATTGTAAAGAAAGTTATACTGATTTGGTATGTTTCTCTAGAACCAAGAATTTCATAACCTACCAAACCAGTCCGAATGACTTTGTTTACATCTTAACCATTCAATGACGTAGAAATTTTGAAAATTTGGTGGAGCTAGTTTAACTAACTAGTTAACTGCTGCTTCACGGTAGATACACAGTCTGCATTGTGATGTCCCAATGCAGAACTGTGACAGTGCATCGTGGAGTATGGACATTATATTAATGGGCCCACATCCTACATGTATCTTGTTTGATAGTTTTGTTTTGTTTTGTTTGTTTGTCTTTTCCCCTGAGGTCTGCTCACGATATTTGTGTGAGATTATGTACCAGAAACAGTCCTAATTATTTTTTACATGACCTTTTTCCAACTTTACCTTCATAAATAAATATGCTGACTGGTATGTGTAAATGAGCTCTGGTGTAACTGGATGCCCTGTATTGTGCCTCATTTATAAAAGCATTCCAGGCTGAAACACTCTGTATTACGTCTGTATGGAGGCTAAAATGATTGAGGCTGAAAACGTTGTTGATATATGTTTTAAAAAAACAGTAAAAACAGTTAATTTAAACTGGGTCATTTTTGCAGCTTAGTTTTTATATATGTACAATATTCCTAGGGGAGTAAACATTACATTTTTTAATATTTTGCATTGTTAACATACTTCATCAGACTTTTTATATTGAGAAGGCAAGGACAGTTTGTTTTTTCATGACATGGGCCTTTTATTTATGGCATCCATTTGCAGACAGTTAGCACTAATCACTCTCCAACACCCCTCTTTCAGCAGTCGTGTCATTACTAAGTTGTACAACAATGTGATATAGTCATCATTTTCTTCATTTGAATTTTGTTCAAAATATTGTGAAAATACTGATTTGTGAACCCACTATAATGAATTGAATCAAGTTGTAGGCTGAGTCTAACATCACACCCATGTAAAGAGTGTAAAGAAATTGTCACATTTTACGATGTCAAGTGAGAAACATGACTGTTTTGAAAAGACTTCAGATTGCAAAGTTCAGATTGCAGTGCTACAAGTGATATTGCCTAATCTGAAGTTTACACTATTGCTGTTACCCAATGTGTCATCACCACTCCTTTTATTTCGGTTTGAGTACAGCTGTATTGAATTTACTTCAGGCACCCTTTTTCACCATTTCACAGCCTTGATATTCAATGTGTTGGCTGGATAAAGTTTTATTAATTGTGTGATCAAGTGATTTGTTAATTCACAGAATTACGCAAGCAGAAGCTTGCAGAGTACTTGTTGGCGAAAGGCAGGTTTAAACCACCCAATCCAAAGTAAGTCCGTACTCACATTATTAAGAGTTTTTTTTTTTTTTCTTTTTCTCCCCAGATGTCAAACCTGAATTTTAGACAATAGAACAGAGAAGTGGCCAGTGATTGATTGAATGATTTTTCTCATTTTTCTTCAAGGCCTTATCTTAAGGAGAGTGCAGTTCTGAAGAAGCCTCCAGGAGCTATGCAGAGGTCTCAGGCTGTAAGTTTACAGACCACAGTTCTGAAAGCTGTTCTTGTTTTGGTTGATAGAGAGGTAGGTTCTTCAGCTACCATTTGTGACCTTTCTGCTTTTCTCAGTCAGGCAAAGGAAAGGAGAACAATGCCCCAAGTGAAACAGGTGTGAAAAAAGATGTAAAGATGAGAGATGCCCTGACGGAGAAGAATAAAAACACTGATGCTTCAAAAAAGGAGTTGAGAACCCTGTCCAAAGCTCCTTCTGGCACTCTTCAGCATTCCACCCTCAAATCCACTGTGTCTAAAAGACCCATGCAACATTGCAGAACACATTCCAAAGGAACATCTACTATCAGGAATATCTCTATTAAAGACCAGCAAACAAAAACAACTGTTCACACAGTTTTTGGGACACACAAACACTCTCAGACTGTTAAGATCACTCGAGAATCACAGATTAGACAAGCAGAAACCACTCATGGGATCTCTTCTATCAGAGCACATACAAACACTGCCAAGACAGACCAGCCAAAGAAGCAGTTTGTTCATAGAAAGGAATTTTGTTCTGATAAAGTGACTTCCAGAAGTCAGATTAAATGTCCCACAGCAGCAGAGCCACTGCGAAACATGGCGTCAAGCAGGACTGAGGCAAAAGCAATGACAGAAGCACAGACTAGATTCCCACAGATGTCCACCAGTAAGATGGGTGTAGCAAGACCATGGGTTAGTCATGATTTAGGCAAAGATTGCAGTGGCACTGTAAAGATCAATAAACCTCTGGTCAGGAATTCACAGGCAGGAAAAGGCAGGTCAAAAACAACTTGGAATAAGTCACTTTCTCAAACAAACGAGCCAGGAAAAAAAACAGGTTGCACTGTTTCGCAAATAACATTATCTACCACAGATAAGCAAAGATTGAGTCTTTCGAAAAAAGGTTCTAGTACTGCAGCTGTTTCCAAAACAACAAAATTGACCGCAGCAGACAGTAAAAATGCACTTCCACGTCAACAGTGCACCTCGGCTAAACTGCCCCCAAAACCCACTGTTCACGCTTCAGTGCCACAGAGTTTTCCACACCAGTCCAAGGACTCCAGCAACACCAAGGGGACAGAGCAGCTCAAGACCCCCAAATCAAGGTTCAACCCTGGGACCCAGGGTGTTAGGACTGTCCCTCTGGATGGAAGAAAAAAGCCATCTGCTGCTCAGGAAGAAAGACTGTGAGTTTAGGTTTTTATAATGACTTTTTTTTCCAATTGGACCATGCTTAATTTGTTTTATTTTTATTTCCTTATAAATCCAGAGGGATAAGGGTAAATGAATTGTCATGAACTTAAAGTGGAATTCCACCTTTGTTTCAAAGTTTCTGCACAATTTAACAGTTAACATGTAAACAAACATTGAAATGTATTAGTATGAAATGATGCAGTGGTGTTGAAAGGAACCAAGAATTGTGATGCCTACAACACAAATATATTCATTTTATTTACCATCCAAAATTATCAGTGAACTTACAAGTGCTGTTTAAGTTTTTTTATATTTAAAGTAGATATTGGTAAATCCAAGAAAGGTTTTCTAGGGGGGGTTGAGGTGGTGGTAGTATCATCATCATCATCATTATTATTATTATTATTATTGTGTTTTATTACTATTATTAATGTTGGTGCAGTGGGTAGTGCTGTTGCCTCACAGCAAGGAGGGCCTGTGTTCAGTTCCCCGGCTGGGTGGCCAGGGTCCTTTCTGTGTGGAGTTTGCCTGTTCTCCCTGTGTCTGCATGGGTTTCCTCCCACAGTCCAAAGACATGCAGTCAGGCCAATTGGACATACTGAATTGCCCCTATGTATGAGTGTGTGTGAGAGTGTGAATGTATATGTCTGTCTGTCTGCCCTGTGATGGACTGGCAATCTGTCCAAGGTGTGTTCTGTCATCTGCCCAGTGACTGCTGGGATAGGCTCCAGCACCCCCGTGACCCAGAAAGATGTGGGTGTGTTGTTGTTGTTGTTGTCGTTATTATTATTAATATTATTAATATTTATATTATTTGGGGACTGGCTTACAATGCCCTGCATGTACTTCTGTGAAGGTCTTAAAACAACCATAAAACAATGTGTCTGATATCAGGAATTTATATCAGTATTTATAACCCTTTTTTTTGTAATAGCTTTCTGTGAGGCAGCTTTTAGAGAAATTAAATGCTTCAGACATCTGGTTCGTATTACCACAACTGTGGACAATTCTGACTTGGAACTATCTTCTGCAATGCACCATTCCATGTTGTACCAATCTGAACGCCTTTGTTTATACCTTAAGCATTTAATTATGCCAAAATCTTGAGACTCATTGGAATTACCCTTTTAATACTGCATAAGTTTTCTTCTAGAAACTACCCTCCCATCCTTTATCAAATATGATATAAAGAGTATAAAGAGATCGTATTTCTAAATGTGTATAAAGAGATCATAATTCTTAATTGTGTGACTTGCTACATCTTAAACAGGCGTAAACTGCAGGAGTGGCGAGAATCAAGAGGCATAACATATAAGCGTCCTCCGATGCCTGTTAAGCCAGTGAGGAGGAAGACTACTGCTATTCTTCCTCAGAGTTACTGGACTACTATAGAACAGGAAGATGAGGTCCACGGCTTCGTCTGTGCTGTGGACCAGTCACTGAACGACTGCATCAAACTTCTACAGCAGGTAACATTATGCTGCTTTTGTGACTTCAAGGAATTTTCATCCAAGGTAACTGCTTGTATTCAGGATAGCTAATGTAAAAAAATATATATTGCATGGAAATGCCACAGAAAAATGCATAATTCAATTTGTTGACCTAAATAACTTGGAGTGGTTTGATGTGGTGATTAGGGTTGCAACCGTATGAGATTTTTGTAGTATAATAACTGTCTTAGAAAACATCACAGAATATGGTACTTCACAGTTAGTAAAAGCAGGATTTTACTGTTGTAGTTTCTTGAGGTGGAGCATTTTTAAACTATTCTGTACCAAACTAATGGTTGTTGTCATTATGGATTAATCTGCTGATTTGTTTTCTCCATTAATCAGTTGATTTTGGTGGTTTTTAAAAATTCTGAAAATAGTGAAAAATGTCATCACAAGTGCTCTAAATGATTATCACAGTAGTTACTTTAGTTATTTTAAATATTAGTTTTAGTTATTGTAATGACTAAACAAACCCTCAATACCAGTAATATGCCAATCTACATGGTATGATAACCATCAATTTTCATACCATGGTATACCATGAAAGCAGTATGCTGCTGCAACACCGTCGGTGGTGAGCTGTAGAGAAACTTACCAGCTTGGATTTCATTACATTGGTGATGATGAGGCCCAGGATCAGTGTCTACAATGCAAATAAAGCCTTGTTATTTCTTATCCAAAATGACTACTGAACCTACACATGTTCTGAGTTGTGTGCATATAATGCCGTTTATGATAATTCATTGGTAAAGCAGAATGAAGATGTTTTCTTTGTGTATTGTTTTACTGTACATGTACCACTATGTTTTTGGCCAGAAGCTTATAACTAAACTTTTGTAAAGCAATGTCTTGGATATCAGGCAAAGTATTTGTAATCGTTTCATATATTAACTTTCCGTGATGTAGCTTTGAGAGGTATTAAAACATTTCAGACATCTGGTTCCTGTCACTAATACCGGGAACAGTTTTGACTCTGAGTGCATTTCAACTACTTTCAATGCTCTGTTTACGTCATTTAAACATCATGTTGCAATTCAACAGTAGAAGTGTTTCCCTAAACTGATGCAGCCTCTTTGACAATACATGATTAAAGATTTACGATTAACTGCACTGGAATTCCAGTCTATCACACTAATGAAAAACAGTGATTCGTAAAATCACTGTTTTAATATGTATTAAGTGGTTTGCTTTAGCATTTCACCTGAAAGATAGCATGAGGTTAAAGAACGTTATTGCTGACCCAGGTCTAGTTCTTTCAAAGTCTTGTCAGGTTAAGTCTGTTGCTTGCTTCATGTTGTGCCTTTTTCCTGTAATTTTCTCTCCTTCTCTGTGTTGGTGTGCTATACAACAGGGTTGTCCTGTGGACCAAGTGAGAGATGTTGTGACTCGGCTGCCAATGGCAAGGAAATTTGCCAAATACTGGATAGTCCAAGTCAGGCTGATGGAGAGAGAGGGAAACCTTGACGTTCTGCCAACGTTTGAGGAGGCTGTTCGTGTTGTCAGAGAGGTATGCTATATCAATCTCCTTTTATTCTTTTTCGTAAAGTCTCATATGGCCTCTCCTTCGCACAAAAATTCTTAGCATAGCTTTGTCTTCTGACTTTTCAACTTTTCCATCAGGCCTAGAACTGCCAAGTACTGGAACTTTCCTTTTCCCTTGATACCAATAATGGTTTGTACTGTTCCAGCCCAGTGTATTCTTGAGCCAAATCTTGGCTCAGTTTGAAATGAAGAATTCAAAGGCAGACAGTGGTGTATTATTTGGGAAAACTGCAGTTTTTCAGACCAGCATTTTGTTTTGGCAGTGGTTGAATCTATCTGCATAGCACACATAATAGCAATAAATCTAAAACTGAAGGTTGAATGCATCACTTTTCCCACAAACAACAGGTAACAGTGCTTCTCAAAGACGGAGCAAAGTCCAGCGCAGCAAGCAGAAAGAGACACACCTACTGAATAAATGACCTAATTCCAGTGTTGATACTTTTGGGCGTTGTGAAATAAATAGGACACCCCATGAAAACCTTGGTCTTTTTTAACATATGGACATTTGATCTTCTATTTAACAACATTGAGAGATGGTGGTAATGTAACTAAACAAATAAAACTGAAGAAAAACAATTTGTAGAAAGTAATTCCTACTTAAAATGCCTGAAATTAGAATCAGCTGCACCATATCAGCTGCAAATGATCAGAACATCATAAGAGAGAATTTTGGAGGACCCTGTCTAATTTAAACCTCAGACATTTAGTTTGGTTTGCTCTTGATTGTTGAAGTGAGTGATATCACCATGGCATAATCCAAAGATCTCTTTGAGGCCTTCAGAAAGAAGGTTGTAGATGCATATGACATGCCAGTTCAGGCCATCCTTGCAGGTTCAAGAGCTGACTGCAAGATGTGTGAAGAACAATCCTAAAATGTCATCACCGGACCTACAGGTAGCAGTAGTTTGATGTAAACCAAACACAGCATTTGAGCACAGTAACTTCATACCACTTGTGAAGCGTGGGGTTTGGAAATGTCATGGTTAGGGGCTGCTTTGCTGCAGCAGGGCCTGGCAAGCTCCCCATGGTAGAATCTGCTAGGAATTCTTTATTATTATTATATATATCTATTATTATCAGAGGGTGCCTGAAGAAAATGTGAGACCATCTGTCTAAAAATTGAAGCTAAAGTTGAGGTGGACAGAAGAAGATGACAGTGCCCCAAAACATTCCACTATATCCACCAAGGAATGGCTCAAAAGAAAGAAATGGAGATTGCTGGAATGGCCAAGTCAAAGCTTAATCTTAATTCTGTTGAGATACTTTGGGGTGATTTTAATGGGCTGTGCATACAAGAAACCCCTCAAACATCACACGGCTGAAAGAACTCTGTATGGAGGGGTGGGGAAACTGACGGTATGGATAGTGTTTCTCCAGAATATCCTGTCTTCTCTTTGGGTCTTCAGGCTTCTCAGTAGCTGGCTCATGATTCCTCTAATTGTGTTTATCCATCTTGTAACTGATCATCCTCTTCCTCTTCTACCTTCAACTCTTCCAAGCATAACGGTCTCTTCCAATGAACTAGTTTTTCTTAAAATATGTCCAAAATAAGAGACCTTCAGTTGGTTATCTGGGTTCGAGTGAGAGTTGAGGCTGGATTGGTCTAGAATACATTTATTTGTTTTCTTTGCCATCCAAGATACTCTCAAAAGTCTTTAATCAACACTGAAGTTCAAAGGCATCTATATTTTTCCTGACACGCTTGTTTATTGTCCAGCTTTGACATCCATAAAGAACCACAGAGGAACTCATAGCCTGGACAATTGTGATCTTTCTAGAGAGAAAACGTTACATTCAAAGATCTTTCCAGGCTCCTTCATCCAAGTTCTGCAGAGCGCCAATCTGTGTCACGTTTCTTGAGTGCTGGATCCTGTGGTGTTAATAATTGATCCAAGTCGGCAAAAGCTGTTTGCCATGTCCACGTTTTCTCCATCAATCCAGAAACCTTGATCATCTTTCTCCAGTCATATTTTTCTCACTATATGTTCTGCATACAGATTGAACAGGTATGGTGATAGTATGCAGCCTTGTCTAACTCCTTTGCCAATGTGGAACCATTCTGTTTGTCCATTTTTTGTCCTGAGTAGCTTGTTGATCAGTGAAGAGATTCGTCATTAGAACACTAGAGATGCTCTGGTATTCCCATTTGTCCTGAGGATATTACATAATTTAACGTGCTCAACACAGTTGGAGGTTTTGCTGTGGTCAGTGAAACACATGTTGACTTCCTTCTTGAACTCCTTGGCTTTTTCAGTGACCAGTGTAGATCCACAAAAATATCTGTTCCTCTGCCTTTCCTGAATTCTGCTTGCATGTCTGGCAGTTCTCTTTCAGTGTAAGACTCTAATCTTCATTGAATGATCTTAAGCATAATTTTACTGCGTGTGGTGTAAAATTGTGCAATAGTTGCCACACTTTATCTTTTGGTATTATTACATATAAACTGACCTCTTATAATCTGCCAGCCATTGAGATTTTTCCTCTATTTGTTGGCATAATTTGGTCAGTACTTCAAACGAATCTTCAGAAGCCACACCCAGGCATGATTACTGCCAGACCTGTTGAATCTAAGCATCACTTAAATAGAACCTGTCAGGCAGTGTGAAGCAGACTAGGAGGTCTCAAACCGCAGAACATGATACCACGTTCTAAAGAGATTCAATTATAGATGCCAAACAACGTAATTACAATCTACCAGTCTGGAAAGGGTTACAAAGCCATTGTTAAGGCTCTGGGACTCCAGCAAACCACAGCGAGGGCCATTATCCACAAATGGAGAAAATTGGGAACAGTGGTGAACCCTCCCAGGAGTAGCCAGCCTACCAAAATTTCATCAAGAATGCATCAGTGACTCATCCATGAGGTCACAAAAGTATCTAGATGACCATCTAATGAACTGCATTCTTTACCTGCCTCAGTTAAGGTCAGTGTACACGGTTCCACAGTAAGGAAGACACTGGACAAAGATGGCATTCATGAGAGAGTTGCAAGGCACAAACCACTAGTGACCAAAAAGAACAAAGGCTCTTCTCACATAATATTCTGTGAACTGATGAGTCAAAGGTGGAATTTCTTAGAAGACATGTACATGTACAAAGTACACCTGGCATAAAGCTAACTCTACATTCCACCATAAGAACATCGTACCAACAGTCACACGTGGTGGTGGTGGTGGTGGTGGTGATGTGATGGTCTGGGGCTGCTTTGCTTCTGTAGGATCTGGACAACATGTCATAATTGATAGAACCGTGATTTCTGCTCTCAGAAAATTCTGAAGGAGAACGTCCGCCCATCAGTTTGTGACCTAAATCTTAAGCATGGTTGGGTTATGCAGCAGGGCAATTATCTGAAGCACACAAGCAAGTCCACCTCTGAATGGCTCAGAAGAAACAAAATTAAGGTTTTGTAGTGGCTGAGAAAGTCCCGACTTAAATCTCATTGAGATCTTGTGGCAAGACCTTAAATGGGCAGTTCATACTGGAAAACCCTCTAATGTGGCTGAATTAAAACAGTTCTGCAAAGAAGAATCAGCCAAAATTCCTCCACAGCAATGTAAAAGAATCATCTCAAGTTATCACAAACATTTGCTTGCAGTTGTCACTGCCAAGGATGGCACACCCAGTTTTTATGTTTAGGGGGGCAAATACCTTTTCACACGGTAAGGATGGTAAGGATTTATTTAAAACCTGTCTTAAATGGAAAGATCATTTAAAAGCTGCATTTTGTGTTTACTGTTGGTGTTTTTTTTTTTGTTTTTTTGTTTTTTTGTTTTGATCTGCAAAATTTAAATGTGACCAATGACCGAAAATGAAAGAAATTGGATGAGGGGACATCATACCAGTAAGCTAAGGCTGTTTTCACGCTTAACTTGTTTTCTAAAGTCCACAGCAGTGTTTGGGTTTTTGTGGCATTGTATCTTTTTCATTTGGTTTGGTTGGTTTCACACTGTAGAGGATCTATTAACTTATTTTGACTTGGAAATTGACAAAACATGTAGTTTGTCCAGGGGCACCCAAGCTTTTGCAGATAATGGTCTGTAACGAACATCCAAATGGGTATTTGTGCATTATGTCTTCAGGGGATCAGTTTCTCAGTTTGTTTCAGTATGAGCCACTACTTTTCTGGGAAGGTATTTGTCTGTGTTGGAGTACATTGTTGCAGCAATTTGATTCCTTTCAGCTGCAGGAGCATTCAGTGAGATCTAGTACAAATGTTGGTCAGTTAGATGTGCCAGCTCCCAGTTTAATCCCAGCTGTGTTCAGTGTTCAAGGGACATCACTTCTGGACGTATACATTGCTATGCTTAATCAGCTTAGTAAATGTTGGGCAGTATGACGGTAATACAGTATACCGCGGTATGTAATGATTATTTAAAAATTATGGTATTCAAAAATGATGACGTCAAAGTTCTGTTTTTGAGGGCTCATTGGTGGTGTGTGAGCAACAGCTCGCTAAGTTCATGTTAAGGTAGCCTATCAGGCTACAGATCCAAACAATGCCACACACCACAGAATAGGTACAATTTTGTCTTTCTGTCCCTTCAACAGCTTGACTTACCTCTCAGATTTTAATCATTTTTAATGTTTAACATTTAGCAGTTTGATAGATGATTTGACATTTATTGAATGATGGCTTGAAAATCGTCCATTCCCTTTTTTTTTTTTAATTTTGAAATAACACTAGACGAAACGGCAAAAAGCACTTTAAGTGACTTCTGTCACCAGCAGCTCAGCTGTAATATATTTTTGTTTGGTTGTTTTTCCACAAATACCCTCATATACCATATTCCCCGGTGTAATGTCAGGAAGATAGGAAAGTATGAAAAAATGAATATATAAAATATTGATTTTCACCCAAGCCTACAGCTTAAGGTGTTCCCCAAAGTGGGAAGCATTTTGAATTCATACGAGATGTGATTAATTCAACCTTACTCCCATTGTGTATTATTATATTATATAATTATATTAAATGACAATTATGATTAATATATTCTGTTTGTTTTGTCTGCATTATATGAAATGTTTTGTTTAACCCTTCACCTTAGTCTGTCACTGCAAGTTTTGCTCATAAAACTCATAGCTCGTAAGTGGTTTGACACTTGTTTAATGTGTCAGCCTCAAAAATCAAAGAAAATGGTTTAAGCGGCTATAACATCTTGTTTAGTCCCTTGTTCAGTGCAGGCCTCTGTATTGTACATTTTGGAAAGGGTATATGAACCCCCCCCCCTCCCCCTTCTCTCCCCTTCCCCAAACTGGTTCCACAAAGTATGAGGAACAATGATGTCCAGAATGTTATTGTATACTGTAGCATTAGGTTTTGACGTCACATTTACAATAATGAAAAACTATTTTGTTTAGCTTTCTATAACTTTTTTTTTTTCGCTGTCGTTGCTCCCAGAGGCAGTTTGCAATGATATAGTGATTTGTTTAAAGAGACGTGTGAAATATATGTGCAGCTGTAGCAGCAAAAAAAATTGAAAAGGAGACCTTGTATTATGTTACTGCATCAAAAATCAGTAATCTAACTATAATGCTGAATTCTGCTGCCAGTGTTCTTCAATTACATGTGCGTGCATGCATGCAGATTAACACGTGCTAGAAAGGGGTCTACCTTAAATAGTTTGAATCCACTAACATGAAAGGCAGTCTGAGTACTTTTGGATGTAAAATGATGTTTATTTGCCTACAGCACTGTGAATAATAAAATTTATTGCCTTTTATCCACAGCCTGTGGACGAACTGCGCTCTGTGGTTTTTGAGATCCTGAAAAAGAAAGAGGCAGAAGGTAATGAGGGAAATGAATATTTAATTTTTAATCTACATTTCCATTTCTCTTTTTGTTCTGAATTTCTCTGGAAAATTAACTTATCCAGCTTCAGTGTTAAGTATTAGAAGTTTTATAGTTTGCCTTATAGGTGTGACTTTTTTTTCCCCAAAAAAAAGATCAGAAGCTAATCCTATTGTATTGCTCTTCCTTTTTGCAGGTTCATGTTCCACTCCGGTACAGAAAGAGAAGGAAGTGCATAGTGAGGAAGAGGGAAAGTCCCGTTGTGACATGCAAACCCCAAAACCTGTTGGTGCATTGATCCGTGGTGCAAAGGGAGACTCATCTGTAATAAAATACAAGATCACAGCTACTCCAGGGTATGTCTAATTTTGTGCACTGATATCTTATATGAACCATTCTTTTGTAGATCATGTTGCTTGAACCATTGGTGAAATATGAAAAAGGCCATAGTCATAAAAGATCATGGTCATAAATGCAAATCAGAGTTGCTAAAAATGAACAGCACATTTCGTAGTGTTTGACAATCTTATGAAGGATTACTGGACACAGAATTGGTTCCTACATACGAAGTGGTTTTTCAGTGCATGTTAGTCTTCTGCCATTTCCTTTAGTCCCTGTTGTTGGAGTTGTAAGGGTTGTATTGTATGAGTGGTCATAACTAATATGAATGTGGTTTGTGTTCAGCGGAAAAAGGAGTCAGCAGAGGGAGAAATTGCAGCGGGTTAATGGCCATGAAATTCGTTTCTTTACTCCAGTACGCCGTTCACTGCGAATCGAGAAAACTGGTCCTCGGTACCCAGCGGCCCTGCAGGAGCACGACCCCTGCGTGACCTCTCTCCAAGACCTTTTGACTGATGGTGAAAGTGAGGTTGACGGCACACATGCAGTAGAGCCACCAGACTCCCCGCTCTATGTGTACCGTGAGAACGAAGCCCTGAAAGAGCATGTTCAGATTGAACTGGTTTATGAGGAGGCAGAGGTGTAACTATGATTCCTAATAGATGTCATCCTGCTTTAAAACTGCATTTTCTACGTCAGCCTGAATGTCTGAACTAAGCAGTAGGTTTGAACAATCACTGAAGGAGGGAAATGATTCATACTTCCTAGTGACTCGCATTCAGCGGTAATGAGTGAAAGGTCATGTCGTAACCAGCCCAGATATCCCAAGTCTTGCTCAGAGCAATAATGGGAAAGAGGAGGGTCTTGTACATTGTTGATTTCTTTTAATCCTTTACAGGGAGTATGTAATTCTGTACAAAGCTTTGGGGGTGACTTGTCTGTGGGACAACAGTGCACTTTTGAGTGAAATAAATAATGTTTTTATGGTTATACAGTGCTTTTTGTGATTTCTTTTGTGGTAGTGTTTGAGTGTATGTCGTAGTTAATCAATAAACAATATTCACTAACGAACAATTGTCTGAGACCATGTATACACCCAAAAGGGTCAGGGTGGCCAAACGTTTTGCTGTGGGGGGGGGATGGAATGAGGTGAAAAACAAAACCATATACAAATAAAGTAAACAGCCTTCAAATCAAGATTTTTGTATTTGCATTTAAGAACATTTGACTATATTTGGTTAAATAATTGTCATATATGGTCCCTTCTGCCAAATTATTTAGTCCCATAGTGGAGTAAAAAAAAAAATAGAAAGACCTTGGATATTTGCAAAAATTGTATAATCTATTTGAATTAAGTGCATTAATACATATTATAATAATAATAATAATAAGCTAAATATATTCAAAATCATTTATAGGGTGCTTTCCCTAACCCCTGAAGTTAAAAAAGATCTTTTTGATTTCTTTTAAAGTGAAGTTAACAGATTTGGATTTAACATTCACTAGCTTATCATAGTATAAAGTTCAGATCTATCTCTCACTTGTCTGACCCAGCTCACAAAAAAAGCTGCATTTTTTCATTTTCTGTTATTAAGATTGATGATTGTGTGTGTGCAGCAGTTCAAAGCTGTTTGCTTAAGTTCTGCTCAGAGTGAGCTCCAGTTGCCTCTACTGAAACATTCACTACTGAAACACTACTGAAAAGTTTCAGTAGTGTTATTGTGTTGGTATTGGGGTCATTCTACAGAAACATCCATTTTTGTGTCCCTAGTGTTTACAGATATATTACACTTGGAAAAAAAAATACAAAAGAGTTACAATTTATTTATTTTTTAAAATAGAACAGTTATTTTACAAATTCACCTTCTTGAGCCGTCAATTTAGCAATATTGGCTTTTAAAAACAATTATCTAGAATTCCAAGCACCACAGAAGTGCTCGTCCTCGCAGGCATGTGTGAAGGCCCTCGTTGGACACACCTTGAGCAGGCTGGATGACTGGATTCGCCAAAGATTTACCCAAGTTAACTTCCAAGTTAAGGACTGTGGACTGAGGCGAGAAAGCAATCAGTGTATTGATAAGATTCAGATTGCTGGTACTGCTTGGGATTTTATGTATTTATTCACTACAGTAAATAAAGTCTTATTTTTTACCAATAAACATTTTAATCTCTGACGAGAAAGATGTGTTATTTTGGATGGGCTGTGGGGGACAAAAAAGGAAAGCTGGATTAGGCAACGCTGCCAGTTTACGGGCCATGAAAATAACTGAGTGGTAAGTGTGTCTATGTGAGGGGGGCGGCGGTGTGCGCATGCGCACGCGCAGTATCATAAAACCTGCAGAGGCAAAGTCAGCGGCTCAGGACCGGCTGATGAACTCGGTGTTGCTGGCACGTCGGAACGGTCTGCAGGTCCTGAAGAGAAACCTCCGTCGGACACGTTCATAACCATATTGATACCGTGTTGATTCTGTGGGAACAAGGCAAGTAAAACTAAAGTTAAGCTCTGGTGTCTCGGGCAGTTTTAAGAGCAAGCATAATGATTTTATCCGATAAAATAAAGAGACTCGATGTCCAGCGCGCATTTGTTACTTGTGAAGCAGCTCAGCTGCTGATGTATGATTGCTTATTTACTACTGTGTGGGGTACACTCTTTAAAAAGATGTAGTAAAGGGAATGGTTCTACTATTTGTATAGTGCTTAAATGGTTCTTTGCATGGTGACATGGCTCTTCAGATTGATGGAGAATGCGTTGTGTATGGTTTTGAAAATTATTCTATAGCACCAAAAAAAGGCTTCTTCCATTATTACAAGCTTGCCATTTAGAGTGGCTCTATGTGATATATAGAACCTTATACAACACATTCTCCATCAGTCTTGAAGAACCATTCTAAATAGAGCCATTGCCTTTACTGTAGAACCATCTTTTTCACCCTAAATCCATCCTCTAAGTGAAATAAAAGCTGCAGGGGAAGATTGTAGTGCATCCAGCATCTGTCAGCATAGGAACTGAGACGTGTTAGACTCCTTTCTTCTCTTTTGGGGGAGCTTTTGGTCTGAAATAAAATAAAATATAGTGAGGTGGAAGTAAGAGCAACAGCAAAGCCATGCAGAAGCTAAACCAACAGAATGATATTAAATGAAAGTGAATTAGGAATGTGTAGGAGTGTAAAAAAAACATTACTTGCATTAGTTTTTTATTAGAACTGAACATAATTTGCTAGAGTACAACTCCAAAAGAACTCTTTAAAAAATACTTAAGTGCAGATAACTGCATAAATGTAAAAACTTACCATGCACCGCTGGTTTTTTAACTTTCTGTCCCACTAAAGCATGAAGCGGACCTTCACGGAGAAGGGCCAGCTGGAAACCAGCACTGGAAAGTATGCCAGGATTGAAACAAAGAGGACGGGAGCGACAATAGTTGCTAAACAAAATCAAGGAAATCAGTCTAATAGTAAGTAACAGTGCAATTTTCTGTTTGTCTGTGTGGATAAGACTTATCTTACAACTATCTTACAATGAAAATATCATTGCAGTGGATTATGGTACATAAATACCTTCTGGTGATACTCAGTTTATTATCATCAACGTTATGGTTAGAGTTAGGTTTAGGAGTAGGTGTAGGTTTTGCCTTGAGGTTAGGGTTAGGGTTTGGGTTAGGGACAGATTTAATAGTATCTTTCACATGCAACTTCAAGTTTAGTTGCATTTAGTAGATATTTATTTGAATGTTAGTTAAAGAGTTACTGAGCCCCAACAAAGCATCTACAGATATCCAAATACAGTGTTACCCAAACTCCTTATAGCCTTAAAAACTTCCAACACATAATCACTTATATAGAGATGAAGCAACAATTGAAATGATGCAAGAAAAGTGTGGGTGTTCTTCCTCTTCTTGCTTGAGTCATTGATCACATTTTTGTAGAAGGTGTAACCTGACTTGGCTGTCAGCAGTGCCACTGGAGCAAATACACTAGAGATGGGGTGTCACCTAGAGACGTACAGTGATGTTGTGTCGGCAGATATTTGCCTACACTCTTAAAAAACATGGTTCTTTAGCAAAGAAAATGGTTCTACATAGAATCATGAGCACTCAAAGAACCCTTTGTATGATTAAAACGTTGTTTGCATTGTGAAAAGGTTCTTCAGATTGCTGGAGGATGTGCTGTAGGTGGTTCTGTGTAGAACCTCTTTCAATAGGGTTCTATACAGCACCAAAAAGGGTTCTTCTGTTGTTGCAAGCTTGATGTTGTAACAATAGAAGAACGCTTTTTGGTGCTGTATAGAACCCTTTTCGAAAATGTGCTGTATAGAACCATAAACAAAACATCCTCCATCAATCTGAAGAACCGTTTCATGATGCAAAGAACTCTTTAACCCTTTAAAAGGCCAGGGCCCAGTTTTATTTCACATTTCTATAACCTAAGAATAGCTCAGCCAGTTTGCATTGAACTCCCTGTAGTTACTGAATATGAAGCCTTAGTATGTAATAAGCCTGGGATTTTAAGGGGTTAATCATGCAAAGGGTCTTTTGAGTGCTCGTGGTTCTATATAGAACCATTTTCTTTGCTGAAGAACCCTTAAAGAACCAAGAGTGTATGAAAAAATATCAGCATCAGACAGCTGTGTAGACTTTACAGATGTTTTACAGTGATATTTGATGAATGGTATTCATTGTACCCCAGAAGAGCTGCATGTTTATTTATTTAGCACATTTTATACACAAAGGCAGTTCAATGTTCTTTACTTAAAAAAACGGAAAAGAACATCAAAGGAACACATAAAGAGGAAATGCCTAAGAGAAAACACAATAAAAATAAAAAATGTAGTGCCTCTGAGATACAAAGTGCCATAGCTTAAAGTAAATAAAACAAATAACGAGGAAGCATAAAAATGAAATTAAAGACAAAAGGTAAAAGTGTTACTGAAATTATAATATTGTTAGTAAAGATATTAAAAGCGCAATGATAAAAATAAAGTGCAGTAAGAATAAAGTGCAAGTCTTAGAGCTCAATTACAGGCACATATTTAAAACCTGGATTAACAGCTAAATACTGCTTCACTGCGTTTTGTTTGTACTCTGGGTTCTACTAGCTGTCCTGTATCTACGAATGTTACAGACCTACTCAGTTTACGTTCTTTTGACATATCAGAGATTTAGTCTGGGCCTAAACCATTCAGTGATTTAGAGACTTGAAAATCTAAAGATTGTAGAACTGGAGTAATGTGTTCTGCTCCCTTGATCCTGGTTAAAACTCTGAATTCTGATTGAATGACAGCTGTTTAATAGTCGTTTTGGAAAGTCCTGTTAAGAGACCATTACAGTAGTCCACCATGGTTCTATAAGTATTTCAAAACTACTACTTTTGCTCAGGATAGACAGATTTGAAATTGATCTAAAGTGAGACGTTATTGAGAAATCAAGTTTAGATTTTTCGTAGTATAGGTTGAAATAACAGCCAGAAAACCATGGGCAAATCGACACAAAAATCAAAATAACCATTTAAATTAATATCATCATAGTTGGTAGTACAGATAGAGGAACTGCTAAAAGTGATGTAAAAAAAATTTGGTAGATTTTGTTCCACAGATGTTCATGTTAATTAATTAAAGTATGGTGTTCCGCAAGGCTCTGTTTTAGGACCTGTATTATTCACATTATATATGCTACCACTGGGCACCATTATTAGTAAACACGGCATAAATTTCCACTGTTATGCCGATGACACTCAGTTATATTTAGCAAGCGAACCGGATGATAAAATTAAACTTAGCAAGATTGAGAACTGTATAAAAGACATAAAAGACTGGATGTCGAGTAACTTTCTCCTTCTAAACTCGGATAAAACAGAGGTTCTGCTTCTTGGTCCAAAAGCGGCTAGAAACAGACTGTCTAATTTAACACTTACACTCAATAATTTCTCAGTTGCATCAAGTTCATCTGTAAAAAACCTTGGTGTCATTATAGACCCTGATCTGTCCTTCGACGCACATATAACTAATATTACTTGAACAGCCTTCCTGCATCTCCGCAATATTGCTAAATTAAGAAATGCATTATCTCTACAGGATGCAGAAAAGTTAGTTCATGCATTTATTACTTCAAGGCTAGATTACTGTAATGCCCTGCTGGCTGGATGTCCGAGCAAAAGCCTTAACAAGCTCCAGTTAGTCCAGAACGCTGCAGCCAGAGTTCTTACTAGAACCACAAAGTTTGACCATATCAGCCCAGTTTTATCAACCTTACACTGGTTACCAGTTAAATTTCGCATTGATTATAAAATTCTCTTACTGACTTATAAAGCTCTAAACGGACTTGCCCCTCAGTACCTGAGTGAACGTCTCTCTCACTATGAACCATCACACCTACTTAGATCACAAGGTGCTGGTTAACTATTAGTACCTAGAATTAATAAAGTTACGTTAGGGGGGAGAGCCTTCTCATACAAAGCCCCCCAGCTTTGGAATAGTCTTCCTGTTAATGTTCGGGACTCAGACACAGCCTCAGTGTTTAAGTCTAGGCTAAAAACTTACATTGTATAGTCAAGCCTTTGGTAATTCGTTTTCCCTGTCAGTTCTTTACCTGCCGGAGTCTCCGCTGCTCTGCTAACACTGTAATCTGTGATCAGTCACCCATTACAGAACCGACTCTCTGTGTGTTTTTCCTTTCTTTTCTTTGCCGAGTTGAACAGCTGCCCATCCTGTGAGTCTGATGCTGCTGCCTCTTCTGCCTTGATCAGGTGCCACTGCTCGCCGTGCAAACCTCACCCTCACAACCTGACCCCACTGATGCTGCATGAACTAAACTAATCAAATTAATCATTTGCTCCACCTGTTTTCCCTGTTTTTGTGCTATAATACTTTATACTAACAATGTTTACTATCCGGTGTCGACCAGAGGAGGATGGGTTCCCCTTCTGAGTCTTGGTTCCTCTCACGGTTTCTTCTTGTTTCTCTTAGGGAGTTTTTCCTTGCCACTGTCGCCTCTGGCTTGCTCATGGGGGCTTGGACCCGGATTTCTTTCTGTAATGTTGATTTCCTTGTAAAGCTGCTTTGTGACAACACCTGTTGTAAAAAGCGCTATATAAATAAACTTTGCTTGCTTGCTTGCTGTTAATTACTTTATATTATTAATAAAATAGCAATTGTGACATATACAAAAAATTGGACATCCTTCTAGTTGTCAAGTCTCAGAACTTAATTGACTCATTAGGACTGGTTAGGCAGGTCATGAATCGTTATAAGAAAGTGTCGGCTACTGACAATTCCAGAGTAAATTAAATTCTCTGACTCTTCAAATCTTCTGCTAACAGTCAACAACCATGGACTTCTCTAAGCAGCTGGCTAAGGAACTGAAAATGAAGTAAATTTGCACTTGCACAAGTGGGGTAGGCTGTAAAGTGCTTGAACCACTATCTAAAATGTCATTTACTAGAAAATGGCTGTTAAGGGGAACTGTGGAAGTCAAGGGAGGATCTCGAAGATCTGGAACTGCTTATATAGTCATTTGCAAAAGTGTGAGCACCCTTGGTCATGTTTTTGTTGATTGTCTGTGGCAATAAGTACACATTCTCTACAAAGAACATACTTCTGCACATTTCAATGCACAGTTGCTGTTTATTTGCTGAATTTAACACACTGGGGGGAAAAACGTGGCATGAAAGTTATGGCACATCTAATATGTTGTGTTTTATATTTTCCATTATGTTCAATTCAGCAAGTACATACACGATTTGCATGGAAGTGATCAGAATAAAACCTTACCTGCAACCTCAGCATCTGAAAAATCAACATCTGAAATATGCAAAACATCGTTTAGATAAGCCAGAGGGATTTTGGAAGTTGGGAAGTGCTGTAGGCTGATTATGTGGTTACAGACCACTTTCATTACAAGCCACTTCATAACACACAATTGATGGAGATGAAAGAATTTGTCTTTATTTTTCATATTAGTGGTTGGTGTGGTGTAGTGGGTAACACCTCTGCCTTCTACGCTGTAGACTGGGGTTCAATCCCCACCTGGGCAAACACCCTACACTATACCAATAAGAGTCCTTGGGCAAGACTCCTAACACCATCTTCGCCTACCTGTGTAAAAATGATCACATTGTAAGTCGCTCTGGATAAGAGCGTCTGCCAAATGCTGTAAATGTAAATATTAGGTTATTTAAAAACAGGTTGCAGCCTGTAAAGATGGCACTACTGAAGGGATTCAACTCTACTCCAGCAAAGCCAACTCACTGGGTTCCTGACCGCATAAACCCCAAGATGGGTGGAAATTTTACCTGCGGAAATGACAGACAAAGAAAAAAGGGCTCCAAGAAAAAAGGGCTCGAATTTCGCCTGCAACAAACACACCCCCTCCCTCAAAAAAAGTATTGGCATACCTAACACAAAAATGAACCACATACACCACCAACCACTGCAAATGTGCAAAGGAAATGTACTGTTTATTGTTCTTGGTGAAGTCCCATCCATCATTCTTCACATCCCAAGTCCTGGGAAGTCCATAAAGATAGGACAAAATGTTTGTCAGCAGCTTTGTTTTCCTGACAAGCTATTGGCAAGACCCTTATCTGAGCTTGCACATGATGTTTCTGCTTTTATTATGCTGTGGTGTTGCATTTATACATTGTTATGAATTTATGACATTTCAGCCCTTGATGATTCATGTGGCAGGGATGAAAAGTGTAATGTTTTAATATTCAGTGAAACATGGCAGAAACATTTACAGCATTCTTTGTTTAATCATTTGGCTGACGCCATCTTACCATTACCCTGGCAAAAAGTGAGTTTGCCATGGCAACGGTGACTGGTCTACACAAACGGGTAGAGCAGGGCCAAGTGCCTTCTTTGCAGGCTAAAGTGCAGGCTGCAGCTCAGTACCCACCTCCAACGACCAAAAGGGAACTGATACGTTTCCTTGGGATGGTGGGATACTGTCAGGGGTTTCTGCGAACGTTTTTCAACACTAGTTGCACCTCTCACTGATTTATTAAAGTTGGGTGCCAAATTTGTTTGGACCATGGCTTGTCAGTCTGCTTTTGAGACTGTTAAAACCCTTCTTGCTTCAGCTTCTGTGTTGAAGCCTCCACAATTTGATCGGCTGTTTAAGATTCAGTTGGATGCCAACAAGATAGGAGCTGGGGCAACAAAACAAAACTAATCATATGAGCTAAATGCTAATAAGGACCATTTTTAATTTAACCTTACTACACATCATTTGCTTGCCCCCAAAACACCAAAATGGCAGTGGAATGTTTCGTACTGAAGAGCTCAGGGATTTTAATGTGGTGTTTCAGAACATGATCTTTGTAAAAGAATTCAGTTTGTGAAATATCTGCCCTCTTAGATCTGCCTGGGTCAACTGTAAATGCTGTTATTGTGAAATGGAAGCATCTAGAAAAAACAACAGCTCAGTCACAAAGCAGTAGAACACACAAACACACAGAGCGGGGCTGCCAAGTTTTTAAGTGCGTAGCATGTACAAATCACTCTCACTACAGAGTCAGGAGAATGCTGCTTACTGAAATGTATAGTCCCAACAGTAAAGTTTGATGCAGCAGGGATAATGGTCTGGAGCTGCTATTCAGGGTTTAGGCAGGACCCCTTAGTTCCAGTGACAGGTAATATTAATGTTATTACATACAAAGACATTTTAGACATTTAGTCATTGGAGGTTAACTCCATATTAAAGCCCATGGTTTTATAATGGGATGTCAAACATACACATATAGGAGTGATGGTCAAGTGTCCACATACTTTTGGCCATATAGTGTAATTACTGATTTAGTGGCCTTTCCAAAGTTTTGCAAATGCCACAATTACTAGTTTTTGATGTATTGTTCTATTTTTTATACTAAATATAAAGTAACTACATTCAACATTTGCAGGAAAAAATATATTTTTAGAATAGTTTGTGTCATTTTGCCTCAGAAATCAACAAAATGTGTAATTTGGCTAGGAGTGCCCAAAGTTTTGCGTACAATTGTAAGTACTTTTCTGTACTTCTTGCAAAGTAATTCTCAATTTAATTTTTACATTTTTTTTCAGTTACTGTTTATAGGAGTTGCGAGAATGATAACAACGTCTACGTGGCGTTCTGCTTTGAACTGAAAAACAAGAAGTATTTTCCTGTAGTAAAGAAGCAAGGAGACTCAACAGCTCCTGTCCAATTCCAGGTATTTTACGCCTCTGTTGCTTAATTTTATTTCTAGTGTGTATTTTTCATTTGTGCATTGCTCATTTTAATAAATAGTTTTCATACTAACATTTGAAATATTGCTTATTACAGTGCTCCTTTCTCCACCCTAACAGGTGGAACTGCTGAATGATGAAAACGCTTTAGACGATTCGTTCCTGTTCAGGTGGACTGAGGCAAAAGGAGGCTGGAAATTCCTGAATTCTGTGGCAGAACCCTAGCCAGTACTTGTCTGTCTATAGAAACCAGTTCACCCTCACCACCACACCAACAATTCATTTCAGATTCAAATCCAGCATCCGCCTGAATCAAATGAAGAGAAAAAAATGATTAATTTCTTTTTTCTTTTGTTGCTAGCCAGCACGTCAGTACATCTTTACATGTAACCATGTAACGGCATTATTAACAGGTTTATATGCAGTGTAACTCCTGAAAATATCTAACCTGAAGATTATTTTCACAAGTAGGCCTCTGTACTAACCACACATAATGCACACTTACTTTACTTTGTATTGTAGATTTTAAGAGACTAGCTGTCTCTACTATGCCAGACAAAAATGCCAAGCGTATTCATATACCATATTTTCATTTTTTCACTGTATAAACAGTTGTATCCAAACGTTTAAGCACTCCTCACCAAATTTTGGCTGATTTTTCAAGTGAAAAGAAGGAAACACAGCCTCTGTTTGAATGCCATACTAAGTCAGTACTACGTCGTTTTGGGCCATCTTGCATGCACAGCATGTATAAATGATCTACCCACAGATTTTTAATGATGTTCAAGTCGGGGGACTGCGAGGGCCGTTCTAAACCTTCAGCTTGTGTTCAGCCTAGAAGTAGTTCATGGTGGATTTTGAGGTATGTTTTGGATCATTGTCCTGTTGTAGAAGCCAACTTCTTTTGAGCTTCAGTTTCTTGACTGGCTGTGTCATAGAATTCTTCCAAAATTTGCTGACATTTAGTGGAATCCATTCTTTCATCTACCCATGCAATGTTTCCTGTGCCACTGGCTGCCACACAACCCCAAAGCATAATAGATCCAACCCCATGCTTAACAGCTGGCAAGTTGTTCTTTTCATCAGCACCGCTCCTTTTTTCCCAAACATACGTCTGGTGATTGTGGCCAAAGGGTTACTTTTTTTACTTCATCAGTCCTAGATGTCTAGAAGTCGCCAGTAAGGTTTGCTAAGGCTTGTAAGGTTTAATTCATGCTGTCAAAAGGGGGTTGTTCTTTGCCTTTTTGGTCAGCATACAAACAGTTTTATCTGAGAATTTTCATAGCCTTCAAGATCTTACCTTTATTTCCGCAGTTCCTCTTGATGACATTTCGGACAGTGGATATCGCAAACTGGATGCGCTTTGATCCTTTTATAGCCTTACCCTTCTTTATAAGCATCAGTTAGCTTCGTTTTCAGATCCTTAGGCACAATCCCATTTCTTATTTTTACCCCTACCCCTTGTTTCCGAGTGTCACCTTGTCCCTTGGAACTGAGTACAAGGGGTAATGGTTGAAATCTTCCCCTACAAAATGGGACGACCCACAAATAAAAAGAGCATTACTTCATTAACAGGCTACTAGCAGTGCCCTGTAGGCAACCCTGCCAGTCTTCAGTGATAGCAGAGGAGGGTGAAGTTCAGCAACCTCGCTGCTGGGCTTTAGTTACATTTAGGGAATCATATGCCTTCAAAGAGGGGGGATATGACAGTTATTTATTATCGCCCACCCCTAATTCTTCGGTGATATGAAGCTGAAGTCAGCTATTTGCCAGCTTCTCGTATGAATTTTCCTATTCCAGAAGTTACATTCTAGTGCTTCAGGTGCCAGTACCGCTGGACTATTTAAGGTGGAATGGGAAATTTAGGCAGTTGGCTACCAAGACATCAGCATAATATTAGCAATTGTTTATGCTTGTTTTGAAGAAAAGGGCCATAAGATATTGAAACGACATTAACCTAAGATAATATAATGGTTATCATATTTTTTTAACAGAGAAAATTCTCACATTTGTGGGTTTCTTTGGTCGCTTGCGCAGCCATCTTGCCGGTTTTTCTTTTTTTCTCATAACACTCTGTTTGGAGTGTAACTCTGGAAAACGTCTGTTTGGAGGGCCATGTAGCCCTAACACTTCACCCTGCCTCTCTATCTCAACAAAAATCAGGAAACCCTACCCCTAGGCATGAACGCGCAAAACGGAGGGGTAGGGGCAAGGGGTGAAATGGGACTGAGCCTGCTGCTTAGAGATGCCCATTCTTGTTGAGTGTTGGCACAAGATTCAGAGAATCAGAGAAGAATCAGACAATTTATTACACTCTGAAATTGTTTTCAGGTAAAAATTCCTGGCCTGGCTAACCAGTCCTAACAAGTCAGTGAAGGCCTATTGAGTTACGTTCTGAGACTTTACAACTGTAAGAGCGTCTAAACGTTTTCACATGCCATTTTTTCTTTTTAACTTAATGCAGCAGTCACTATATATTTGATTCACACTTGCAGAAAAATGTTATTTTTTAATAGTCTGCTGCAGAGGATGTATTTATTTCTTTTCACTTCAGAAAAGTATGGAGTATTTGCCCAGTATTTGCCCAGGGCTGCCTGACATTTTGCAGACAACTATATTAGTAGTTGAAGAGATATCATTTTAGCTGCCTTTTTACATGCTTACAGATTAATGTCTGATAAATAGAAGCAGTGCATTCCATAGTTTGGTGCAGAAAAACAAAGCTACCTTTACACTACTTCTGTTTTTTAGTTTGGATATTTGAAGTAGGCCAGCATTTACTAAACTGTGATCATGTAATGGAGTGTGTGCAGACAGACTTGGAGTTAAGTTTGCAGGTGCTGAATCGTTGTGTTTTTAAACACAAGCAACCAGTGTAAATCTTTCAACACAGGATTGATATACGATATGTCCAAATAGATCCTGAAACCACTTCCAATTAGCAGTCACTTTAAGGTGCACCCATTGTTGACACAGGCATTTAATTGCACACACACACACGGCTTTTTGGAGTCTAAAGTGTAGGTTTACTCCCTGTCCCGGAAACCAGCCCACAGTGTTTGTGCTTAATCTTGATTGATGTTGTTTGGGAAGCCCAGAAAGGAGAGCATTACTATAATCCAACATTTTGGCCTTTGCCAAAAAGTGATCATTGTATTTCTGCTTTCTATTAGGTTCCACAGACTTCACCCACTGCCCTACATGCCATGGTAAAGACATGACAATAAGGGGATAGGCTTTCAAAGGTAATTACACTGATTCAGGGGTTACTAAACTGAATACGTTATTGTAGTTTTAAATAGACACAGTGGCAGGTTTCATACACTTCAGAGAAGCTGTATATTTGCCTCTGTCCTTTCAGATTGGTAGTGCTGTCGTAGATTGATGGGAATGATTCAGCTCACGTTGAGAATGAGCCCAAACATATAGGCTCTCAGACTACTCAACCAGATCACTTTGGTAAACATGAAAGGAATGCCTGTTGAGATGGACAGTATCAGAGGCTTAAAACTATTGGCGGTTTGATAAAGCACCTTTTTAGTGCACGTATAGTATCAAGTAATATGAAGGTTAAGAACAAGGCTTGGCTTTGGCTTATCTTTTCCTGTTATAAACGTTGTGAGTTATTCCATTGATGGCAGTTTATTGTCTGATAAAGGTTGGTCTACTTCCACTGGTAATTAGTGTTCTCTATTTGTTTTGCATATAGTTTTGTAGTTTTTGAAGGAAACAGCTGGAATAACAGCTGTTGTATAGTGGAAAACACAATATTATTTCTCTAATAAAGCAATTATTCATAAAACATCATTGATATTTTGGTTTTATTGGTTTTGAAAAAAGCCCATATATATATATTCACTAAATAAACAATCACTTCATTGATTGTTTATTGAGGGTTTTTTGTACTGCAACATTTTGCTTGCTTGCATTTACTGTCTTCTTGGTCTTCTTTTAGATCAAGGTCTGTTCTGATGGGCTGTCCTGCATTGTTCATAGCTCAAAAAGAAGTCGGGGCTAAAAACTTTATGTTGGGTTAAATGGGTTAAACAGACAAATATGCAAATGTCTTATATTATGACATCACGCAGACAAATTTCCGTACATGGACTGGGGAGTGAATGGTACGATTTAAAATGTTAACTAAGTTTTATAAGTGTTTACATACTACAACTAACTTACCTATATTTTAGAAAGCGAGGGAAAATTGGTTTGCTGATATGACCATATGACCCAAATCTGTTAACTTCAGCACTTTATGCTTGGAGGTCTATGTGTTTACCTTTTTCATCTTTATCCATCTATGCTTAATTTGAGTCTACATAAATGCATTAAACAAGGCAAATACAGTTACAGTGTTTTACAATGCCTTTTTATTTTTTGTGTACAGTGGCACAACAAAGTATTTGGACACTGGAACTGTTGGTAAACTCTGTAATGAAGTTCTTTAGCTTGCTTGATAAAATGTTTAAAGAAAATGATATTTGTTTCAGAGAAAACACTTAGCACATCAAGTAGATGGTGGACTCTTTGTGTGGAGAAAGTCTGGAGAAAAACTCTAACCAGACTGCACTAAGGCTGCTGTAAAACACAGAGGTGGAAACCATAAAGTCTGATGTCTGGGGAATTGAATTTTTATTTCTTGCACGCAGGTACCACACATTTGCCAGCCTGTTAAACAGTAGATGGTCACAATTATATAGGCTGGACTGATGCCAAGATTAGGCCCAGCGTATACATGACACGTGACAGGTGTGACAGACATGACCATATAGGGCTAGACAAAAATAGGCAGAACAGAATGTTCCAGGTACAATACATGGTTCAACACACAGTACTGAATATAATAACAAATATATAACACAGCACTAAACAGATTACACAGCAGTACCTTCCTTCAGCATGTACCACCGTTAATTGTGATTGACGTGTTTCTGTGCTTTCTCTGTGAATGTCTTCCGTTAGGGAGTTATCTTTTTCCTCCACATACCCAAAAAATTAGTGTGTAAGTTGTGTGTAGAAACACATAAGTATATCTTTAGCTTCCTATGGCAACATAGCAACACTGAGTCTAAATATAGGTCTCTCTCTCTCTCTCTCTCTCTCTCTGCTATGTGAGTCAAATCTTTTCTACCACACAAAATCCCCCTCTGGCGCCCCCCTGCTTCAGCTCTCATCATTTCAAATCTCTCCCTTCTTCCCTCTTTCACCTCTCCCTCTCTCCTTCTTTCATTATTTTCTCCCTCTCTTTTCTATCTGTTTCCTCTCTTTGTCTTTTTCCTCTCTCTCCTTCCCTCTTTCTTTTTCTCTCCCCACCTCACTGTTTCTCTCCGTCCACTTTCTCTTTCCGTATGTCTCTTTCCTCTTTCTCTCTTTGTCCCTTCTCTTTCTTTCTCCTTTCTTTTTTCCCTCTCTCTCTCTCTCTCTTTCATTTTTGTCCTTTTTTCTCCCTTTCTTTCTATTTGCCTTTCTCTCACTCATTATCGTTCTTTTCCCCTCTGTTTCTCCTTTTTTTCTGTCTCCATTTCTTCCTGTCTTTCTCTCTCCTTTCCTTTTTCTCTCCATCTTGCTTTCCTCTACACCCCCGTCTTTCTCTCTATCTCTCTCTCTCTCTGATCCAGAGCGCGGATTGGTGACCTTGTTGCCATGGGTAGCTTTAGATTTATATGAGCCGTAATTGGGGGACACACAGAAGCGACTCAGCAGGGAAACCTCTCTGCTCTTTCACTCGTTCCTGTGAATAAAACAGTCTCCAAGAAACGAGTAGCCCCGTGTCTCTGGGTCTTTCTTTCTTTTTGCTGATGCGGAGATTCTCATGTTTCACAGCAGAGCAGTCAGAATCAGCATCAGGCCAAGTATCTCTGCACATAGAAGAATCACTCAGTAGCTGATAATAGGATTTTTTTCACTTGTGCAGTCATATTGACTTCCATTCCTGAATGCTTCATGCAGTCACCCATTCAGACATCCGTTCCAATGAACATTCACTCAAGCACACATTCATCAATAAAAACAGTGTGCAATGTATTTTGTATAAAGCTGAGCAGCCAGAAAATAGGTAACAAATACTGGATTAAAAACTGCGGTGCATCATGGCAGTACTTATTTGCATTAACTATTCATGAGGGGAAAATGATTTGCATCAGCACATCAACATCAGTTGCTACAGCATGGTAGATTAATTTGAATTAAAGAGCTAAACTAGCTAGGACAGAATGAACTGTCCCCTATATCAGGGCATGGTAACCCAAATGTTAAGATGAGCCATTTTGTCTTTTCAACAAAAATCAAACCAAGTTGGGAGCCACAACATTTTATGTCCATTTTATTATCTTGGCTGTAAAAATCTCTCAGTATGTGCTAATGTTCTAGAAAAGGCTAAAAAAATATAAAATAAATGAAAACGCAGACTTACTTTGCTCTGCTTTAAGCTTTAGCTCAGCTATAGCTGCTTTCTCGCATCTCCAGCAGGAAACTTTTTAGTGTTTGACAGTTTCTCGCTGCAGATTAAATGTATCAGGAAACCAGCTGAAGTGCTCATGAATGGAAATAAGTCCAATTGTCTCTAAATTATCCATGTTTTTCTTAAATATTTCTCTTTGCCATTTCGTTACCTACTAGCTAGGTGAGATTGTTGTCTGTGTTGCTATGTGACCAGCAGTCTTTATGCCAACCTTCAGGATTAAAGGATGAATTAGCAGTTCTACATTAACTCCAGCTTTTAAGGCCATTTATTGTGAAAACTGTGTTGAAAGATCAGCAGAGCTTTATTTTACTGCAAAGGAGGATTATTTTATTTTTACCTAAAAATCTAGTTCTGCTGTGGAGCCGCAACAGGACAGTAAAGAGCCGCGTGTGGCTCCGGAGCAGCATGTTGCCGACTCCAGCCCTATATCATTGCTGTAAATCTAAATAGTGCTACCGCATTTTGACTCAGGCTAGTCATTGCATTTTAACTGATAGCCAATGTATATTAGCATTGAAGTTCAGTATTGAAATGCTGTAGTGTTTCATATTGTAGGTATGATTGTATTCTTTTGCACTGACCTGAGATCAACAGTGTTTTTTTTATATATTTTGAGACATAGAAGTCTTGCAAAAATGGGTGATTTGGGTGTCATGTTTTTGTGTATTAAGTATAAAGAAACTTTCCAGCATTTTTCAATCTCTAGACTCTGTAGCATATGATCAGTTGTCAAGGAGAAAAATATTGCCGTAAGGTTGGACAATATGGCAAAATACAATAATATCACAATACTTTTCATGCAGACATTTTCACTATACACAACATACATCCCAGCATAATTTTTTCCTGAGGGTTCTATATTTAATATACTATGCTGCATTAAATCCTATTAAACACGACCCAATCTGCTCGATTTTAATGAAATATGTAGTTGGTCAGCATTTTTAAGTACAAACAATATCCACAATATGCTCAGAAAAGTATATAACATAGCTTGACTTCTCATGATACAATAAAATATTGTCATATTGTCCACCCTTACCGATGCATTTCCCTGTACCATTGCCTCAATACACGTTTACTATGGAGTACAATGTAATAGAATAGATTCAGCACCTGCTTCGATTGTAAAGCCTGTTTGGAGATAAAGGTTTTCTGTTGTATTCTAAGTACAGGGTAATAACTGGCTGTGGTAACTGGCTGTAAGCTACAGGTACATCAAATAGAGATTAGGTTGAAAAAGTGGAGTATTCCTTTAAGGCTAGAATGTGTTTGATGAAAGCTGATCCTGGATCAGGCACAGCGCTACTGTAGAGCCCTGTGTAGTGAGAACCTCTGGGTCTATATCTAAATGGACGAATAAGTGACAGCTGTGCTGGTCAGTTCGTATCTTATCCTCATCTCGGCAGGAGGCCACAGGATGTGAAATAATCTCCTCTGCCACTGGCACGCTGCCCAGCACGGTATTACATGCCCTTGAACTGTCCTCTCCGCTGTAGCCTCTCCGTCAGTGGATCAGTGGAGATGCTTTGTGAGCGTGTATGTGCATTCTCCTCTAAACGTGAAAGCATCTCTGAAGAGGAGATTACACAGGCCATTGGGTTTCTGCGTCTATATTTCAAGTACATTGCAGTCCATGCATTCCAAACATTAATATATCTCAGAATATACTGCCATATTAACCAAATCTATTTTAAAATACATTTGTATCAAAATGTATGGAGAAATATGACACATAGAAATGTACCATACAAAAATAATGTATGTAAATATATGTAAATAGCCAAAATACCGTCTAATGCCGTTTACTGGTTAGAATTCCCTTTGAAATGGTTGTATGATTGATGCACTGTCACTATGCAGTTATGATTTGATATCCTGTTATTTGAAATATATTTTATGTGAGTGTCTTACTGCAAATGTCATGGTTGATGCAAAGCACAATGCCAAACACAGTAATCATCAACATTTTGTTATATCTGTAACCTGTACATACAATTACAAAAATATAGACACAAATAAATGCATTTTTAAAATATATTTAACAAATATTTTTTGGCCGTTTGCATATATTGCAAAAATATATTTGATAAATACACTGAGGATATATATAAATATTTTTCCATAAGGGTTATTCCAGTGAAGAAGAGGGATAATCATGACTTCCCAATTATATCTTCCACATAATGGAGGAGTGGAAAATGAGGGAAAATTCAATTGTTGCATATTAAAATTGTGTAACAATGTTATATTCTTGTAAGAATTGAATTTGCACATGCAACAGTTCAGATTGCAGATTCTACATCTAAGAATTTTAATATGGCAGAATTTTAATTTTATTTTTTTTTAATTACCACATGTTCAAATTCTATTCATACAATTCCTCTTCCTTAACATTTTTAACTCCTCTTATTTACTTAGCAGGCCAAGTTTGCTTAATGCTGGCTTTCATATTGGAACGGTTTCAAATAGGTCAGATTTACTACAGACGGTCATTTGCTGTTCATGAGTAAACAAATAAAGTCTTTTGCACACTGCTGAGCCTGTTTAGAGCACTGTTGTTCAGCTAGGTTACTGATGACTATACGCGTTTCATTCTTAGTCATAACTGCATTCATAATATGTTCTAATTTGGAAAAAGTAGTGTCTTAAAGGAACAGGGATGCCCTGACCCTTTCAGTCTTATTGGACTATCTAATAATTCTGTTATATTATATCAAGCTGCTCTAGTCACCATGGTTTTGACACCCTGAATCATTAAATCACAAATGACACTGAGTTACGTACATTGTTCCAACTGCACAGTGCAAACGATTCACTGAGTCATAAATCCAATTATATTAAAATTAGTTTTCCTATTCCTGGGTGGATAGTATGCAGATCTAAAACATCCGTAGCTGTGAAGGAGTATGTGATGAAGCATGTAGTAAAACTCAAGAGTCAACTGTAATTCTTGCATATCAGCATTACACTCAACTCTTGATGACTCACAAATGCAGTAAATCAAACCTTTCATCATCAGCCTCAAGCTGTCAAATGATGATGTCACTCAAAGTGCCATGCTGAAGCTGCTATTTTTGAAAAACTGTGAGCCACACTGTAATAATACATTTACAGTTGTTGCAAAGTTATTAATATAGCAGAGCGATCAGTAGAGAGCACACTGATGTTAACAAACTGTTGAATGAGTCCTTGGTCAGATTTGTCAATTCAGCATTACTTGTCTATATACAATGGAGTAAATGTACTTTCAGCTCCATTACGGTGGATCCAAAGACTAACAGGAAAAGTCATAGGTGTTTATACATACATACATCCATCATCTAAACCACTTATCCTTCTGGGTCGCGGTGGGGTGCTGGAGCCTATCCAAGCTGTCATTGGGCGGAAGGCAGGACACACCCTGGACAGGTCGCCAGTCCATCGCAGGGCAGACAAACAGACATACACATTCACACACACCCAGGGGCAATCTCAGCATGTCCAATTGGCCTGACTGCATGTTTTTGGACCGTGGGAGGAAACCAGAGTGCCCGGAGGAAACCCACGCAGACACGGGGAGAACAGGCAAACTCCACACAGAAATGACCCCAGTCGCCTGGCCAGGAATCGAACCCAGGCCATTCTTGCTGTGAGGCGACAGCGCTACCGTGCCGCCCTAGGTGCTTATAGTATTAGAGAAATTTATACACGGAAGGATTTTGTACTCTCCATTTATAAAACATCTACCACCATGTATGCCAGCAAACTGTTCTTAGTTGCAGGTAGTCATCTCACTTTTTGTTTTAGTAATTTTTAGGCTTGGCAACATCTTGCCTGAGCTAGCGCCACTTGGGGTGTGATGATGAATATAATTCTAGATACAATAAATCACGCTGATCTGTATTGTTTTGACACAAATGCCATTAATATATTAATTATGTTTTAACACTATCTATATTTTTGTACTTTTTAAAAATTTGGGGGCCTAAACTTGTGAGTATGCCATTTGTGGATGTAATTTAGAGCTTTGGTACACTTCAAATAGCACAGCAAAAGTACTCCAGGTAGGCATGTGTCTGAAAATGCAGTAGCGAACACTGGACAAAAAGTATCCAGATGCTACACATCTGCTCAAATACAGAAATCTGTGAACGCTGACCACTATTCACTGCCATAATTCACAACAGTAACAGGACTGAGGAGCTTCTGAGACTTACCAAAGCACATTAAAACACGTTTTCTTAATTAAATACAAGATGCTTGCAGAACAGTCATCAAAAGCTCAGAGTTTAGCTATGCAGTTGTAGTCTGTCCAAATGTTCCACAGTCACATACTTGTTGTACCCTGTAAGAAGCAGAATGCTATGTATGTATTCTATGCAAGTATTCTACATTGTGCATACTATGTAGTATTTAATTTGGGACACATTATTAGTCAGCCTTCTAATCCAGAGAGTACGTGTGTCAGTTGTGCTCTCTTGGACTCCCACCCACAAAGGGTAGTGACATCACTGCTTAACACTGTGGCATCTCCTACTCTAATGCACACTTAATTTACAGAAACATAAGCCCCTTTTAAAATAATTTCCGGAAATGGCCATATATAAGCCACAAACTGAGTTCAAGTAACATACTACTCCATCGTTTATGTATTTATCCCGACCCCCCAAACTCAAATGAGAGTCATTTCCTCAGCAAAGAATTTTTATTTATTGTTGAAAGGAAGTCTGTGGAGAGTTAGGTACAGCAGAACGATCTGGACTGAACAGCTGCCTTCGTCACAGGACACGGTACAGAAAAGACAGAAGTCAAAACTCAAAACAGATTCTAAAAGTAGTAGAAAATTACTATTGCTCCCCGGTGGTGTGTAGTATGGGCAAACTCTTTGCTGTGTCAAGGGCTTAAAACCAAAACCAAAAGAAAAAGGATCAAGGAAGGCTGCAGACACTGGGTCTAATAAATGTGCAAAAGTGTCACATTTTGCAATCAGGTAACACATTGCTCCTCCTTCTCTTGACAAAATAAAACTTTCGATATTAGAGCATACAGTAATCAGAACAGGTAGAAAAAAAAATAGGAACAGAGGGTGGTTGTAAACTGTAACAGGCATGCACTTTATCATGGAAAAGAGTAGTGAATTGATGATAATAGGCTGTTCTGGGAGATCATAAACATCTTGTGACTACTGAGATATAAATAATTAAAATGGCAAAAAGAATGCTGTCCTTGTGGGGGATGGAGAAAAAAAACTTAGGTCAAATTAAATTTGCTGGCAGAGAGACAGGATGCAAACTAAACTGAATTTAAAGCATCTTAAATACTGTTTCTATGTTGTCATCTGTGATTTGCTATTATTCTTATGGCCTTCCATCCATAAGGAACATAGTAAAAGTTAAGGAAAAAACAGTAAGAAATATCCCACCGGATAATTGCATCCGATTGTTTAAATAAGCCTGTTCAGGAAGCATTTATAATTGATTTTATATTCCTATATATAAATATATTTCTATATATATATATTTCTGTATATCATTTTTAAAAATAAGTCTTTACCCCTGTTGGGTGTTTTTTTTTTAGGTTAATCTCATCTCTTTTCCAGTTAATGCACGAAAGCACTCAGTATATTCAATTCAAAAACTTCTAATTTGACAATCAATCAATCAAACTCAGACTGATATTGTACTACCAGTGCTTTGCACACAAATCTCCAAAGCACTGGTCCAAAACAGGCCAATAACATTCCCTTTAAACACAATGAAACCCCAGTATCTATGCTAACCTTTGCAACTTAAAAGTGCAAAGTGGCATCAGTAATTTGTGAATCAGCATAGGTTACAGGCCAACTTGTAGGCTTTGTGTGCTTTGTCAATCCCCCCCACCATCTCTATAAGCACATTCTCCAATAATTTAGTATGTACATTCATCCCCATGACTAGTTATGAATCCTACATGTTCTTTCCTGACAAGAGAAAACCAGAGTTTAAAAAGAGAACATAAACCTCTGCTGATGCTTAAGGGAGGTGGTGAGACGTTTTCATAGCACCTTTTCTGGTTGAATTATTCCACTCTATGTGGCTTTATATACTGCAAAATGTCCAAGCCGTGGCTTGAACTGCGCCAGAGAGTCCAACTTACAACTTTGAATTCAGCAATTTGATCCAAAATGTGATAAATAACGTTACGTTAGCAGAACAAACCTCTTAAGTAACCTTTTCTATTGAATCCATATCGTTTTATCAACGCTGGTCTTGTTATGGTAAACACACCACAAGCACACTACATAATCTCTTATCTTTTTTTTTAAGAAAAAAAAACAAAGTAATACTGTACCCCCATTACGAAGCTGAAACCAGCTTCTTATTCGAATTTCCCCGTTCCACCTTAAATGGTGCAGCAGCGACTGCCGCACCATTTAAGGTGGAACGGGAAAACTCGAACAAGAAGCTGGAGGACAAGAAGCCGACTTCAGCCTCGTAGCCTCATTTGAGTTCATATACACACTAAGAACAGTTCAGAGGGGTTTTAATGGGTAAGGGAGCTTCTTTTCTCCATAACATTTAAAACCGGGTTGCACCAAAAGGATCTTCCAGACAGCTAGGCCTACTGCAGCTAACCTAGCTAGCTAGAAAAGTCGTTTAGCTAGCTAGCTAGCCAGCTCATCTACACTGATTTAAACAAGAATCTTTTTTTGTTGTTTTTATTTACGACAGTGTTTCTCAGTCATACAACTTTATTCGCCATAGTTTTAGCACTAAGGTTCGATTCGTCATGCACATTTTTATTATTATTTTCTTGCCTCACGGAGTTGTCAAAAACACAACAGACCAGCTGACTGGATCAGTCATCGTCAACGTCGTCGCCCTCCGACTCTTCTCCTCCTCTCCTTTCGTACATTTTATCCCTCTGCCTCTCCTGTATCTCCTTCATCTCTTCGGCGTAGCGGCAGAAAGCTCCCCCGAACTTGCTCCAGGCTTTGAACGGTATCGTAATGGAGTTCCTGTAGCTGGGTTTGACCTCGCTCACCCTCAGAAACACTCCGTACTTGTTGGAGCCCACGTCGAAGAAAAAGCGCTTCGAGTCCACCGTGATCGACGTGCCCTCGGGAAGCTCCCCGTAACCTCCGCCGCCGCAGCCTCCTCCGCCGACCAGCTCCTCGTCCTCGCCGCCGTAGTCGTCTATCAACTTGGCCAGCGCGTCGCGGAACTCTATTAGTCCCTGAGCCGGGAGGGCGATCGTCTGTCCGGACAGCATGCCTCCTCCGCCGGGCACGCCTCCTCCTCCGCCGACCCCAAACCCGGGCCCGCGGTTGACGGTCTGGCGGATCCTGAGGAACCTCCCACGCTGGTTCTCCTTCAGATCGAGGTAGTATTTTCTGTTTTCCCTCACCAGGAACTCGCTCTTCAAAGCCCGCCGGGGCCCGCCGTCATCGCCGCCCGAGGACTGGGCGATCTGCTCCGGGGTGCTGGGCCCCAGCTGGGCGTAGTGCTCTATGAAATCTCCCAGGTAGTCGCGAAACTCCGCGGCGACCGACATGGAAAGTGTCAGCCGACTTTTGGAGCCTCCGGCGCCGACCTCGGCGATCTTGATGAACCGGCCCTTCGCGTTCTGCTTCACGTCCAAGTAGAAGCGCTTGTTCTGTATGTCAAGGCGTTTGGAGGCCAGCTCCTGGGTCTCTTGGTCCCGCTGGAAGTGCGGAAAGCCACCGCTGCCTCCACCCCCTCCACCGCCGCTGCTTCCACCGCGCTCACTCCCACTGTCCCCATCCGCCATCTTCACCATCACCAGGAGCTGCTCCTGCGTCCTGCGCAGCTTTACCGCTCGCCCTCCTTCACGGACCGAACGGAGCACGAATTCCCTTTGTCCTATTGGATAAACGGCTGTCCATTATTCCAGCGCGCAGCTCTCGTTGGCCGATCCGTAGTAGCAATCAAACTCGTAGTCCCGCCCTCACTGTTCCCCTTCATGCACTCGAGTAGGCACACATTCCCGTCATCCCATTGGATAAGCAGCTTGTACGTTACTCCAGCAAACAGCTCTTATAGGCCAGGTCGCATGCCAATCAAACACTTTTAATCCCGCCTTCATTATGTTGTCAACCCTTGTTGTCAAGGCGATTGGTTCACTCTTCTGTCGATACAGATAAAATAACCTGGACAAAAAATAGGATCAGTACTCGCAAGACCCTTTTTCACATAGTTTAAACCTAACACCAACATTATTTATTCAATTACGTTACCTCACTGCTTCAAAAAACCCTCCTCCAGTAAAAAGGCAGTAACGACAATTCTTCAATACTTCAATTATTAAATAAATTTAGCACAAATTATATTTTGCTCCGTACACTTTTGCTACGGTTGTTTGTCTTCCTATCTCATTTTCCGTACTTCTTTTTTATTTTGTTTTCCTTGCTGTTCATATTGTTAACCAGTTCAATAAAAATATGTACATTAAACCTATAGATAGTTAAATTTAATTGATATAAGGTGGGTTTTAGTAACATCATTTGCGACCCCCCCCCCACACACACACACATGCATACAGCGAAATAAAGTTTTTGTAGTTTTTTTTTTCATTCTGTACATTTTTGCAGTTGTTTTAAGCCCCGCCTACGTGCCTGTATTTGCAAAAGCCATACATCAGTGGGGGATGGTAACGGGGTTTTTAACAAGGTGTGCTTTCATTGGTCGCACGTAAAATTCGAACCAAGAACGGCGGTGGTCATTGGCTGCCGTCTCCGCTCGGTATGCCTTGAGTATTCTCTCCGAAAGGGGCTTTATTGTTCCTCTGTGTTTGAGGCGAAATTGGTTTAGCTCCCGAATCCACATCCAAAACAACAAAACGTTAAAATGGTATGCTTTTTGTGGTGTCTTTCTATAAGTATGTTCGTTTGCCCGCGGTTCGCCGAACAGGGTTGGGTTTGCTCGCGTGCTTTTACTTTGTGTGACTGAATGCTTTTAAATGAGTAAAACACTCGGGTAGCTTAGCTGGCCCGCTGCTAAATTCACCGCTGTTGATTTCTCTCAGCCTCTGAAAACGGCACCGTTTATTTTAAGTCCGTGTTTAAACGTTTTGCGACTATCCGTCGATAATCATGGGTCATTTAAAAACCTGCTCGATGTTAAATCCATTCGTTGAAATTAGACCGAAAGAGCTAACGTGGCTCTATCCGAAGCTGCAGATTAGTACGGCTAACGAAATTCGACTATTCCCGTTCCACCTTAAATGGTGCGGCAGTTACGTTCTGTCACCTCAGGCTCCAGATGTAACTGCTGCACCACTTAAGGTGGAACGGGAAAATTCGAACAAGACGCTGGCGAATAGGAAGCCAACTCTAGTCTCGTGTACGGGTAACGTTAGATGGTTGGCTACAAAGAGGATGTAGCTAATCTCGGTGTACGTAAACGCTGCAAACTTTGTCTTTTTTCCTGAAAGATAACTAACCGCTGTGCCGGTCACCGGGTCTGTTTACACATCCTTGTTGTCTTCAATTCCGAATAAATACGATTTTAAATATTTGCACAGCCCTTCAACTTCTCTCCTGTTTTGGTTTCTGTTGTGTTGGACGCTAGCTAGCTTTTCTGAGCGGGAGTTGGAGGTTAACCGCAGCCTGCTAGTTAGTTATTTCATTCATTGGGAGCCAGGAAGCTGCCCGAGAATTCAGTCCGCTCTTCGTACTTATTTTAAAGGGCTGCGTACCAACATGTCTTCATAAATGGTAAAAATAAACACATTTCCAGTTACTTTTGTTTATTCACGATCGTTAAGTTACCAAAAGAAAAACACTAAGCGAGTAATTCCAAGCTCACTCGGCGGGAAAGGGGAGTGCGAATGATAAACAGGAAGTGCCTGCTAGCTAGATAGACTGAACATACCTTTCACCTTCGCCTGCGTTAAAGGGGAATTCCACCTATTTTTCAGTTTTTTTACGTAATTCCGTTGTTGCGATGTAAAGTCATTCAGAGTGGTTCGATATGAATGGTCTGTTGAAGAGAAAGTTACAGACTCCGATTTCTTAGATTTCTTTAGCTACATTGGTGGTGATGGGAACCAGGGTCGCCATGGCTACAACGCAAGTGTAGCTGTTTTATTTACTATCGAAAACCATCAGTGAGCCTACACGTGTCTGTGTTTTTATATGTAACGATGATGTTAGTGGAAAATCTGGAAAAAAAACATTTTCTTTGGGGACTATTTTGCCTTATAATGCCCTGCTTGTACCCCTCCACCATGAATGGATTAAAATAAATGGATTAACAAGACGTTTTAGGCCGGAACTTTAACACAAAACGATTGTAAAACGATATTCCATGCATCAAGCAGCGTATTTATAACCATTAAACGCACTGAACTCATTGAGCTTTTCAGCCGTCTGTTTCCTATCACTACCACTGTGAACAATTCGGACTCAGTAAGTTTCTCTAGAATGAAGCATTTCACACCAAAAAACTCTGAATGACTTTGTTTGCATCTGAACCTTTTAATTATGTAGAAATTTTGAGAAATTGGTGGAGTTCCCCTTTAACTAATTAATGTCAAAATGTGAAATTTTACATTTACTTTGGTCTGTATGTTCTCTGAGCTTGCCTGAGAACAAATCTGAAGATTTTTCACATTGATCAAATCTTATCATTAAAAAGTTTTTTTTTTTTTTAATGACAGTTTATGGTATTCATTATGTTGGTCTGTAAGACTACTGATTCATTCAGGCTATAGCTATATAAAATGTAATCTCTTTAGATCAGTCAAAACAGTTTGGCATTTTCCTCACCAAAGAAAACTTAATTGTTGGACTTGAATCTTAAAATAACTCGTACATTGTTCTGGGAGTTTTATTGCATTTTCATTCAACATTTTTACTTTGTGTTCTAGGCCGGTGGCAAGGCAGGAAAAGACAGCGGCAAAGCCAAGGCGAAAGCAGTGTCTCGCTCACAGAGGGCTGGACTTCAGGTAAGCTTTCATAGTCCTTTATAAGTGCAAGGGATATCATTGCGATAATGTAGTTTCCCATAACTCTTCAAGTGACTCCATGCTCAAAAGTGTCATGAATCACTGGTTGGAAAGTAGGTTTGTAAGGGGTGGTACGGTTGTTTTAATGTCACTTTGTGGCCACTTTGCACTTATTTTTATTATGATTTATAATTTTTTCTAATGATGTGCCATTTACCATAGTAAAGGAATAGATAATAATGTAGTCACATTAACAAACATTACTAGCTGTGGAAATTCCTTTGTTGTCATTCATTCTTTCACTTATTCATTGAGTTAATAAAATGCATCGGGTGCACTTTAAAGGTTTGGATCTTGCATGGTAGTTAGTACGTTTGTTCTTTGCTTCTGTTTGTAGTTTCCTGTGGGTCGTATCCACAGGCATTTGAAGACCCGTACTACCAGCCATGGGCGTGTGGGGGCTACAGCAGCGGTGTACAGTGCTGCCATCCTTGAATATCTTACAGCTGAGGTAAATGTCGCTACTCCTCAAAATCAGTGTTTGTCAAAATATCGTAAAACCTGAATGCTGTCCATAAATGATTGACAGTAGTGATCGTTCCTTAGGTGCTGGAGTTGGCAGGAAATGCCTCCAAAGATTTGAAGGTGAAGCGTATCACTCCTCGCCATCTACAGCTGGCCATCCGTGGTGACGAGGAGTTGGATTCCCTCATCAAGGCTACCATCGCTGGTGGTGGTGAGTTGGGACTCTTTTAAATACTTGCATTCAGAGTAGTATTACAGAGCGTTCATATACATGTAGTGTTTCACATTCTGTGCAAGTTAATGCAATGAGAAGTAACTGGGCTGGACTGAACACCATTTATCTCAGACTTAAGTCTCTTAAGTCTTGTCCAAGGTGTAAGATACTGGCACGTTTTCTGTTGGGTAGAGAAAAATGTTTGTTTTGTTTCTGCAGGTGTGATCCCTCACATCCACAAGTCTCTGATTGGCAAGAAGGGCCAGCAGAAGACTGCATAATCACCATCATCGTTGCCGTGGTGACCTAGACTCAAGGATTCACGTTTGGACTGTGACCAGATCAGCTTGTGTTCATTTATTCATCCGTTTTTGTTTTATTTTACTTTTCCTTTTTTATTTTTAAATTAATATTAATGTTGTACTAGCTAACCACAAGTGATGTTAGATTGTGTTCTTGTTCTCCACAAAATTAGTTTAAAAACTGATCCCTCCGCCCCTCAAAGCTATTTTAGAGAGACTTGCAGGAATTGTGATCATCCTGTTGTGAAAGTGAATTTGTTTATTTGATTGGCCAGAGTTATGGAAGTGTTTTATACTGAAAAATGGGACTGATAAAAAAAAAGTTTTTTACAAAACTGCTTCTTGTCATGTTTAATTTAATTCCTGTTTTTCTACAGTGCTGCTAATCTGCATTCTTTCTGTGCAAAAATCCAGAGGATGAATGATGGTTATGGTGGGTCAGCTCTTACCATCATTAATGCATTTGCTCAGGTTTCAACAAAGAGTGTTAACTTGCAGGCCACCTCTGTTCCTGGAGGGCTGGAGTTCAGTATGGTTTTGTAAATTTACCTGCCTAAACACCTGGGTCATTCTATGGAAACATCCATTTTTGTGTCCCAGCATTTACAGATATATTACACTTGAAAAACCTTAAAATAAAACAATACATTATTTTAACAATTACACCTTCTTGAGCCGTCAATTTAGCAATATTGGTTTTTAAATCAATTATACAGAGTTCAAAGCACCACAGAAGTGCTTGTCCCCACAGTCGTGTGTAAAGGGTGAGTGCCATATTTTGAGGTAAAAAACTTCCTGGGATTTTAACTGCAATAATTTATACATGACTGTGAAATATGTGATTTAAATAACAAAAAAAACCATGCCAAATAAATACTATAACATATATAATGAAAGTTATGGTCCCCAGGAGTCGTGTCACTGATGTTACTGTGTAAAAATCTCTTTATTTCTAAATTACAAAATCACACTGATGACATCATTTGACTTCCTTTTACCTATTTTCTGAAGATCTATGAAGAAAAGCATGTGGTAAGTCCACTGTGTCTTCAGTTATTAGAAATTTTCTTACACTCAATATCTTGATATAAGCAACAAGCAAAGAGTTTAATTCAAGCTCTGTATTTAGCATGAGAAATACAGAAAACACTCAGTTCTTTGTTGTAACTGTATCAAATGTTCAAAATACGAAAGTGCATTATTTAAAAAATGTTCTTGTTTTCAAAATGGAGAATTTAGGATTGCTTTTAACGAGCCACTGTGAGACAGATCAGGTTAACTTTTAATATCAGCCTTTTCAGTTCTAAACATAGATAAACTGTTGAATAAACCCACATAACCAAAGATCCTTGCCACAAGACCTTCCACTGGTCAGCTAGTGATAGTTGAGGTAACATCAGTTATATCAACAATTCAGTTAACTGCCAGATCTGGTACCACAAACTGGGTTCAAGTCTGGAGATGAAGGCCTCTGGCAAAACAACAAGCTTGTTTTTCAGTTACTCCATTTTTGTTGATGTTTTGGAAAATGTCTCTCTGGGTTTATGTGCTTTGGGTACATTCTTGTGCTGAGACTAATTAGGCTTTAATGGATGCTGAAGAAACCTTGAGGATAATTTCTTAAACAGGTTAAAAGTGGAAACGGTTTTTCGGTTTGTTTACTTTGTTTCTCTCCAGGTTCATTTACTAATTTCTTTTTTTGTACCTTTTTGTGCAACACTCAGAGTACGTTCAGCATCTGAGTGGAAGTGTTCACTTCAGTGGTCATTCTGATCCTGTCCGACTGACCTGGCTATTTGTTTTAATAAACTGCAAAACAGTGGACAACAACACTGCTAAGTGCCACAGGCTTACTCATTATGTGTTTCTGATGAAGGAACAGCATGCATAAAGCATTCAGAAGGTCATTTTCCAGGGATACGTGAACTGGAGGGAAAATTACGGGAACTGCATGGCAGCTGAGAGCTGGTGGTCCGGTTTTGCCATGACAGATTACTTGTGTGTGTGAGCTTGGTGTTATGGACCATCACTAAGTGATATTCTGTTACTGAGTAAACAGAAGATACATGTAGGAATAATCAGTCAGCTACTAGTTATGGCTGTTTATATGTTTATGTTGTCAACCCATTTGTTCAGCCTATCTATTTCACTGAACAGAAATCTGTTTAAAGTCAAAATATTTTCTCAATATCAAAGGGGAATTCCACCAATTTTTCAAATTTTCAGCAAATTTCAGTCACTGAGATGTAAAGTCATTCAGATTACCTCAATGTGAAATGGTTAACTGTAAAGAAACTTACAGTTTCTTACAAACTTAAAGTTTTTTGGGGGGCTATTTTACAACATCCTGCATATGCCTCTCTGTCATGAATGGATAATAAAATATATAATTAGGCCAAAACCTCTCAACACTATTATAAAACAATGTTTCAGGGATCGTGTAGCATATTCATAACAGTTTCATGTAATAGCTTAAGTTGTGAGGCAGATTTTAAAAGCAATAAATGCATCAGACGCCTGGTTCCTATCAGCACCAATGTGATCAATTCTGACTCTTTTTGCGTTGAAGTGGATGTGTTAGAATCAGAAAACACTAGAACCGTCAACACTAAAAGAACCATTTTAATGCATAAATGGATTTTTGCATGACTAAGTGGTTCTTCTGTGTGATGCAAAACCATAATTAATGATTCTTTAAAGAACCTTTTTAAAATGGTTCTATTAGCATTAACACAGGTTCAGCCATTATTACAATTCAAATAATTTTTTACTATACACAACCATTTTCACTAAGAGTGGTATAGAGTCATTTATAACGTTAGTTATATTATGTTAATTAGAATAACAGCAAAGGCCAGAATTAGTCCAAATTTCTTTACTAATGTTTAGCAATGTTTAGTTAACTGGGAAATCCTAATTTGATTGTTATCTATAACCGTTTAATTTTAACTGATTTGCACAAACTGCGGAAATCTGCACAATTTTTAAATATGTTTTAATCATTTTAAGCCAAGGGAGAAAAAAACAAGTGAGGTTTAAACCAATTAAAACACGGGGTGGGAGGAGCTGGATCAGGTCTGGCTCCGCCCCCTGAAGCGTACGTTGTGTCGCGCGAGCAGCTTTGGATGTGACCGTTAAAAGCCACAAGCCACAGCTGCGGACGTTGTAAGCTACCGTTAGGCGCCAATGCCGCATGTTGTTATGTTAAATCTCGTCAAAATGTCTGTCTTACATTCGTTACTGAGACGACGGTGTTGTGTGCTTGTCGACACCGGAAATTTCAGTACAGAAAAACCGAAGACTTGGCAGCACCGAAAGCACAATTGTCTCGATCTGTCTCATAAATCTGTAAATGTTATATGAGAAAATAAACCACACACAATGGCATTTTCACTAATCATTACCCTGCAGTCTCGCCTGTGAGCGGCTCTTTAAAGGAGCGGATTTTCGTAAAAACACCGAAAAAATAAAACTACAGCTGAGTTCTGTTTTCGTAGCCACTCGGCGCATTCAGATAAGCAGCAGCACAGTCAGCACAGCACTGACGTTTTACCGCCTCCTAGCGGCCAGTCGCCGCATAATTCTAGTTCTGTGAGGATGCAAACACACTAAAGACAGTCGCAAGCAGCGATGTAGGAGTTTCAGGGACGAAGGAGCCAAGTGGGGCACATGGACAACGGTGTAATGTTTGGTGAGAAGGGTCTAAATAACTGCAGAGCCGCAGACCCGCGCTCTCAGACCCGGGTATGATCTTACATACTGGTCGAGAGACTCAGTACAGTGGCTACGTTACGCACTATGGCTGAGTCCCAAATGGCTGCGTAACGTAGCCACTGTACTGATACCCTTGTAGGAACCCTTAAACACTATGGCTCCGTATGAGTCCCAGATGGCTCCGTACTCCCTACATAGTGTGCTAGGTGAGTTATGAAAGTTCGGACTTATGCACAAAAGCAATGCATTATATATCTTGTAGGGAACTGTGCACATAGAGCTGAATCTCAAATGGCTCTTTGTTAGACGTATTGTTCACTGTTTGGGTGCCGGAGTCACTATTTTAAGACCTACGTAGTGCACTAGATTGGCTGTGTGAACCAGCGGCCAATCAGTAATGATTTACACCCGATCATGCTGAACGGCAGCCTGCAGCATCAAAATAGACTTGTAGTACTGAAAGAACCAAAAATGGTACTATACATACAAATAGTTTCTCTGTTTAAAATGGTCTATCTAATCTAACACTCTCTGTCTATTAATATCCATTAATAACTTAGAACAGCGTTTACAGCTATCAGAAGTAGATAACACAGTACTGCCAGGGTGATCATCACATACACAAAACGAATAAAATATGGGAAAACTGAGAGGAAACTAAAATAACTGAAATAAACAGATAATTTAACCAAGAAAAGTCTTTATAAATGTTGTAAGATGCCAGCAAAAGAACAGTTTTAACAGCTTTTGGATTTTTTAAAGTAACAGTAGTATTTTTATACAGCTTCATACAGCTATTATAAAGCTTTCATTTAAATAAGGAGAAATTTCTTACTTAAATGAAATTTAAATAATTTGTAAATTTGCATTTGTGAATTTGACATTTTGCTAGAAAAAAAAAGATTTAAAACATAATACATGCAAAGTTTGTCCGTTTCATAATCATGAAATCCAAACAGTGCTTGTTGAAAGTGAACATAAAACCCACAAATGCTGCACAAATGCTAGTTTTAATTGAGTTTAGAAGATCAGAGTTTCTCTGTGTGGCTGCAGAACCAAAATAAATGAAGGGCTATTTTATCACAGACCTTCACAAAAAGTACATTTGGTATTATTAGGCCTCATTCACCAACTGTTCTCAAGAAGAAATTTCTTTCTAAAACCCACTTATGCAGTTTTCACAAAGATTGTCATTCACCAGTGTTTTCTTATCTTCTGTGGTTTAAGAACTCGTCATGAATCTGATGTAGACTTTTCCTTAGGGCCTTTCTCAAGAACAAATTTAGGAAACTTAAGAAGATGCTGGTGAATGAGGCCCATTGTCTTTTTAAATTCTCTGATAAAGCTTTCTATTGGGGTAAAATCTATGAATTAACCTGAAAGACACTTCCCTCACTTTATTGTATAAAGGTTTCAACCAACCTTTTCCAATTTAAGACAACATAAGGGGACTGTAACAGTATTCCTCTGAAACAAGTTCATGGTTGTTTTGTTCTTCTTACGCAGGCTGGGTGAAAAGAATATTCATCCAACATCCAAAGAACCAGGATCCATATTTAAACCAACAGCAGCTGAATCAGGTTATTGACCTTGCAGAAGCGTGACAGCACCTGAAGGTATGGCGTCAAACATTACAGCAAACTCTTTTGGAGTAACAGTTATTTTGTATTTTGCCAAAAAAAAGCATCAACCATGCTAGAAACACTTTTTTTTTAACTTAACTTAATAGCGATTTTATTAATGTCATAATTACACATTAAAAGAAATGCAGAACCACCTATTCTGAAGAAAATATGGTAAAGGATGAGATTTCAAATAGAAAAGGGACTCTTAAGAAATTGTTTAAGCCAGTTTATTTTACAGGTGTAGATAAGCTTTGAGAAATCCAGGAAATTCAAGCCTTCACTTGTGTTTGTGTTCATCATAACAGATCTCTTAATATAATGAACTTTATTTTCCTGTGAAAACTGGTTATGCTATGTCCACCTGTTTTGAGTCAGAGTGTTAGTCGTTGGATAGATGACTGTGTGAGAACTTTTGAGCCGTTTGAAAAGTCATGTTCATGTTTTGTCACCCTCTGCTGGCTAAAGTGTGCTAAAGTTTGTAATCTGGCTCAGAGCAGCATAGCACGCAGGATAGTGAGGCTTGGAGAGGGAGTGTGCATGAGTGTGAGCTGTGTTCATACACTTACTTCCTAAGGAAGTGCTGAGGATGTAGAGTTACTGCCCACTTAAGGTTTTTGGTGTGTGGTACTCATGTTGTAATGAAATATCAGGATATATTGATAACTGTTAAATATGAGTGGTTTGAGAAATTTGTGAATTTGTGAAAGTTGTGAATTTTTCAGTTGCGGCTTCATTATATAATTCAGATGTAAACAGAGTCTCTCAGAGTGCACTCTTAGAAAAAAATGTTTGAAGCTGTCACTGGGGCAGTACAACTCTTCTCACTGTGGTGGTGCCTTCAAGGGTTACATCTTAGTACCTTTAGTCAGGGAACATAATTCATAATCCACTGAAATCATATTTTCTAAGTTGTATTGATTCCACACACCCCGTCTCGTCTCCAGGCTTTTTAGTTTATTGTTCTGTTTTAAAATATTAGGTTATGAAAAATGAAAAAGGTACAAATATGAGCGAACATTTACATTGTTTGTGCCTTAATGACCGAAAAATGTACCTGCACAGCACCTTTATTTCTAACAGTGTGGTTTAAAATAAGTGGTGCACTGTAACTAAACTTAGAAAGTCAGAAATTGTTCACAGTGGTGGTGATAGGAACCAGACGTCTAACCAGATCAGATATCTAAAAGCTGAAATCACCGAAATCACTGAAATCAGTGAAAGTTGCATGCACTGGTTATAAACACATTCCCTGATGCTTGAGACCTTGTTTAATGACAGATGGCCTAAAATGCATTTTTTTTAAAAATACATCGAGTTTTAGATCTACTACTATTTTACCATCATCAAAATTACATATAAAAGCTCAGAAGACCAGATATTTTGTGACTATTAAAATTCAGACTTGCGAGTGGTTTGAGAAATTTGTGAAGATTAAGGCTGTGTTTTGAGAACAACAATTTTTTCCCCCTCAAACTCAAACAAGTGGACAGAGCTTAAAGTTCCAGGGAACACAGAGTAAAATATAAAAATATTTGTATGATTTAAAACTTGAGTGTTATATTAAACATCTGGCAAAGCTTAATAATAAAAGATATAATATGATAAAACACAGCTTAAAAACCACTGATCAGACCTATCTGTGTGGGTGTGGCTAATGAGCAGTTTGATTGACAGCTCTCTGCCCAACACTCTCCACCTGCTCTGCCACTCATACAGAACTGAAATCATTATCCAGCTTTTATGTGACTGGACAAAAAATGTCATGGACAAAGCAACACATGAATGAAGGAATGGACAAACGAACAATGTTCATGTGTGGATAAACGAATGACTGGGCGACAGGCAGCTACAGACAGGTCGTCTGGCTTGCTAGATTTTGGTTATGCTGGGTTAACTTTAGCTTGCTCAGTTTCTCTGACTCTGAAACTGTTTTGTATGGGCGGGCATCAGCTTTGTGATTGGTCTTGAGAATGCTTACAGAAGCATTATCCAAGATTAGGAGGCCTAGTTTACATCAAGAGGAGAGAAATATGGTGAGTTCATTGGTCATTGGAACATTAGTCAAGGGGTAGACTTGGTGAATGTTTACTGTAAGATTAACCTAATTAAAAAGAAAGCACAGATTTGGGTTCCCTGGGTCTTTAATGGTCCCACATAGAACATTGATTCCGTTTTTTTCAGACCAAGTACATGTTTTTAAGTACTTGCTGATTCCAGTACCATACTGGGTAACCTGCTTACTATTAAATAGTTGTTAGTGTAAATGAGCGCAATGTACCTGAACAGTTAAATCATTAAAATCTATCTGATTTTAAATGAAGTGCAGTAGTTTACCTTGAATCGAGTAGCGCTGCAGTGGAGACGAGCAGGTTTTCTTCCACATTAGAAAAGCACTTCTGTACAGCTGTAAATGAAGAGACTTACATGCTCACACTTTATGAAAACACTGATTGAAATGCTACGTGAAATGCAGTTTTTATTTCACATTTCTGGACTGTATATATATATATATATATATATATATACATATATTTCTTTATTTAAATTACAAACCGAAAGTGGGTGTGGCTTAACCAAGAAATGGGTGTGAGGTTCTGGACATGGGTAAATTTACATGCTTTCAGAGTGTAATATAGATAGCCAATCACCAGTCTAGATTTTGGAATAAGCCTATAAGCTTATTGGCTCACTGCTCACTACTCACTGTTGGCTCGCTACTCACTATTGACTACTTAAGTATTGGTTAATTTGGTATTTACTGATGTGGAATTTTTTCGGTGCCCTGTATTATTGAAGTAACTTGGTCAATACCATAAAACACTCACATTACATTGTTGCTCTACAGTGCTTACTGATTCCAGTGAATATTTCTTACTGTCCAAATTACAAATTGTCAATTTAAACCTCAGATCTCAGTTTTTATTGTTTATTATTTTTACAAAGTTTGAAAATGTTAGCTGTCCTTTACAATGTGTGAAATTTTCAGAATGAATGGCACAATAGAAATTCTCCAAAATGACTTGAAAAAAAGCTTATTCTACTAACTTCCATTCAAAGTTAAGATTTTTCCTTCTCCTGTTTGGAGATATGAGGTTTTGTCACAAAAGCAAAACGCAAACTTGCTAAAGTTACACAATCAAATGGGCATAATATCATAAGCAGTCAGGCTTATGGTGATGTGAGTGTCTTAAGCTTTTTAATGCTCTTTTTCTTAATGCTTACCATTTTTCAGTGCTTCACCTTTCAGGCCCTATTAAAATTACTTCAGACAGATGGTCCAAGGGGAAAAAAAGTTTAATTACAGAATCAGTAGATGCTTGCTGTGTCCTGAATTACAGAGTAGACTGCATTGGTTATCCATCAGTGAAATAATGGAACATGGTAAACAATTATAATGTAATTATGCGTTATTTTCAGGGTTTGTACTCTCTAACATTGAAACTTTATGTACATACATTTATTGAATAAAAAACATTTTTGTTGTGCATACAGACGTCATAAAATAACCCATTGTAAGAGACCATTAAAAAATAGAAATTTCTATTCAAAAGGCTCCAAAGAAATATTCAAGTACAAATTATTAGCAGTATGAATCGCAAATATGAAAAACCACCTATTGAACTAGAAGGACTATGGCTCACAGTCATACTATGTACAGCTTTTTAAAGAGATTCATTAAGTACACATAATACATGTAAAGTATAGGCTTATATTGGGTCGATGGTAAATTTGGTACCACCATATTAATGGCATTACAGCCTGATACCAACACTTTTTCAAAATTTCTATACAATTCAGTCATTAAGATGTAAACAAAGTGGTTTGAATGTGGCATTCTAGAGAAACTTACAATCAGAAGTTAGACCTATTCACAGCAGTGATGAGAGGGATCAGACATACTTTGTAAAGCTCCTGTATGAACTTATTGCATTAAATGTTTATATACATGGGCTATTGCCTGATACGTTGTTTGATAACAGTTTTAAGATAAAGTTTTGGTTTAAAATGTATTTTTTAAATACATTCATGGTAGAGAGGTGCATGCCAGGCATTGTAAGGCAAAATATCTTTTTTACCACTATTTTATCATCATTAACATAACAAATCAAAACACAGAAGACATGTAGCAAATAACTGGTGTTGTAGACATCATGACCCCTGGTTCCTATCACCACCACTGTAAAGAAAATCTGAGTAGGTGACGTTTCTCTACAGTCGACTATTTCACTTCAAACCAGCCTGAATGATTTCATTTACATCTCAGCGAGTGAATTGTACATAAATTTTGAAAAATTGATGGAATTTCCCTTTATCCTCAACAATTACTGAAGAGATTTATATATTTTTACAACTTTTGCAAAGTGAAGGCTTGCATATGTACTTGTTTTACATACTTTGCAAATTGAAGGCTTCCAGTCTTCAGAAGATTTACGTTTTTAAACGTACAGTCAGTTCACACATCTGAATTTACTTATCAGTCTATTGCAGTTATGCACAACCAACACCAGGAGGAACCAGTGGTGCAGTCTGATGTCCTCGTTTGTGCTCTCACAGTTTTTCCTTGTCAGCTGTTGGACTTTTAAAGCTTGGAATGGAACACAAACTAGTAGCCTATTTTGCCAGATAGCAACTAGTGTATGGAGCTTTGAGCTGATGGAATCTTCTTATCTGCAGTTCTAAAATCTTGTCTGCAGTTCACACATCACCTTTCATCAGCACCACTTGAAAGTCTGCCCCACCATCCTGAAGAAAATCTGATTGGGCACCCAGAGGTATCGGCAGAGTTTTTGGAATGCTTTGTTACTGAGGGGTGCATGTGGCCTCCCTTTGGAATCATCAAGGCACTTATCATGTCCTTCAGAAAGCAGGCAGTAAAACCCTTTGGTGGTGTTGAAGTAGAAGTTGTCCGGCGTTATCTGTGGAGGAAGTTCTAAGAACTTCTCAGCTTTCTGTAGCTCAGGGAACGGGTCCCTGGATCAGCGCCTCTCCATCCACGATGTGGATCTGCTCCCTGGGGAACAGCTCCAGCCACCTGGCCATGTGTTGGTGATAGAGGCTCCTCTGGAGGGCCTTGTAGCTGGGGTTGATTCGCCCCTGGCGCAAGAGCAGCTCCTCTAGAGGCTGGTAGGGCTTGTTCTGCTGAAGCCGGTTGTGGAGAACTTGTGTGTAGTCTGACACGAGTCTCTCAGCTGGATCACGGACGATTAGAAGAAGCTTTACGGCAGGGTTTGCTGACCACATCCTGCCCGGAGCCAAAGGTGCTGTGAAGTAGCCAGGTGTTTTTTCCACAGTCACTTGCCCAGGCAGGGTGAGGGGCATCTGGGCGCGGTACCAGTCCAAACCCTTGCGAAAGTTTTCGTCCAAGTTGAAGTAGTGGACCTCAGCCTTGGCTACCTCAACGTCTGGGTGAAGGTTGAGCATTTCCAGCAAGGCCCTGGTGCCGCCCTTCCGGACCCCGATGATGATGGCTCCTGGCATGCGGCGCAAGGCTGTGGCATTCTGGGCCTGAGCCGGAGTCTCAGAGGTCACAGAAGTCACCGAGGTCATCAAGGTCGCAGATCTTAGCTCACGCAAGCACACACATAGTTGGGCCTGGAGCACCAGCAACAGGATCAGCGCCAACAGAAGAGTCCACAACATGGCGAAACTTCAGTCAGGTCAAGGGTAGCACGTTCAGAAACACTCAGCAGGGAGGGGACACGATCGCAGCTGGAGGGCACGGACACACTGGTACACAACAGCTGTCGACGGCCGCTGCTGCAGCTCAGTGCTGTAGATACCTGTGAAGAAATGCAAGCAAGATAAGATTTTTAACAGGAATATATTTTAGATGAACAGAGTAAAGTCACGTATTATAAGTCATCAAGAGATGTCACAGTGTGTTAAAGGGCCCATATGATGGAAGAATTTTAAAGTGCACCATACACTCCCCAGTCCATAGGGTCCATATATGAAAACTCAGCTGCCAAAACAGTCTCTTTTGAATTTATCATGTCCATTTATGATGATCTGTATCCACCTATTCAGCTTGCATCAGGTTAGCTCCGCCCATTCACGCTGAAGTTAATAAGGAGTGTCCCAGCTTGGATGGCTTTTCAGAGCAGAGGTCATTTACAGTCTTGTGCAAAATTCAGAAACATCTATTAATTTACTTAATTTCTAGTCAGAATGGCCATTAGGTACAAGTTATTCATTTTTCTGTGCCAGGATAAAGTCAGAAAAGATACATATGTACATATGTATAATTTCCTTTCAATATTTTCAGTATTTTCAATATTATAGTGTGCCCACTCTTTGTCTGTATTTCAGATTCTTTTTAGGAGACCTACTTCCAGTTTTTCAAAGAAACTTGCAGGGATATTTTTCCACATCTCCAAAGTTCTGTCTTAGAAGTTGGTTGCATTTTTTGCTCGTTCAGTGATGTTGAGGTCTGGACTCTGGGTTGGTCAGTCTGTGTTCTGAAAACACCAGCAGCATTTTTTATTTATTTATTTATTTTTTAATTAGCAAATTTGCTTTTCTGAGTAAGGGCTTCTTGATAGCTGCACATCCTTTCAGACCCGTAGTGTTAAGTTGAAGGATGGCAGAAACACCTGTGTTTTTTTTTCAGATGTAAAGCAGTAGTGGAGCTAGGCTGTCTTCTCTCTCTCAAAGATTAAAGCTTTTAGTGCTGTTTATCACATGGGGAGTTTAGGTAGTCTTCCTGGTCCTGCACAGATGTTAGGAGTCTAAATTTCTCTATCACAGCATCCAAAATCACATACTGCCATGTTAAAAAGTAGGTCAAAACTAGTGCACCACTTGTAGAAGTCAGTTCATTGGTCTGATATGTATAGTATAGCAGTTTGAATTTTTGGATTGATTTTCTTTTGACGTTCCTGTTTCTTATGCAAGTACATCATTTTATATGTAATTTCTCAGAAACATCTCCTGAAAAATAGATGACTTTAACTTAGTGGTAGTTTTGACTAGAAATGAAACAAATAAAGATGTTCTCTGACTTTTTCACCATACTGTACATATATCAGTATTAAAGGCACAGTAAAAAACAGCCTGTTTATTTTTAAGGGATAAAGAGAGATTAGAAAGTGGCCATGAATATTGAATTATGACTGTTTTTGTTCATAAACCTGCACAATTGTCACAAAAGGTCCTCACAAGAGACCCTTTTCGGAGCAGTATTGTGGAACAGTGTGTTAGAGCATATCATCGCCGTCAGATTTTTTGCGGTTTTGCATGATTTGAAAATATCAGCAAATGCTTAAACATTTGATGTCAACTGGAGCAATAACAATCATCTTTCAGAATATCGCTATTTGAGTGTTAAATTGCTGTACTAAAGTGATTTTAGTTTTTTTAAAGGTAATCTATAAAGTCAAGAGAATAATTTCAAAAATGTTCACAAAGAACAAAGAATTGCCCTTAGCGTCTGACTCCCCTTTGTGTTATATTAATAAAGTGAAAAGAGCTCTGTGTAACTGGTAGTAGGAATAATATTCTCTTTGTGTGATTTAATTAACATTGCTATTAAAATGCCGCCAGAGGAAGCACATTAAACATTAATTCTGAAAGCAACGCTTGCACTTGCAGAAATCCCAGGAGGCCGAAGAGCCCTGTTATTAGAATCTTTTACTTCTGTCGCCTTCTAGTGATGAATGATAGAACTACACCCAGCACTGCTGACAGAACAGACCTGGTGGTTCACAGCTGTTTACTCAGTTCCATAGTTAAGTAACATTTGGATGAATTTGTGCTTTTCTGAGCATTTTTTCAAATGATGATATTTTTTATTCTACTCAGGTATGTTTGTGAGGAATCGGTGCTTTCATTAGTTCTCTGTAGTTCTTCATGATTAGTTTCTAATTCCTTTTTGGGTTTAATTTCATGCTGTTCAGGTAAATCTGCACCTGTTCTGCTTTGCTGTTGCACATATCTCTCACTCGCAAGCTTTATGAGTTTATTATGGACCAAGGGGATGCCAAAAACAGACGAACAGCACATGATAAACTTTAGCTTCCATGCTAAAGAGATGCTAGATGTTACAGAGCCCTGCTGGTCCCTCTTAATGAAAATAATGCTTGAACACGACTCCCTAAGGTGTGGTAACAGGATAGTTAAAGGCCTTGCATAATGGAGAATCAAATTTTCCTTACTTTTTTTAAATGAAAAGTTTGATGTAGTATGTAAACATGATTAATGTTTCAAAACATATTGTTCATTCCTCAGTCCATACAGTTCATATATGAAAACTAAGCTGCAAAAATAGCTTGACTGTGATGTCACAACAACCAAGACATCCACACATATCCACCTGTTCAGTCTATAGAAGTTTAGCCCTGCATATACACACTGAAGTTATAAGGGGTGTTTCAGCATGGGCTGCTTTTGGAATAAAGCACAGTACAGCGCTGCCGATCAGAAAAGACTTCATGTACATATATCAGTCATAAAGGCAGAGTAACAAAAACATCTTAGGATAAAGAGATGTTGGAAAATGGTCATGTAAAAATGAATTTGGATAGTTATTGGTGCACAAACTTGCACAAATGTAACAAGTAGACCTTGCGTAAACACAAGCAAAATGTAGGATATGGGTCCTTTAAATCTTAGCAAGTTCTAAACGGCACGAGACAGTTTAGTCATGGCCACGCTTGAAGGATCTTGGGGCTCTGCAGGATGTGCTTAGTTCCACTTCAGTCCTAAATGGGACTCAGTAATTTTTTACTCAAGTTTTGTTTAAGAAGTACTTTTACTTCTACTTGAGTCATTATTTCTATGAAGTAATAATGCCTCTACTTTAGTGTGGTTTTAGGCTACTTTGACCACCTCTGGTTGTCTCCCTGTTGAGTTGGGGTTATTAATTTGCTCCTTCTCCGGTCTGGAGCAGAGAGCCAGTGTAAACATGCTGTTCCTCCACATGCTGTCTAATTGCACCGCTGGGAGTCGCTGTGAAGCCCCTCAGCACATGCACTACAGCACGCAAACCTCATCATCATCATTACAGCTACATTACTGCATCATCAACTTCCGTCATTATGAAGCGAGTTGTCCACAGTAATGGCTCTCACTTTGTTCCCCAGCCAAACGGCTGTTAACCTGAAATATCACAGGCTATCAGTCTGTGGCCTGTGCAGTCAGGGCAGTGATTTGAGACATTATAAACATCAGTTCGGATTCTGGGCTAGTTTTTTCAAAGCTTTCCGTGCCACAATAAAGTGCTGTGGTTCAATAAATTGAGTGGATTCGGGTATTATGTGACACCAGGGGGATACTTTTAATAAACTCTAGTTTATTCCAGTGCCATATGATGCTGTCTAGAGGATTCTTTTAAATGAGCAAAAGGAAACTGTGTAAACAGACTCATTAAAAAGTGTTTTTAGAGGGAAAGTGAATAATGAAAGGCGTTATCATTTAGGGCCACATATGACCTAGAGTCACTTATGACCTGACATGCTGTCCCACGACACTATTTCATAGATTTGGGTAATCTAATGATGTTACATTGTTATGGTAATTTGTTTTCAATGGCTGTTTTTAAATGTGGCACTACTATTGTATTGAGTCTGTGTGATGTACACCGACTGGCCACTTCATTAAGTCCATCTCCTTGCATCTACACTCTTTGTCCATTTTATCGACTCCACTTAATGATATAAGTGCACTTTGTAGTTCTACGACTACAAATTGCAGTCCATCTGTTTCTCTGCATGATTTGTTAGCCCCCTTTTACCCTGTTCTTCAGTGGTCAGGACCACTTCAGAGCAGGTATTATTTGGGTGGTAGATCATTTAGCGTGTTAACATGTATTACGCTGTTATGAGTGGATCAGACACAGCAGTGCTGCTGGAGTTTTTAAACACGGTGTCCACTCACTGTCCACTTTGTTAGACACACCTACCTTGTTGGTCCACCTTGTAGGTGTAACGTCAGAGACAGTAGCTCATTTGTTGCTACACAGTTTGTGTTAGTTATCCTCTAGTGCTTTATCAGTGGTCACAGGACGCTGCCCATAGGACGCTGAATGCTGGCTCGTTTTGGCTGGACTATTCTCAGTCCAGCAGTGGCACTGAGGTGTTTAAAAGCTTTGCCTGATCCACTCATGCCGGTGCAACACACATTAACACACCACCACCATGTCAGTGTCACTGCAGTTCCGAGAAAAATCCACCACCCAGATAATACCTGGTCTGTGGGGGTCCTGACCACCGAAGAACAGAGTAAAAGGGGGCTAACAAAGTATACAGAGAAACAGATGGACTACAGTCTGTAATTGTAGAACCACAAAGTACACCTGTATGGTAGGTTGAACTAAAATAATACAATGAGTGTTGATACAATGAAGTGGCAGGTCGGAGTGTATATCGTGAATATGTCTTTAATTATTGTAACATGATATTTATGCCATATTGCCCACCCCTACTGTTCTGTATAATCTGATGTTCTGTATAAATCGTGTCTCAAAGCGAAGGCTGCAGCCGAGTTAGGAGAGATCTTGCTAGCACGGGTATACAAAAGCTCCTCTTCTGTTCTCATTCATGCACGTTGGAGAGAGCAGCAAGCAGGCTGTACTGACACTTCACAGCTTACTGACATGCAGTGTGGAACGTTTTAACTTACGTTTAAAAACAAGACATTAAAATGTATATTTCATATCATTTCACTACAAACTCTGGTGCTGCACATAGTTACACATTGTCTTGTGCTGTGTGTGAAGGATTGTGGGTGATTAAAGGTCTAGAATGATACAACAGTTAAGTCAGAAACAAGAAACAAAGGATAGATTTCTTGGCTACCTATGAAGGATTCTACAAAACGGGACAGCCTTCAGTGTCCTAACGCCCAAAAGAAAATGCACCTGATCATGGCTTCGTTCTTAGCTTTCACGCACGGCTATCACCTGAATCCACCCTATGTGTCATCTATAACTGTGTTTTCCAAGTGTTCAGGCATATTCAGATCAAGACTGCTAGTCTAAGATATGATCATGTAAGCAACATGGATCAGTTGTCGACACCTGACTAAAGTCGCAGTGTGATTAAAACATGGTTCAGGCTGATATTCACTTGACAAATACAACCTTCAGTCATTCCTGTCAGGTAGAGGAGAAGTAATTGCCTATGGGTTGTTTCTCCTCTGTTTAAGGAAGCAGTCTATCAAAATAATAATAATAAGAAGAAGAAGAAGAAGAAAAAGAAGAAGAAGAAGAAGAAGAAGAAGAAGAAGAAGAAGAAGAAGATGAAGAAGAAGAAGACTTTTCAAATATTGACTTGGAATATGATTTATTTGCAGAAAATATTGACTTACTATGCCAAAAAATGGCTTACTATGTCAAAATAATGCTTTATTATCTTACATTATGCTGTAATAATGACTTTCTTGAAATTCAATAATTCATTATTTCAACTGTGTCTTAAAAATCTCATGGTATATTAAGTCAATATTTTTCAGAAAATGTAATTATTTTGGGATACTAAGGTAATGTTTATGGAAAATACGTCATTGTTACCAGACACTTTGTCAATATTTCACGAGCAGTAAGCCATAATTTTGAGATGCAGAGTGTTGAGTGGTTTTGCAGTAATTCTTTCAGTATGCTAAGTCAATATTTTGACTGCTGCCAGAGACAATGAAGGAGAACAAACAGGAAATTTTCTCCTCTACCTGACAGGAGTGGGCTCCTATACAGTCTGTTGTTGCCCTGTTCTCTGCTGTTTTGCCTTTGAGCAACATCCACCCCCCCACAACCCACCTGGATCTTCCCTACTGCTGCTTCCCCACTGCTTAACTGTGCTTATGAAGTAGATGGATAATAGACTAGTACACTGTCAAGACGTGTTGTTTTCTTAGGTCCTCTGACCCAAAGTGTAGGCTGAGCGTAAGTCTACTTTTGACGTGTGTGTATGTGTATATGTGTGTGTTTGACATGAGTGCATGTAAGTGTAGAAAAACAGATGTGTTAAGTGGGCTGCATAACTCCCTTGTGACTCTTTTGCTATGACAGCATATCCTCCTCTGCTCTCTCTATTCTCTCCTCAGTAGGACACACACACACACAGTAATCTGTCTACCTTGACATCAGTAGCCATGATACCTCTAATGCGTCTTAATTCCCATCATCTATACATTTTCTTCACTTTAGGACTGCCAGATGCTGTCTTTGTGAACGAGTCAACAGAAAGAACCCTCAGCTTCGCTCTCTAGTGTGATGTAAACTACCACACACTCTGCTGACTCCGATATTGTATTGAAGTTTTAATTATGCTGAATGAGTTTGATGGTTTACAGATGGAAGCAGACTCAGCTCCTTTGGTAAATGAACCTTGAAGAGAACGTGACAGATAAGGCTTTTATCCTCTCTGCTGACAGAGTGACTCAAGTTTTTCAGCCAGTAAGCTTAAAGAGAACGCTCAGTGTCACAGTCTCACAAAGCTCAGTGTCACTGGTGCATGTGGTTGCCATATTGGCCTTAATGAGGCACAGAAGGTGGAATCTGTCAATTGTGTTGTTTTTAGCGTGGTTTGAAAATGAGTCATTTTGTTTTGATTTGTCTCTGTTACCATAAAACTCTTTTGATTCTTCTGTGTGGGCACTTTTGAACCAAAATCCCACATTTTTATTTCACCCCCCATTTATGATGTTTTTAATTGCTGTGTCTTTAAGGCTGATATATGTAAATGACATTTGTTCTTATTGACTATCTGATATTATGCCTCATTCAAAAGCAGTCCAGGCTGAAACGCTCATCATCATTTTGAAGGGGGTGGGACTAAAGTGCTGTAGACTGAAGAGGCAGTTGTATGTAAATGTGTGGGTTTTGTGACATCACAACAACAGGCCATTTTTGCAGTTTTGTTTCTCTGTATGGACTATGTGGAGTGGGAAGGGAATGAGTGGGTTCAGTGACCAACTATACACACAAGCGTTTAGAATATAGCAGTGTTATTTATGTCATTACATTTAATAAATATGATACATTTTAATAAACAATTTCTCTCCATTTTCCATCAAAATTATCTTTAAAAAGGAGGGGTAATTAAAACGTCTCCTTGTTCCATTGCTCTCTGTTGGCGAAACAGTCTGGTTCCATTAAATTATGCAGTGCGTTGTCAAGCACCAATCAGAACATGACTGACACAATCATATCCTGATAATGAGAAACAGGCTCTAACTGGCTAGTACTTTAAATACGCAGATAGAAAGAGTGTTGCAGGTTTGTGTTTGGATGATGATAAACATATTCCAATAAGTGAAAATATTCCTTTTTTACAGTGACAGCTATTATTGCATGATATTATTGCTCAGATGTTTAGTGTAATATCACTATAAATTCCATTTAAAGGGTCCATATTATGCATTGTGCGACATCACAAAAACAATGAGTTCCTGCAGCTTAGATGCCATTTATGGAGTGTATGTGCTGCTGAGTGAGAGGTGCAGTTTAACATTTTAACAATGTTTGCATACCACATCAAACTCTTTTACTTAAAAAGTGAAAGAAGTCCATATTGCATAATATGGACCCTTTAAATGTAATTTATAGTGATATAAATTGCCTCAATCAAAAAGCAGTACAGGCCAAAAGACTCCTTACAATTTCAGCACAAATAGGCAAAGCTGATCTGCTGTGGACTGAAAAGCTTTGCCCATTTGTGCTGAAATTGTAAGGAGTCTATTGGCCTGTACTGCTTTTTGATTGAGGCACAATGCAAGGCAGTCAATCAGAACAGAGGTCATTTACATGTACAGTTGTATGCAAACATTTTGGTGCCCCAATCAGATTACATATTTTGTTGATCGTCTAAATGATTAACACATCCCCTACAGGGAACACATTCTGCACATTTTAATGCACAATTACTGTTACTGAATTTAACATAGAAATAAATTCAAAAGTTATGGCACATATTATATTTGATCTTTTTTCCAATATGTTAAACTCTGTGTAAAAAGAAACTGTGCACTCAAATTGGGCAGAAAAAATATTTAAATTTATTGGCTGTAGAGGATGAGTTCATTTATTTTCACTTACAAAAATCAACAAAACATGTAATTTGACCAGGGCTGTTCAAACCTTTGCATACAACTGAATCAGTATTAAAGACAAAAACAGCTTGTGTAATTTAAGAGCTAAAGAGAGTTTTGAAAATGGTCATGTACAGAAGAATGGTACATACAACCACACAAATGTCATAAGTGGACCTAAAATGCTAGACAAGTATGTGATATGGGCCTATTGTCATGTTTATACTGTAGGCTTTATCCAGTTTCTGTAGCTTGTGCTCATGTATTGAAAAGGCAAGCTTTGCCCATGATCTACATACTACATCATACTCTCATTTCAAAAAAGGTTTGGTTTGCCTTGATATGGGCCCTTTAATGTATAAGATGTTTTATGTGTGTGTGTGTGTATGTGTGTGTGTGTGTGTGTGTGTGTGTCCTTATATGTATTTGGTTTTATCAGCGACCCACAGACCCAGTGATACAGAAAGCTACTTTTCCCCAGCCTCAGCCAATCTCTTTCTCTCTCTCTCTCTCTCTCTCTCTCTCTCACACACACACACACACACACACACACACACACACTCCCCTGCTGAGAACACACAGCATTTCCCAGTACACACTCCACCATCTCATACTGTGTAGTTTAATCCTCTTCCATGAATACCAGAATACCACAACTCACCAGAAAAGAGCTCAGTGGCTGTGATCACTGACATATACTCTTCCCCATCACTCTTCAAGCCCCACTTCTGACTTTGAGTCTCCTCTGCTTTGTACTAACTCTGTTCTGTTTCAGTGGGGGCTCAGTAATCCTAACACACTGTTATAAGGAGATACACTTTCATGCACACACACAGTACAAATACATATCGTCACTGTCATGTCAAAACCTCATAACCTCAAATTTTTATTTATTTTTTAGGCCATTTGAAAACATCAGCTGCCCTTCACATATGAACATTTCATGGTGAATGGACCAATAGAAATGCTTCGGAATAGCTTGAAATAAAATCTTACATTAACATACAATAAACTGACTGTGAATACAAGCAGTAGCCTAACCAGGTTTCAGATGTAAGACATGGAAAAGCCTGTTCTGTGCCTCTACTGAAGGTATTAAAACTGCAACACACAAGCTTCACAAGCTTCAAATATCTGTGTTTAATCTAGAACAGCCAAAAAAAGTTGATGTGTATTGTTGTTAGTTAACTGCTAGAATCCTACAGAGTTTAGAAATTAGCCACACTACAGTACCACAGTGGTGAGCTAGGCCTTCAATTCAGACTGTAAAGCCTAGCTCTAACAGTCACAGCTCGCCAATGCTGTACTATACTTATCAGAAGATTGTACTTTAGTTTGTTACATTTTCAAGAGAAAAATGACTTTTTACACCTTTTCATTTAGACCTTCAAAGTGCTTATTACGGATCTCAGAAGCCGAGAGGTTCCTCTCTTTTTTGTGCATTTTAATTTCGATTTTATCAAAATATCCTGCCTAATTCTCATAGTTTGAAAATGCCTGTTGCTGTTTACATTGTGTGTAAATTTCATGCTGAATGGACCAAAAGAAATAGACCAAAATTACTTGGAAAAAATGTCTGGTTCCATTGACTTACATTAAAAGTAAGGTAGGTTTTTTCCTTCTCCTGTGAAGTTGCCATTTTGGAGATACAAGGTTTTGTTCTGACAACAGCGTTTTGTTAGGTTTGCGAAGCCGAAACTGGCCCCAGCATTTTTCAGCTTAATCTCTGTCTGCAGCATCTGTAGCACATGATTGATTATCACAGATGTTAATTCCTCTGCGCAGTAGACAGAGATTAGGATGAAGAACGCTATAGTGTTCCTTTAAGGCTGAGCCCTCCTCTCTTCCTGAAGAGTGAGAAGAGAATGAATGTGGATTACAGCCAAATGTGAAGATCTGATTGTTCTGTCTTATGACTGGGACAGCAAGAGGGGTGCACAGAGAAGGAAGACAGAAAGAGAAAGATAATGAGAGAGAGAGAGAGAGAGAGAGGGAGAGAGAGCGAGAGAGAGAGAGAGGGAGAGAGTGAAGCATGAGGGAGATAATTCTGTTTTGAAAGACCCGTCCGGCCCCAGTAAGACACACACTGACCCGCGCTCAGTCTGCCTGGCCTCTTACACACGGACACCCAGCTGTGCTTCAAATTAGCCTCTTTATGAAGCTTCAAACTGCCCTCCTTTCCCCATCCTCTCCCTTTCTCTGTCTTTTAGTTTCTCTCTGTTTCTCTTCCTTTTTGCTATGTTTCTCTTTCTTCTTTCTCACTCTTTGACTTTTACCCTTTTCCTTTTTTCTCACACTTTCTTTTCTCTCTCTGCTCTGTCTTTCTCTTACTAAGTTTTTTGTCTCTCTTGCTCTCCCTTGCTCTTACTTTCTTTTCTTTGTCTCCCCTCCTTTCTCCCTCTCTCTCTCTTTCCGTCTCTACTTACAATATATATTTATTTGTCCCTCTGCTTTCTCTCTGTCTCAGTCTCTCTTACTTACACTGTGTACTTATTTGCCTCCTTTTCTCTCCCCTTATCTTGCCCCCCTTCCCTCACTCACTCACGCTTGAAGATCTGGGTCAATCGTATCAAGAGCTCAGAAGTCCCCTCTGCACGTTCCTTGCATTGATAATGAGACATGTGTGTGTGTGTGTGTGTGTATGTGTGTGGGATGGGTTGTCTGGGTGTTTGGGTTGGATCGGAATTGGGGGGAGGGGTATCTGGTGCCATGGGATGGTGTGTGTGTGTGTGTGTGTGTGTGTGTGTGTGTGTGTTAGGGGTATGCTCTAATTAATGAGGTTGCTGGCATGAAGAGCACCATCTTTGGCATATTGCCTTCTGCTTCATGCAAACATGTCTGTCTGGTGTGTGTTAACAGTTACTCAGTGTCCTCTATGTGTGTACTGATACAGTAGAAGGAAAGAAACAAGAGAGTATGTGCAAGAGAGAGAGAGAGACTGCATACGAGAGACAGAGAGAGACAGACAAGAACAGTGGTGATTGTAGTGTTTTAGATTAGGTCATAATGGGACCATAAGGCTTCATGAGACATGCCATGCTTGGACCCAGATGATTGCCACTTGCAATGTAATTTGCTGATGGTTGTTTAGCTCTCAGCAGATAGTCCACACAAATCAACGTTTTCTGAATCAATCAGACAAAAACAAGGTGATTACTCATTGTCTTGTTTGCAAACAGTGATAATGTAAACATGCAAGCAATAAAATGAAAATACTTCACAAAACTACTTTTCAGTTTTTGCTCCTGAGCAGCTTGTTTCCATCAAAGCAACTTTTAGTCATAAAATACTTTATGTAATGATGTCATGTCCTTAAAAAAAATGTTGTTGCAGAAGTTTTGGTTTACCAATAAAAAAATAAATGAATACATAAATAAAAACCTTTAAAATGCAGGTTTCCTCAACATTTCAGGTATCAATAAGCAATTTTCCCACTAAAGTTGAATGGAAAAAAGATTTGTTCCTATTCATATAAAATATTACAGTTTCAATTTCTGTAGCCTAAATGTGTGAGAGAGAGATAAGTACTTTCGTGAGAGAGGGAGACATATAATACAGTATAAAGACACAGTGAGAAACAGAGACACATACTGTGTTTATAAGTATAAACTGTATGAAAGAGAAGGAGAGTAAGAGGGATGAGTCAGTTTAAAACTACTGTCTAAATCTCTTTCGTGGCATGTCTGTAGACTGATTTCTCTTTTGCTTTTTTATTGATTACATAATTCGATCTACCTGGCGTGAAGGACTTCTGTCTGGGACCGAAATGTAAAAACTAAAAGGACACACGTGAAATGTCTCTGAACTAGCATTTAGCATACTAACTGTATGACAGAATCAGTGATACTGCCATATATTTCCACTCCACTTCAGTTTAACTGACAGCCAAAGACCCTGGAGCCATCAAACTGTCACTTTCACAAACTCACAGTGACAAGCAAACCATTCCAATGTGGCTCCAGCTACAGGGGGTGAAGGGATTTAGCCTGTGCTTTGCACTTTTTCTGTTTTGTGTGTGTGTATGTGTGTGTGCATGGTGAGAGAAAAAAAGAAAAGGAGCATGAGAGAGTGTATGCAGGCCTGTATAAACGCATATTATTACAGTCATATCAAAAACTTACTCAGTTAACTAGCAAACTCCTGAAAATGCTAACTGCACTTGATCCAAACATGGTCACACTTAAAATCTTGATAGGATGACGTATGAGTGTACGGTAGGGCTGCACAATGTATTTTATATATATATATATATATATATATATATATATATATTACATTATATATACAAAGCAATATTGGCCTTTGCAGTACAGAAACCTGCAATATGCAAATGATCTCTCTAACCAATTACCGATCAGTGTTTTCTTAGAGTCTGCTCTGAACATCTTGACCAATCATGGTTCCTGATGAGCGTTTCTGTGGGTGTTTTGAGGAATCAGGGCATTTATATGATCCAACAAATGTACATTTTAATGGAGCATATAGCAGTTTATCCATGTCACATTACTGATTCACCAGTGCCTTTTTCAATGTACTGCAATGCATATCACAACCTACTCATACTCCTCCCACAAATATGTTGTTTTGTGCAAATGTTGTGAGGTTGGACAAGAAAAAGGCCCATTATGAGAAACTGTAGCAACCTTTGTTTATTGTAGAGTTGCTACGTGATGTAGAGTTTCCAGTTTAAAATGTTATGCTACCAAATTGGACTATGCTGTTGTAGCTAATAGAAACCTGACAGGATGGAAATAGCAGTGATGAATTTGCCACCATGCTAATGTTAGCTCAGTTACACAACAGAAAAACTGATGATCCGAAAATATATTTCTTATCAGTAAACGTTGAATGTTGACATATTGGAATTTGTTTACATACTTGTCAGATGTTATTTTTTAATAGTATTAATGGCATATTTACTTGTTCACATGACATCTGACATCAAGAAACAGAGCTTAACAATTTGGGGAAGATACTGAATTTACAAATTTTTCTTCCCAATATTGTGTTTGTGATTTAAAAGCAATTATTTTCGATAAATTAGACTCCAGGAATTTTTTTAACCAAGACCACCAGCACATCCATTTTATCAGGCTTAGGTTTAAATGCTGATTGTAGTGTACCAGACTGCCAGTTCACAAGCTCTGTGTTATTAGGCATAATTTATTTACATTGGATGACGTGGTATATGTAATAAAAATGTGTGGTATGTATAATATATAATAAAATTGCAATTAAGCCCTTTCAAAACAGTTTGCCATAGTTGCAAGATGAAACAAGCTTTACAAAACGCTGTACAAAAATTGCATTCAGCCTAATTCATTTAGGTTGGATTTAGGTTAGCTTTGCTGCATAATGTTGAGCTTCCAGTTTAAAATGCTAAAACATTTTTAAAAATGTTTAAATCAGATTTTTGCCGACATTTTGCAAAGCTTGTCCATCCTCACAGCGGTCACTACAAAAGGACACGTGGGCGGAGCGTGCAATTATATAGTTACATACCGCAAGTACGTTGCATGTGTTACTATATAATTACAATATTAATCTATTGCCCATATTGTGCAGCCCTAGTGAGTGTTGTGAGGGCAGTGTCAATAGTGTCTGGAGGGGAGCGTGTCCGTGTCTGTGGTAATCTGTTTCTCAGCAGGGGTTTGTGGGTAAATAGGCGCGAATGGCAGATGGAGGTTGGAGAGGTCTGGTCGATGTGAACAAGCCTAGCAACTTTAGTGCTTCTGCTGGGGCAGGGGGTGTGAAGAGTGACCTGCTTTATGGTTTCCTTTAGGGGAATATCTGTGCGCTGTTTGGAGCAGAAAATGTGGCACATAGTAAGATTGCAACATCAGGATGTGTTGCTATGGTGGCTCTCTAAAGCCAATTTCAACTTTTTTGAGGCCATCAGAAACCTGGAAATGAAATGTCACTTCCAGGCTGCAGTTGTTTTAACCCTTAGAAGTTAGAGTTATCAGCAGCAAAAGCAACAGCATGTCATAATTTTATCACTTTCAGCTTATCAGTCAATACCACAGTGTTGTTTTTAAGTAGAGGAAGACATACTTGATTATGATTTGAATTTGATGGAAAGTTACTGTTGGGTGCACAGTCTTGTTTTGCAAAAAAGAAAAAAAAATGGCAATCTTGTCATTTTTGACACCAAAATGAATGTAAAGAATCAGAAATGTAGAATCTAACTTGTTGATGCTGAATTTAGCCTCTTACATGGCCAAGGCCTGCCTCCAAGCCCAAATTTTTACGACACACATCTATAACCTAAGAATAGCTGAGCCAGTTTGCCTTGAACTCCCTGTACTTACTGAATAATAGGCCTTAGTATGTAATAAAGGTGTAAGTATAATGTAAGAATGATGTAATTACACAATTATATTTAAATAGTGTAGTTCTATCTATCTAGCTGTCTATCCCTACATCTACTATATATAAAATTTCATTACCTGTGGACCAAAACGACTTTGGTCAAAGTCTTGTTACATTAACGTACCGTAAAGTTATGAAAAGTTTTTGCCTTCTTGTGAAAAGCTACCAGTTTGATAACACAAGTTTTTTTTTTTAGTCCGACAAAATGTTATTTAGCTGTCTTGACCCCTAAGATGGCACTGGAATCAACACCGTGTTCAAACTGCACTTTGTAATCAAAAGTTAAACACTTAAGGATTGTCTTCCCCAAGAGGGACTAAGTCTTGTCCTACATCACACAGCATTCTCAGTGGATCTTCTCCACTGAAAGGAAAATCCTGGACTAGGCTTCATCCCCATCTACGAAACCTACTGTAAAACATCGTAATGACATTCTAATCCTGTTGTTTCTGCTCATCAATTAGAGCCTACCATTACATCAGGTGTTCAGAACATATATTGCTCTAACAACCATTCATTACAGCATGCTCAGCTGAGGCCATTTTCCAGAGGGAGAGAGAGAGACCTGTGTAGATCTCTTTTGAACACCATATCTGCAGATGATGCCACAGTTGGTGCCTTGTTACAGCCAAATGAATGAAGCCCACAGTGACGTTAATGACACAGTCTGATGCTTCAGCCATAAACATGGAAGCGAAACATTTTACAGTATGTGAGAAATAAAGCCTTCAGGTCAGTGTTTTTATAACCTCATGTTTCTTGTTGGTTGGGTATTAAGTGCTATTATGGCCTGCTATGAGAGCTACAGTGAAGATCATGCTGAATGTGGCAGATAGACACGTATACCATTCCTCGACTGGTTGCATTTCTGACACAAATGTGTAAAACTGGGGCGGAAAATGCAGAATTTACTTGGATCAGTGTGTAGACGTAAAAAATCGTTACATCAAACATAGCAGACTGTGATTTGTGTCAAACTGCTGCTAGCAACTCAAAACCTGCTGATGTGCTCTGACTGCTAGCTCACAAAATAAACAGATACCCTGAAAGAAAATATGTATTGAATTGATTTGATTCAAATGTGTACACGCACAATTTCCACATGAGTTAAGTACGGCCAAATGCAAAAGTTTGGAGTCCTGCAGTCAAATGACACGTTTTTTTGTTGTTTTTGTTGATTGAAGTAAAAAATAGCGCATTCTCTACATTGAACAAACATAAATATGTATATATGTATTACATAATATATAAATATTTTCTGCCAATAAGTGCATATTTACCATTTATTTGTTGAGTTTACCATACTGGAGAAAAACAAAACAGAAAAATAAATGGTCCATAACTAATGCACAGGCCACAGTTTATGTTATTTTTTTTTCAATATTTTAAATTCAGCTAATAAACAGTAATTGTGCATTAAAATGACTTGGAAGAAATTCATGCTACATTTACATACAATAAGTGTAGAACAGCTTTTTCCTCTCCTATAAAGCTACCAGAAAGAAATAGTAGTGTTAAAGAAGGCGAGGGGGGGCCTTAAATGTCCTTTATCCTACATTTTCTTACATTTCATTTTTCCCTGAGGCCTGCTGATGTTTGAGTCGCCATTTATTCACATGGCCATTTCCTAATTAAACAGTATTTGTATTACTGTGTTTGTAAAGGGGAATTCAATCAATTTTTAAATATTTCTGCATAATTCAGCCATTGAGATGCCAACAAAGTTATTTAGAGTGATTTGATTTAGAAATGATTCATTGGAGAGAAACTTACTAACTCAGATTTCTTTACAGTGGTGGTGATGGAAACCATGGGTTATGATGCCTGCAATAGGGCTGCCACAAACGACTATTTTGACAGTCAAATAATTTATCGATTATTAAAACGAATATTCGATTATTCGGATTATGAATCACTCAATTACCAAATTACTCTTATGTAGCTATCAGCTTTTAAATTTAGCTTCAGGTTGTTTTATGCATTTGATAACTAGCAAAGAAGACAATAAAGATAAAACAAACTTATTTAAAAATTCACTGTTTTAACTTTCCTGCTAGTATAAAAATAAATAAAACAACAATATTTTTTTCCTGTCAGAATTTAAAATCAAGGATGTGCAAAGTAGCAGCAATAAAATGTAACAAAACTAAATCAGTTCCCTTAATCACACCAACAGGTTCTCTGTGCTTCATAAACCACACGGCCATATCTACACACAAAGATCACAAACCATAAACATCAAATAAACATGAATGTGGATCTCTGCGTTCTTTCCATTATAAAATCCTATCCCGCTTTCTGAGTGCAATTATCTTGAAATATTCCAATTTTGGACAGTAACTTTCTTAAACTGCAGCTCTGTTATGTTACTGACTGGTGAACCTACACGTGTCTTCTGTGTCTTTTCTGTAATTTCAGTCGTGGTAAAATAGTGGCAAATCTGGAAAAAAGCAAACATTTTCTTTGGATGCTATTTTGTGTTACAAGACCCTGCATTAGTGGATTATTAAATATGCATTTTAGGCCAAATCCCAGACAGTGTATTCGTAAACATATCGTGTAATAACCTTCTATGAGGCTTTAAACACTTCAGATGTCTGGTTCCTATCACCACCACTGTGAAGATTCTCTTTTTTTTGTTATTAAATGAATGCAGCATAGCATCATCTTCAAACTACTACATCACTACATCTTACACTCTACATCAAACGTTTATTTTAAAAAAGTGAGAAATTCAGTTTTCCTAATAAGGACCCTACAACTTTAACATACAGTATATTAGTGTAACAATTCCAAGACTCTAATAACTCTACATTTCTATTGGTCCAGTCATCATGAAAAATTCACACAATATATAGGGTAGCTAACATTTTCAATGTAAAAACATGTAATGTAATGCAAATGTCAATCACAGGGTTTTCCCAATGACAGCGCAAATATACTCCATCAACACAGTTATATCTTTTTGTTTACTTACTTTCGGCAATAATCGTGTTGATGTGTTTTATTCATGTAGAAATGATGTGCACGTTCGAATCAAAACATGATTTTTTTTCAGTGTATGAGTGAAATTGATTTGATGAAAACAACAGTCGGAGGGTGAGAATCCGTCAGCTCCGAAACGAGCGTTTCTCAGTCTCGTCTCGCAGTGCCAATTAGTGTTGCGCACAGAAAGAGTTGTCTGGAAGGGAGATGAATAGTGCTGTCAGTCTGCGAGCAGGTGCCATGCATTGTGTGTGTGTTTTGCATGTGTATGTGTCTGTGTGTGAGACAGTCTTTTCAGTAACTTTGTAATCTTTGAGCTAATGTCTTTGGTTCCACTTCTTGGCTCCTCTCGTGTTTCTGTGTTTTCTGTGCCAGTTTGCCGCTTTTGTCCTCAGATCCCCTTGCCATTAGACACCATGGAAAAAAAAAAACACAACTTACTGGCTTCTTTGTCATTAAGAAAATCCCTACGATTCTCATTCATGGTTGTAAGTGTCCTCAGTCTGAAATTAAAGTGAGAAAGGTCTAGTTTGTCAGTCATTCATACTGTTGTTTCACAGCAGTGAGATCAGTTTAGTGTCTGTGTTTGGTTGTTTGCTGAGTGTCACTGAGACGGAGAGTTTTCTGCGCAGTTGAGTTGTTTTAGGTTTGGGTTACAGTGGGTTCTGTTGTGTTGTGCCATGTTTTGTGTTGTGCTGCTTTGTGTCAGACTCCTTGATGTGATTATCTTTCAGGTTGTAATGTGACTGTGCTGTTGTTTTGTGCTGTGCTCTGCCCTGGAATGTTGTGTTGTGTTTGTTTTGTTATACTGTACAGTGGCGTGTTGTGCTGTGTTGTGTTGTACTGTGTTATATTAGCCTGTGCTGCATAACACTGTTATATTGTGCTGTGCCATTTTGTTGCATCTTGGCGTTTTGTGTTATATTGTGCTGCGCCATGTTGTGTTTCGTTGCATGGCATTGTTCAATTGTGCTGAGCTGTGTTGCATCATGTTGTGTTGCTTTATGTGCTGTGCTGTGTTATGTTGCATTTTGCGTTATCGTGTTGTTTCACTGTGTTACTTTCTGCTGTGCTGTGTTGTCATGTTGTGTTATGTGATGCTGTGTCATGTTGTGTTGTATTATATTATGCTGTGCTATATCATGCCATGTATACTGTGTTGTATTGTGCTGTACCATGTTCTGCTGTGCTGTGCCATATTGTCTTGTGTCTTGCTGTGCTGTGTTGTGCCATGTTGCTTTGTAACGCTGTGCCGTTTTGTATCGCACTATGCTGAGCTATATTATGTTGTGTTGTGCCATGGTGTTATATTGTGCTGTGCCATGTTATGTTGTGTTATATTGGGCTGTATGATGTTGAATGTTAAGTGTTAAATTGGGCTGTGCCAAAATGGTGTCTTGCTGTGCTGTGTTGTGCTGTGCCATGTTGTGTTTTGTTACATGGCACTGTTTAATTGTGCTGTGCTGTGTTGAATCATGCGGTGTTGCTTTATGTTTTTGTGCTGTGCTGTGTTATGATGTGTTTTGCTTTTTGTGTTATTGTGTTGTTTCACCCTGTTACTTTCTGCTGTGCTGTTGTCATGTTGTGTTATGTAATGCTGTGCCATGTTGTGCTGCACTATTATGTTGTGTCGTGTTGTGTTATGTTGTGTCACACTGTTATATTGTGCTGTGCCATGTTGTGTGATGTTATATTATGCTGTACTGTATCATGTTGTTATGTATACTGTGTTATATTGTGCTGTGTCATATTTTCTTGTGTCTTGCTGTGCTGTGTCGTGCCGCGTTGTGTTGTTTTGCTATGTAATGCCGTGCTGTTTTGTATTGCGCTATGCTGTGCAATATTTTGTTGTGTTGTGCCACGCTGTGTTATATTGCGCTGTGCCATGTTGTGTTGTGTTATATTATGCTGTGCTGTATCATGTTGTTATGCGTGCTGTGTTAAATTGTGCTGTGGCAAAACTGTGTGGTGTCTTGCTGTGCTGTGCTGTGTTGTGCCATGTTGTGTTGTTTTGCTTTGTTGCACCATGCTGTTGTGTGACATCATGCTGTGTTTTGCTGTTAGTTGTGTGTGTTGTGCTGTGGCACTGAGGTCAGTCAGTGCACTGTAGCCTGTCATATTAATGGAGCGCAGACTGAGACTTCCAGCACTAATGACCCAAAAAATGACCCAACACACAAACCCCACTGCACAAGCACACATCAACTTATGATTGTCCTAAAGGAGCTTTATTTTTGGTTCTTGGGTTTTCTGTTTTTATTTTAAAGAATTAAATAAATAAATATAAACAAATCGGGGCGTTTTCTGAGGCCACGCTTTGTCATAAATAGTGTGTGTGACTGATGTAATGGCTGCAGTGGCCTGGTGTAAACCCCCCGTCTAGATACAGCCCGAAGCCTCTTGGTTGGCCATCAGAAGCGCAGTGTCGGAACATTAAGCTCATAGCGGGGGTTGTGATTGTGACTGAATGCTTATGACTCTAAAATGGCTTCACGTCGGCCCCCTCACACTGTCTGCGGGCTCAGTATCGTGCAGCTAATCAGGGAGCGTGCTCCAGGAGGATGACAAAAACCTCAACAAGCTGCCTTCACACTCCTCACCAAGGTCAGAGAGATGGGTTCAGTTCAGCCAGCGCCTTAGCACTGCTCCTGTTTTTTTTTTTTTCACAGGGAAATGTGTTGAATTGTCTATGGAAATTAGTCTTATGCTACAGATACAGCAGATAGAGATTAGATTGCAATAAACTGGAAATTACCTCTAAAAATTAGTTTAGTAACTGAGGCAAAAGCAAAAACAAGCAGGCCTTTTTAAATCCCCTGTCACTGACACTTCTGAAAAATATGGATCACGCTCATGACAGCAGTTCATGTCTAGTGTCCAGTCTGAGTGAGGAAAGCTCCCCAGGTCAGCCCATCTGTCAATCAATGGGGTGTCAGAGCTGTCCAGCTCCACAACACTTTCACTCTGTATGTGCATTTTTAATGAATCAACATAGTGTGCGTGTGTTTCTTTAAAGGACTCCTGAACTTCTTCAACCTAGTCTCTATCTACTGCATCTGTAGCAATGGTCAATAAACATGGATGAGAATTTAGGTCATTGATCCACTGCAATATCAAAAACACAGATTCATGTGTGGAGTCAAACAAAGGCTCATTTCTTCTCTTTAGAGTGTGAAAAAATGCCTTAACTAGCATTACTAACCAATTAGTTTAGCTTAGCTAACTGGAATGTGTGTAGAATCAAACAAAGCTTGATTTTTCTCTGTTGACTCTGAACATATGAACAAAAACAAAATCAGTAGTGTTAGCTTCCTAACTAGCTTATGTCTCTTTAGCAATCTTGGTAAAGTAATAATTCCAAAAACCAGCAGCTGACATCACAACATCAACATACCATTCTACTTTACATTGTTGAGCACTTAGTGGCCATGCAGTATTGCTTGATGACTTTAACTTCACCTGGAAGAGTCATTTTTGGTGGCTTCAGCTGCAAATCAGCTCCAGAAGTGGTGTGATGCATGAAAAACCACCCAAAACGTACATATTAAAAACAGCCTAAAGTCATTTCAACCACAATACGAAATAATACAGCATTTAATTGACTGATAATTGAATTGATCAGTAATAAGCTTCTGGGTACGTTAAAGCACTGTTATGCAAGAACTGGTATTTTTTGCAGAGGGTATTTCACTTTTACACCATTATTGTAAATACAAATTGCACTGTAAGCCCCCCTTATGGACAGCTGTACATGTGCATTTGTTGACGAGCTGAAGGATGCAGAATCCAACTCCCCTTCGCATACACTCACGAGATAATTTTGGCGTGAGATGAATTTATTTCTCTGCATGCTAGCCTGAAGTGGGGCTGAGGTTAGATGACTTTTGGAATCCAGAAAAGCTACAAAACTCTGTGAGACAGGGATGACATACAATAGGGTTACGCCCTACTTTTCAGTGTTTCACTGAAACACTGGCAGGGATGTAAACTCTGCTGTCAGATTTTCCTTGTTTTCCTGTTAGCCTTTAGACTGTCTTGCATCCCTTTTATCTCTTTTAGCTCTTGCCAACATGTAAAAGCCAGTCCGAGATTTACTCTTATCTGGTCTCTTGCTCAAGTCACTCTCTCTTTTCATGTGCCTCGCTTGATCCGACAACTTCTTCAGTCTTTTAGCAGTCTCTGTCATGATGTACATGCTGGGAATGCTGAGCTAGCTTCTTTTAGCTAGCTGAAGAGCCAAAGTTGTTGATATGTAGTGTGGTGCCATAAAGTGTTACGCAGTTCTTGTGAAAGGTTTCATGCCTCCACGCTCCACCAAAGTTACATAGCACTATAGCAGGCGTTCTGGGCCCAGGATGGCAATGACAGAGATGCTATTCTCCCTGTTATAAGTCACCTTCAAAATGATTTTGAGGCTGTTATTTTAAGGTAAACGTTTTACCTAATATTGCTTTAATTGATGATGACTTGCCCTTACAAACTTGCAGAAAAATATTTAAGTTGTGACTAGACAACATCAAATCAGAACATCAAATCACTTTAGTGGAAAAATATGATTATATATCATCTGGAAGATTAAGAATATTTGAATCCTTCGTTTCATCAAGCTTGTAGTTGGTTTTAGCTAAAAGTATTTTGTGTTTGGCGGGTGTTTTGTGTTTTTTCCGATACCGTGGTCTGTTTTCGCAGACTGAGAAAAACAAAAGAAATCAGAGTAAAGGTTTACGTGCACTGAAAAACCTGATTACTGAGCAAAAATCCAGTTCTCTTTGTTTGATTTCTTAATTGGATTTGTAGGCCTTACTCCAATCTAAAAAGGCGTGTGCTGTTGACATGACCACTTGAATAATCAGATAAAAATCAGATAATCAGATTATTAAGTGCATGCAAATGCACTCAATACTCCAAAGAATCAAAATTAAAAAAAGGATCATTTTTAGTATCCAGGCATCTTTGAAATGCATGGTAGAAACTATAAATTATTTCAACAAAATAATTTATTTAATTTGTTTGTGTGTCTTTTTTCAATTACTCATACAAACTCAATATGTTTTCAGAGTGTTAACATTTCTTGAGTAATGCGTTGCATATGATAGAATCCTGTGCATCCCATGCAATCAGAAAGGCAAATGAATAGCAACAATGTTTCAAAAACTTGCTCACCTTTATTGGTTCTGTCACTGTTCACACATTCCTGTTTCCTACTATTGCAGAACTATGTACAGTAAGTAATGCAATGTAAAATCTATTTTGTGTTCGGCCCGAACACACCTCTGTTACATTAACAATAAACTGGGTACGTTAACTGCTCATATTGACTGTGGGCTGTACAGAACAGCGGGGCAGTGGGCTCTTCTCTGACTTAATTGACTAAAATATATGTCAGTTGAAGTTTTGATAACTGATGTAATGTGGCTAGAAGTTAGGCAATATTCAAATTTTAACTGCATTATTAAGTAATACAGTTCATTCATTTTTTAATATTTTTTAAAAACCTGCCCAAAAAATGACGAACCACACCAGATTTTGTTCACCCACCAAAGCATGTTTTCTCCCTCTAAATCCAACCAAAGGCCGAACCTGCCCGATATGGCAACAGTGAAAGCAAAACTTAATGTTTATTTAAAAAAAAAAGCGTGCTAGTGAAACTGTAGCTGAGTGACTTACAAAAGGTAAATAGTCCACTGACTAACTGAAACTTTAAGTGCTACGTAAAGCATATGTCAGTGTTATAATATGGTACAGCTCAATAAGCCTGTTCATACATGGTGTCAGTGTTTGTTTTAACCCTGCATGCTTCAGATACCTAACTTTGTTTTTCTCTGAAGAACATCAAACTTTAGATTAGCAAGGTGGCAGTAATACTGAAACTGATACTTAGTAAATTTTACATTGTGTGGAACAAACTGTGACAAAGTGCATTAATTTGTGTGTCACAGTAAAAATATTTACCAGATTGTTGAGCTGATGCTCCTCTCAGGTTTTGCTGTTTGGGAAAGGACCTGCCTTTCAACTGAAATAGAGATTTTGAATGTTTCTGCCTGTAAATTTGCCTGTCTGTCTGTTTTGTATAGGTTAGTGGTCCATGCAGTTTAGGCAGAGTGGAGATTATTTTCAATGTGAGCATCCTGGACATAGAAGTATTGGGGCATTGTCTGAGTACTGCGAAAAGTGGTGGGTCAATTATTCATTCGCCCCCCCGCCATTCTGACAGTCATTTCAAAAACAGCAGCAAAAGAACACCTTCAAGTACCGTTAGGTCAAATTGGTTCTAATCTTGAGTACGTACCAAAAACCAGAAAACTGGAACCTTTGGTAGCGGACCAGTCACCTATGAAAAAAGCAAAGTTCCAGTTTTCTAGTGCCAACATTTTTGGTACTTTGTGCAGCGGAAAAACACATTTTGATGTAGATTTTCGGTGCATGGAAAAAAAGTATAAAACCAAAGCAACTGCCTATTGGTGTCTACTGTGTTTTGAGACAAATGTTTTTTTAATGTCCGTGGAAATCAACCATATGCTACAGGTATTACGGATAGACTTCAGATTAAAAAGGCTGGAGCATTCCTGTAACTCTCTCTAGCGGTGAAAGTGAAGACCAGTCAGATTCTCTTGGCCCACCCATCTGGGGAATATATTCTAGCTGACTGGTAGCCAGGTTTTAATAAGATTTGAAAAAGAAAAAAATTTTGGACGATTTTGTGCCTTGCATGCGTTTTCCTGAAGCGCTGTCTTATTCTAATGAAGCCTATGACTGTACGTTCACTAATAGAACAGTATTTTGCTTCTAAATCAAATTGCCTCACATATTAACCCACTGTCCAGGGGTGCTTTATCTTAATAATACATTTGAATTCTCGCTATTTACTTCATTATAACAAAGAAAGAAAATGCAAATGTATAACAGTCTTCAAATTAGTGCATCCATACAAGTTTAGCACTAACGGAAGTGAGATTATTTAATTGTACTTATAAGAATTGTTGTATTGTACAAGTGATCATAACATAAAAAACAGTCACTATGTCACATTATAAATAGCATATAATAGTATGATGTAATGTATCTAGTAATTTCTTATTCATTTTAGCATAGCACAGTGGATGTCACAGCACGTTGAATTAGTACTGCTCTTTTCAGTACCCAAATAAGTAGCTTTTAGTTTTACAAAATTATGTAAGTCTAATAAATATTAAACATTCACTTATTTAATGCACTTTAACTTATTTAAAGCTTACAGTGCAGTGAACAATTCACCTTTGGCGATTAAAGATTTATAGCGGCACCTCCACAGGTCATTTTAACTCGTCTCTTTCGGTAAATGTAGCGGATGGGTGTCGGAAACGGGGGGAGTGAGGAGACAAGCTGTACAGAGGAGTGTTATTATGGTAAAATAAATCCCCTGACTGATCATTCAGCGTCTTGTGACTCACTTAATCCCGACACTTCGGAGTGTTTTTAGTTATCCTCCCCTGCTGCTGCTCTCTGAACCCTGCGTTTTTAAAATTGACTCAGACAACCCTGCCCCCTCCCCTTCTCGGCTTGAGTAAATATGGTTCATTGCACTTCAGTAGAGGAGCAGTTCCTCACTTATAAATTATGATATTTATTATTTACGTCCCCTGCTCTCTAATGCCCCGTAGTGTACCGACGCGTCACCCATAATGCGCTGAGGCTGTAGCACTGAGGCTGGGCCACTAAAAGAGGTCATTCAGGGCTACAAATGAGAAGAAACAAAAACAGCATTCAATATCAGTGTCTCTCGGCCTGTTTTCTTGTTCCCTCACGGACACTCAGTTACCCAGATAAAACTGGCCACTGATCTGTTGCAAAGGATAGAATGTGCTCAAGAATGTAACAAACCCCCTCCTCCTCTTTTTTCACTTTCTCTCTCTCCGTTTCTTCCTTTCTTTCTCTCTTTATTTCTTTCTCATTATTTCTGTCTTCTTTTTTTCTCCCTAATGTCTCTTTTCTTTTCTTTCTCATACTCTCTCTTTTTATTTCGTTTTCCTTTTTCTCTCTTCACCCTTATCTTTTTCCCTCTCTCTCCTCTGTTTCTGTCTTCTACTCTTTTCTTTCTTTCTGTCATGCTCTCTCTCTGTTTCTTTCTCTGAACATATTCCTTTAATTCAAACCAACTGTTCTTCAAAGCATTCCATATTTGACAGAAATGTAAGTCTATAACGTTGTGTGTGTGTGTGTGTGTGTGTGTGTGTGTGTGTGTGTGTGTGTGTGTGTGTGTGTGTTGTGTGAGAGAGAGAAAGAGAAAGAGAGAGTACTGTCCTTTACACTCACTGCGTAAACAAACACAGGTAGAGCTGGTTTTCCAAAGCCAGATTAAGCCTAAGCCTAGACTGTGAAGAATTTCTCATGATGATTCACCACTGGCGCTGCAGTTTAGTTTAGGACTAGGCTTAATCCATGTCCGGGAAACTGTCTCGTACAGTTCAGAGAGATTAGCTATCATTACATTATATGTATGTAACAAACTACTGGTAGAAACACTTTCACACACGCAGTGTCTCAGTGTTAATGATGTCCTCAAACGCACTTTCATTCTGAGTACATTATTATTTGACTTCACTTTCAAAATGGCAAATGCTACACGCTGCAGATGGACATGCTGAGGAAGTTTTAGATTTTAGGTCAAAAACCTTAAAGTGCAGAACTAAGAAACATGTCAGTCTTCAGTCTGACCTGATTACCGCCTCTGACCTCAGACTGCTACCTCTACTGACAACGTTCCAGTACACACATACGCACACACACACACATACGTGCACGCACACACACACACACACAGGTTTGTTTTTGTACAGTGTCAGGACATGTGGGTCTTAAATATGTCCAATATGCATTATATCTATATAATTATATATATGTAATGTGTCCCATATGTATTATATCTATGTAAATATCTTTATGTAGTAATAATATATCCCATATGTATTATGTCTATGTATGTATTTATATGTAATAAGAATGATATACCATATTTATTATATCTATGGAAGTATCTGTATGTAGTAATAATATATCTTACATGCGTTATGTCTATGTAAGTATTTATATGTAATGAGAATGATATACCATTATTAATTATGTCTATGTAAGTATCTATATGTAATAATAAAGTCACATTTATATGATGTCTATGTAAGTATTTACATGCAGTAATAATATATGCCATATATTATGTCTGTGTATGTATCTTTATGTAATAATTATATGTACTATATGTATTATATATATTGCCGCTGTCAGAACAAAACCTGATATGTTTAAATTGGTTTCTTTTTTGTGACAAAAATGTTCTTAACTTTTATTGAAAGATAATAAAGGAAGTAATTTTGGAACATTCATTGTGAAAGTTTGACACAATGTAAAAAGCATGTGATATTTGCAATTCACAAAAAAAGAAAAACAATGAATATATGTAATAATAGTATGTGTTATATGCATTATACCGCCATATGACACTAAGCCTAGCCACCTAGAGTGTTTTATTCTTTCTATTTTCTTAAGCATTGAAACATGTAACTTTAAACATAAAGTAGTTTCAGGAGCATTTTGGTTGTCAAGTAGGTTAGCCCTGTTTGTCTCTGGTTAGCCCTATTTTCTCTGGTTAAATTACAAAGTCAGGACATTTTTATCCTGAAATTGTATGAAAACAAACACACACACACACACACACACACACACACCTTTTCATTCACACCTTTCTTATTCAGTTCAGCAGCACAGCTGGATCCCCCACGCTGCCTGGTAAAAAAAAAGTCCTTTATCCCAGCCATAGTCCATACTACAGATAGAGTCTAATCACACCGTTCACAGTACATAAACATAATATATTGGAAATACATTACTCAGTTTGATTACACTGGCTGCACTTCACATTGTCTGTACATCTCATGATGACTAGATCAAGAGAGTCTGGTCTATATGGTCCAAGATTACTTGGAAGAAAATTGTTACATTAATGTATGTTAAAGTTAAAGGCATTTTTCCTTCTCCTATAAAGTTACTGTATGAGGATTTGTTGCAACAGAGGTAATATACTATTTATATTTAGGCAAACGCAGAAGTTCTTACAGACCAGAGATTAAAGCGAGAAAGAATGAGAGAGTAGAGGTGAGAGAGAGAGTAGAGGTGAGAGAGAGAGAGAGAGAGAGCGTGTGTACCTGAGTTCCTTGTGGTTTGTTTCCGCTGCAGCTTCCTCCCAAAGTCCGTCTCTTCTCTCTGACTCTTTAGAGGATACAATTCTTATTCCTCCTCCTGCTTTCCATCTCTTGCTTGCTGTTCCTCCTTTCTCCTCTCTCTCACTCTGACTCTCACTCTTCCTCCTTTCTCCCCTTCTTATTCTCTCTCTCTTTCTCTTTCTCTCTCTGAACACTTGTAAGAAATCGTTTCTGAGCTCTCACTCAGAGAGAGCGTGTGAGTAAGGTGTGTGTGAGGGTATATCTGTGTGTGTGTGTGTGTGTGCTGAGCGTTTATCTGCAGAGCGTGTGTGTGTGTGTGTGTGTGTGTGTGTGCAGCACACGGTCTGAGTGCGAGTGAGTGAATGAGAGAGAGAGAGAGAGAGAGAGAGAGAGAGAGACAGCACAAACATGTTGCCCCACTGGGGAAAACCCCCCACCCCACCCTGCCCCTCTCTCCCGCACACTCTCGCTTCCTACTCTCTTTATTTCTCTCTTTCTCCTCTCTCTCACTTTCTCCTTTCTATCTTTCTCTCCCTTTCTTTGTTCCTCTCCCCACCATTCCCACTCCTTTCACTCTCTTTCTCTCTCCTTTCATTCCTTCTCTTCTCTCTATTCTTTCTATTTCAGTCTTTTTTGTCTTTCTCTTCTTTTCTCTCTTTCACTTTTACAGTATAGACTTATTTATCTTCTTTTACTCTCTTCTCATTTCTCTTTCTTTCTTTTCTCTCATTTCTTTCTCTTCTCTTCTCCATTCTCTGTCTTCTCTTCTTCTTTCTCGCTCTTGTTCTTTTTTCTATCTCTGCCTGATCTCTCTTTCTCTCTCTCTCTCTTTCCTTTCTCTCACTTTCTCCTTTCTACATTTCTCTTTTTTTCTCTCCATCTGTCTCTCTCTCCTTTCTTTCATTTTTTCTTTTACACTTATATATCTCTCTTCCTCCTTTCTCTCTATCCCCTCTCTCATACTCTTTCCTCTGTCTCCTTTCTTTCACTCTATTTTATCTCACAGTATATAGTTATGTCCGTCTCTCTTTTCTCTCTCCTCCCAGCTTTCTCTCTTCTTTCTTCTTTCTTTTCTTTCTTGCTCTCTCTCTCTCTTTCTTTGTTTCTCCCATACATTTATCTCTCTCTCCCTCCTTTCTCTCTCTCCTCCACTTTTCTTTTCTTTCTCTATTTCTCTTCTTTCTTTCTTTCTTTCTTTCTTTCTTTCTTTCTTTCTTTCTTTCTTTCTTTCTGTCTTCCTTCACTCTCTTATTCTTTATTTTCACAGCATACACCTATGTCCGTCTCTTTTTCTCACTCACCTCTCTGCTTTCTATCCTCTTTCTTCTTTCCTCTTTCTCTCTGTCTCGCTCTCTCTCTAACTTTTTCTTTCTTGCTTGCTTTCTTTATCTTTCATACATTTATCTCTCTCTCCCTCCTGCGTTTCTCTCCTCTTCTTCTTTCTTTTCTCTCTTTATCTCTCTTCTCTCTTTCTTTCTCCCCTTTTTTTTTCTTTTGTTCTTTCTTTTTACTTCTTACACTTATATATCTGTTTCTTTCTTTCTTTCTTTTTACTTCTTACACTTATAAATCTCTCTTCCTCCTTTCTCTCTCTCCCTGACCTTCTTTCTTTCTCTCTTCTGTCTCCTTTCCTTCACTCGCTCTATTTTTATCTCTCACAGTATATACTTATGTCTGTCTCTCTTTTCTCTCTCTCTCTCTCTGCTCTCTGCTTTCTCTTATTTCTTCCCCCTCGTCCCTTCTTCTTTCTCTTCACATCTTTTATTTGTCTTTCGTTGACTTCTGTCATCTCAATGCAGGAAGACATCCCTCTTCTCCTCCGTATCTCCACACGTTTGTCATCTCATTCCATTTTTGGAATTCCACTCACAGTTTTTTTTGGGGAGTGGTGGTGGGGGGGGGGTGGGGGGGGTTGAATATATTTGCCTCAGAAAAATCCCTAGAATCATGAATAACTTAGAGACGACTGGCACAAAGAGCACATATTTACAGCGCATCAGTCTATTGTCTCTGCTAATCTCTGCACACTCTGCAGACTCTCTGCTCACTACTGACTCTGTTAAAGTCTGCACTGCATTTTCAACTGTGACAAAAAAGTTCTGCTTTCTCACTAGTTTGATGTACAAAATGTTCTACACATATTCTGCTCTGGTGGGAAAAATAAATAAATAAACTGCTTGGTTTTGGATTTCAACCATAAAAACCAACAATAAATATATAAACACAATAAATAAATAAAACCCCATATTTGTTGAATGTGTTGTAGTATTTTAAACTTCACTGCTGATTTTTATGATCATCCACAGACAAATATATCATCTAATGTAGTACTATCTCTCTCTGTATTTGGTGCAAAGAAGTGCTATTTGCATATTTTACTTTGTCTGTGGATTTCAGGCATCTATGAAAGAAATTAAGTAAATAAATAGATTTATTTAGTAGTGTTTCAGGCATAACTGCTGATTTCTCTGATCACCGACAATCAAATATACCATCTATAACTATTTTCATTCATTCAGATATCACCGTCAGAAATTCAACTGTACAATAGTTCAGTGTATGAATAAAATAATAGACTTTTTCACACACATATTCAACAGCAAAGAGTGTGCATGTGTATGTGGAACAAAACAGTGTTCTCTGTTGGAGATCCCATTCAAATGCACATGCTTAAAAGCTCAGCGTGCAGAAGAGTGTTTTTCATTTAAATCTGTAAATACCACAAGCTCCTAGCCGACAGCTAAAAAAATTGGTTCTTTTTATCATCATCGATTCAATCTCCCTTTTAACCCATCGTCCTATATCAGCACATTAAAGTCCAGCAGGTGATAAACCCCCTCTCCAAGACTTCAACCAGATTATGCCATCAGGACAATTACAATGGACCGCTTCAGCGTGGTGATGTGCCTCGCCTGTGTGAGCGGTAATAGAGATAGTGTGTGAACTGAGGGGTGTGTGTGTGGATTTGGGGTGTGGGTTGAAAGGGAGAGACCCCCTGCTGGGCTGAAATGTAGAGATGTACCCTCCCTTCGGCACATTTGGATTGCGGCGCTGCTGCATCGCTGCACTGTATTGGTTAATATTATTCTTATCTTTGTACTTCTGCACTTAAATTCAGTCTTATTCTGCCCAACAATACACAGACTACAAATGCACGTAATTTTTAAGTGAATCATTAAATTAATGACTACATTAACTTATTTTATACCGAAATCTTCAGTTGAACTCACATATACATTTAAGGTTCTTGTGAGTTTTAAATTTTCATAATTTCTACTACATAAATGTGATTTGCACTTTTCATGGCAGCTTAAACTTGCAGTTTCCTCAGGAGTTCTGTCTACCTGTCTTTATCTATCTGTCTGTCTGTCTTTCTGTCAATCTATCTATCCATCTGTCTGTCTATCTATCTATCTATCTATCTATCTATCTATCTATCTATCCGTCTATCTGTCTGTCTGTCTGTCTGTCTGTATGTCTGTTTGTCTGTCTATCTACACTATATGGCCAAAGGTATGTGGACACCTGACCATCACACCTATGTGAACTTGTTGAATTTCTCTTTCCAACTCCATTGGCATTAATATGGAATTGGCCCCCTCTTTTGTGCCTGTAACAGCCTCCACTCTTCTAGGAAGGCTTTACACAAGATTTTGGAGTGTGTCTATGGGAATTTCAGTCAAAAGTACATTTGTGCAGTCAGGCAATGATGTTGGATGAGAAGGCCTGGCTTGCAATCAACGCTCCAGTTATTCCTAAAGGTGTTCAGTGGGGTTGAGGTCAGGGCTTTGTGCAGGCCGCTGGAGTTCCTCTACACCAAACTCATCAAACTGTGTCTTAATGGGCTTTGCTTTGTACACAAGGGCACAGTCATTGTGATGATGTTGCTTCTAAATGTGGTCTGGAACTCTGTAGCGAGTGATGGGCGATTTTTGTGCGCTATGTGGTTCAGCACTCGGTGGCTCTACTCTGTGGGTTTGCTCAGTCTGCTGCTTCGTGGCTGAGCTATTGTTGATCCATTTCATAACAATAGCACTTAAGGCAGAAATGTCACTAACTGACTTGTGGCAAAGGTAACATCCTATAACATTGCCATGGTTAAAGTCACTGAGACCTTCAGTATTACCCATTCTCCTGCCAGTGTTTGTCTATGGTGATTTCATGGCTATGTGCTTTGTTTCAATACACTTGTTAACAATGGGTGTTGGTGAAATGTGTGAATTCAGTAATTAGGAGGGGCGTCCACATACTTTTGGCCATACAATATATCTATTTATCTATGTATATCTGTCTGTTTAGCTGTTTGTCTGTTTGTAAGTTCACCTGTCTGACATTTTCTTTTCTATCTATCTATCTATCTATATATCTATCTATCTATCTATCTATCTATCTATCTATCTATCTATCCATCTATCTATCTATCTATCTATATTCATTTATCTATATTCATCATCTGTCTGTCAGTCAGTCAGTCTTTCAGTGTGTCAGTCTATCATTCTGTCTGTCACAAACAGATCTGTCTGTCTGTCTCTCTCTCTGCTTTCATGTCCTGTGGGTTGTAATGTGGTTGTACAGTGTGTATTGCGAGTGGTGGGGTTGGGTGGTGTGTTAGTGCATCTGGGTGTGTACAGTGTGTAGTGTGTTGGGGGGGGGGTGCCGCCCCCCTCTGTCATGCCGCTCTGCTCTGTGGGGGGTGCGCTCTCTCGTCTCCTTTGGGACATCCAGGAGCTGCCTTGTTTGTGAGCATGTCTCATTTGCCTCTAACCCTCTCTCTCTCCCTCCAGAGCACGCAAAAACCCCCAGCAATAAACATACAGTCTCACATAGAGACCCTCAAACTTTTCTGCTATTTTTATGTTTTCTCTCCTTCTTTCTGCTTGACTTTCCCCTCATTCTTCCCTCTTTCTTTCTACACAATATGTTTTTTCCCCCTCCAATCCTGCATTCTCACTATCCTGCCATGATTGCTCCAAGCGAATTGCTTATCACTGTCATTTTTTTAGAGGGGGAGGCTCCTTTCTTCTTTTCTTCATTAAAGCTTCTTTTTGTTTCTCCTTCATGGCTTGGTTTTAGGGGCGTCAGAAGGGGGGCACACCCCAGACTCGCAGAGGGTGGGCCGCTTCTAGGGTTCAGGCCTGGAATAAAAGGGCTGTTTTTTTTTCCGAGAAAACAAAAAAAGCTCTTATGATTTCTTTAAAGCCATCTTGGCTGGAGCGTCAGAATGCTGAGACAGTATTGAGAGGCCAAAGCCGCTTCAGAACGGAGCTCCGTGCTTGTCATTTCAGTTTTCACCCTGTTATATCTCCTGCTGCAGAATTAACCTTTCCATTTAGAGCTTTCATTCATTCATAAAAGTCACACGCTGAGTCTCTTTTATTTGGCTCAAACAAAGATGAAAGTGTGAGGGAATTTACTGTTGTGATTTAGGCCATCCTTTTAGCTGCAAACTATTCTCAGTGAAAGTTTGAATCTGGCTTATATGGTCATAGGAATTTATGAATTTGCCGTGAAATTATCTTATTTCACCCACAGACCTCCAGAGCGTTTCCATCACACCAGACATGTCTAATTGTAGAATGTTGGGGAAAATTAAAAATGCATAAAAGTGACTTTAGGAACTGGCTATACTGTTCCTCATAAATTATTCATTAATGCATTAACCAGTCACTTAAAAATGTGGCCCATAATTTAAGATTTGACAGATGATTCCCCCTAACTTCACCCATTTACACACACGAATATGCACACACACTCACACGCACTGCTCACATTAAGCAGTGTTAAAGGACCCATTTCCTATTCTGATTTTTGTTCCTGAGATCAAATTATAACATTTGTGTGGTTTTAGTTACAAAAAAGTCATTATTCATTTTTTCATGACACTTTTCCACCCTCTCTTTACCCTTATAAGTAAACATAAAAGTATAAGGTTGTTATTGTTACTGTGTTTTAAGACTTATACATGTAAATGACCTTTATTCTGCTTGGCTGCACTGTGTTTGTAGGCTGAAACACTTCATATAACAGCACAAATGGGTGGGGCTAAACTGCTGTAGGTTAAATAGCAGGACGATTGTAAATGTGAAACAGTGAATTCAGGCTGTTTTTGCAATTTTATTTCCATATATGGACTGCATGAACCAGGAAATGAGTGATATTTTGCAACTGTTTACATGCTATTTTTTGGAAAATGCTCAGAATTCAGTTTTCTATCAAGTGGTCCATTTAATGTCAGGCAAACTGTGAACACGGTAAAAAATTGTCTCACGGAGCCAAACATGGTCTCGTTATATATGTAAAAATGAGAATGCATCTGGGGACAGCTTGTTAAGCTTTTGGTGATGGATTGCACCAATTTGCCACCAAGAAGAGTACACCCCTTCAAAAACCCACCCCTCAAATTCCTCTAGTCTGTGCTTTTTAAAGTTCAAGTACAACTGATGACACAAGCAGTACAAGCTAACTAGTGAAACGATATCATTAGCTAACGGAACTTTTTTATCTTTTAAGTCGTAATGTTTATTTTTACCCCCTTTAGTGTGTCTTCTGCATACCCAACACACACGTACATAGAGTTTTTTGGGTTGACATTTCAGCCATGCTAACTTTTGTCACATCCATGGGATAATAACAGGCTTGTTGTCCATCCGTGCACAAGTGCATCTTCCCCTACTTTGAGCTACGCTTTCATGAGGTGTTCGATTGTTTGACACACTTTCACACTCAAGGTTTTTCCCACCCTAATACGTCTACATTCTTACACACATTTAGCCCAAAACATGGTTGTACCCAGACATTCTTATTACGAGATCATGTCTGGGCGCATGAGACTTGCTAAAAATAAGCTAACATTCACATATCATCAACATTATCTGTCAACATATGATGTGGGCAGGCCTTTTCATCATCTTTTCTCTGAAAAAAATGATATCTTGGCAAGTGAAAGCATCTTAAATGTAGGCCATATGTAGGCAATATTTGTCTTTATGATACTATTGCAAGAATATTGTAGAATTATTCAAGCTATTTCTATGGATTTTACTTATAAAAAGTGATACCATCCGAAATTATGATTTGCATTGATAATTTTACTTCCTTCAAGCATTATTTCTTAAAACAAGCTAAATATTCTGTTAGTTCAATAGGATAACTTTAGTTGATGAACTGACATAAATAAAAAATGAAAATATACATATATATATATTGCATGTATTGCCTACATTTAAGATGCTTGCCATTCACCAAGATATTAGTGCAAGTCCATCTTCAAGCAGACATTTGATTTGATTAAGACCGGGCCAGTTTAAGACCATTTTAAGGATTTTGTACAATAGATGTTGTTTATCTAAAACAGCCCTAGATTGCATGTAACAGAGTCGAAGCTTGTGTCTTTGTTGAAAGTTTGGAATGTCTTGTATGTTTTTGTGACTTTTGCTCATCTTACAGTTTGCCTGTCATTGATAGTCATTATAGAGATTAATGGTGTTCAGTGCATGTTTCAAACATAAAGCACTTTGTAGTGAACACTTCCTTTTAATGCCACTGCAAATTTACAGGATGCATAAATAAAAGTGCAAGAGAAACATAAAAGGTGATTTTAAAGCCTGTTGTGTTAGCCATCATTATAAGGACAAATATAAGAACGCTTGTCCATATATTTTGCACTACACATTTGCATTAGGCTGTGCATTGTGCTTTAGAAAGCGTCCTCTTTGAAAGCCTCTCATCGTGCATTAGAGGAGCAGTTGTAAAATCTCTGCTGACACTGCACGGCCTGCCCAGTGCGCTGGACGATCGTAAGAAGCCTTTCCGGAGGCCCTGCATTGCTGGAGTCTCTCAAGGAGACATTATATAGCGTCTCTCAGCGTCTGGTTTAGCTTTTTGTGAATAGGCAATGAAACCAAATTAATCCCCTTTTCCCATCTGAGACAAAAGCAAGGAAAACCCACCAGAAGTCCTTTGCACCATTTGGCCAGCTCAGTCCATCTCAAGTGCCGCTTTGTCCTTTGCTCCCGAACCATATGGTTTGCTTTAGCATCCTGAGCTAATTGTTTTTAGGCTAGTTCATTAGCTATTGATGCATCAACTCAATCAAGGCGAAGTTGTGCAGGGCCTAATTACTGCTGGCCCGGCAGCTGGGGTGCCAGAGCACAGGCTGTGCAGGGCCGAGGCTTTGTGTTTGTGAACCTGCCCGCTAAGAGATCTGTCGCTAAGAGACCTCCACTTCCATGCTGAGTGTGTTATTGCAGCATGTTGCAGGCAGTTGAACAGAAGCACTGGCGCCCAAACCAAAATGTTCCAGTGCAATCATTGGACAATGATCCGAGACTTGAGCTAATGGTGTTGTGTTCTGCATCTGATGAGCTAACTTCTGAGCAAAGAAAAGAAAGTAGATACCAAGGGGCTCTTCAGCACAGAAGGTTTCCTCCTCGGTTGTGGATTTGCATCAGCTGAGGCCATTATACTCTTTAGCGTGACATTATGACGTGGGTGAACCAAATTTTACCCAACAGCACAGCTCTCCTGAGAAAGACTTGGCAAGCCTAGTTTAGCCAGACCACTAATGCAGGGAATTAGTCAGGACTGTCTGCAAGCTATGTAACATAAACCAAGTCAGATCAAATATATGTATGTATTAGGCATAACATTATGACCTGTTCTACACTCATTGTCCATTTTATCAGCTCCACTAACTATATAGGTGCACTTTGTAGTTCTACAATTACAGACTGTAATCCATCTGTTTCTCTGCATACTTTGTTACCCTGTTCTTCAGTGGTCAGGACCCCCAAGGACCCTCACAGAGCAGATACTATTTGGGTGGTGGATCATTCTCAGCACTGCAGTAAAACTGATGTGGTGGTGGTGTGTTAGTGTGTGTTGTGCTGGTCTGAGTGGATCAGACACAGCAGTGCTGCTGGAGTTTTTAAACACCTCAGTGTCACTGCTGGACTGAGAATAGTCCACCAACCAAAAATATCCAGCCAACAGCGTCTTGTGGGCAGTGTCCTGTGACCACTGATGAAGGACTAGAGGATGACCAACACAAACTGTGCAGCAGCAGATGAGCTATCGTCTCTGACTTTACATCTACAAGGTGGACTGACAAGGTAGGAGTGTCTAATAGAGTGGACAGTGAATGGACACAGTGTTTAAAACACTCCAGCAACACTGCTGTGTAGGGGTGGGAATCTCTAGGCACCTCACGATTCGATTACGATTCAGAGGGCTGCGATGCGATTTTAAAACGATTATCAATGCATCTCGATGCATCTTTTTTTTTCTATACAGCGTTTCTATTTTCTCACTGTCTGAGAACTTGGTACTTTTAAAACAAAGTATTTGTAATGATCCATAACGAATTTACTTCCAATATCTTTTATTAATAAATCAAATGGAAGTGATGAGGCAAGTGAACTGGAAGGCTCTCATTCACTGCTCTTGTTCAGAGCACATGAGACGCTGCCGCCACTCATCTGCGATGAAATGCGCCGTTACCCTGAAATAAGATCCAGTGGTAATGGATGACCACGCAGCGCGTTATAGCCGTCCTACCCGTTTAATTCAGTGATTTTATAACTTCGGTTTTGGGTTGTAGAGACGGGGAAGGGCGGGGGCGGCGGGGGGGTCACTGTGTCAACCATGCGTTATTCGCATTTATAAGCAGCGCAGTTGGTTTCCAGGTACGTTAAATCTGCAGCGACTGTCAAACACTAAACAGTTACGAAGATGAAGTCGCTTCTCTTTCTAATTTTCCTGTTCCACCTTAAATGGTGCCGCATTTAGGTTGCATTCGGCGCCTCAGGCAGAATTTAAGGTGGAACGGGAAAATTCGAACGAGAAGCTGGAGAATGAGAAGCAACTTCAGCCTCGTAAAACAGTCAAATGATGAGAGACATTTTAGAAAAAACTACTAAACTTTTGAGGAAAAGTTTCCTGAGGGAAAGGGGAGGAAAGCGGCTATAGCTGAAGCTTAAAGCAGAGCAAAGTAAATCTGCGCTCTTTTACATTGTTTAACCTATATTAGGACATTAATACATACTGGACATTAAATGTTGTGGCTCCGAAGCTGGTTTGATTTTTGTTGAAAGGACAGACAGGCTCTTCTTAATATTTGTGTTGTGACTCCTGACCTGACCTGGCTTTTAATGCAGAGGGAGCCGGTCAGATTTCTGCTCATCCAGTGGTGTGTTTGTTATGTGCCGCCACAGACTGTCCGGGCGCTGCACGTCCGCAGCTTCCATTTTCGCCTTTTGCGTTCCGTCAACATTACGTTATAAATTAAATATTTAGAAAATCGATTTTTGACATTTGTGAATCGATTCAGAATCATTCACGTCCGCATCGCGATGCATCTAAGAATCGATTTTTTTCCCGCACCCCTACTGCTGTGTCTGATTCACTCGTACCAGCACAACACACACTAACACACAGTCTGTAATTGTAGAACTACAAAGTGCACCTATGTAGTAAATGGAGCTGATAAAATGGACAATGAGCATAGAAACAAGGACATCGGTCATAATGTTATGCCTGATTGGTATATATATATTCCAGATTATACAAGATGTGGATGGAAGATGTGCAAGATGTCAATCCATATGTGCAGGTATAGATTAGCTAGAAGTAACAGTAAGACCGGCGTCTGTTTGAGGGGTGGATGTGGTGTGAATTGTCCGTGGAGATCATGTTTATTATGATGATGATTCAGAAGTGTAGTAAAAGGCTACTGACCGAAACACCAGCACTACTGGCTGTTTAGCAGCCTGATGGCCCGGGGAAGACACTGTCTCGGAACCGGTTGGTTCTGGACTTTATGCCTCTGTACTTCCTCCTGCTTGGCAGCTGTGAGAACAGACAGTGGCTTGGGAGGGTGGAGTCCTTTAGAATCCTCCTGGTCTTCCTCAGGCAGTGGCTGGTGTATAAATAAACTAGCTAACTTATCTATATTTAAGGGGTTAATGAGAGAGCAATGGTATCTGATCTTTATGGTAGCAAGTCATTTATTGCTGCATGTAGTGTTATAATTATAATGTTATATTAGATCTTTGTAATTGTTACAGTAAGCAGTAGTTTTGCTGATGTCATCATCCTTGCTCCACAAAATGGCTCCTCTTTATGTTTTTTGAAATGTTAAATATGCACATTTCAGCAATGGGGAGTCAGTCAGTCATGTGTCACTGAGTCAATCGTTCAGTCTCTGAGTCAGTAAGTCAGTCAATGAGTTAATAGGTCAGTCACTGAGTCAATGAGTCAGTCAGTGAGTCAGTCAATCAGTGAATTAATGAATCAATCCGTCAGTCAGTGAGTCAGTGACTCTTCTTGCCTGGTGGTCTGCCAAAAACTGCCCAGGTTGTGTCAGAGCCTGATAACCAGCTGAAGAAGCGCCTCTAAAAGGCAAAGTCACTTCAAAAAGGTAGAATGAGGCAGAAAAAGCATGTTTTGGTATGGGACTGAAGAGTGGAACAGACCAGACGCTAACTAATTACCTGCCACTTGTATGTGTGCCTCTCTGGCCCACTCCTCAGGAGAAAAGAAGTAATTTGGACAGATAGGCGCTTGTGTTACCCCTCTCTGTCAGTGGGGCAGGTGACACAGGCGCTGTGGGAGCAGCGGACAATTACCTCAGCTTGGACGCTGTCACCTCAATCTGAAAGCCCCTCGGGCTGCACGCTTTCTTCCGCCTATGGTTTGGAAGTACACACACTATCCTATCAGTGACATCATTGTCTGATGTGCGTCTCCAGTGCTGAACATCTAGTAAAACTAGATGTTGCAGAAATGACTTCAGTATTGTTTCAGAAAAAGCATGAACTTTCTTTTAGACCAAGTTAAAAGCGAGAATGTTTTCTTCTCCCACAACGTTGCCTGTGTATTTTGTGTCTTTTCACACTGAAGGCTCTAGACCTCTCGTGGACGTCATTCAGGAGCGCCCACAGGCACAAAGACCCAAGACACGCCGGCACAGGTCCGCTGAGGTGCGTGTGTGTGTGAGAGAGTGAGAGTGAGAGTGTGAATGTTAACATACAATAATGAGTTGAATATAGATGGTGATATTTAATATATGGGTGTAAATTTGTTTTATAAAGTGCTGTGGACAAAAATGAGGACTGAGAGAAAAAAAGGGAAAAGCTTGCTTGATCAATAATGACTTGAAGTTATGTAACACTGTGGTATTTATGCTTAACACTGTAGTGGTACATTTTGGTAGTAACATGGCTAGCTAGCCAACATCTCTTGTAAATCTTGTAAATATAGAGGACAAACAATCAAAAACTCATCACACATCCTGTTTAATAGTGACATTTGTATTAATAAGCTGTTTGCAGGTAACACTCAACCACCTCTGACAGCTACTATCTCCACTTTAGACTAGGCTAAAAACTTATTTTAAAAGAACCATATCCAGCATAATGTTCTTTTTTTCTGTTTCTATCTGCTTATGGTGTTTATGTGGGTTTATGTACCACAAACATCATAAAATGTCATACTTTATTTATACATGACCATTCTCCAACCTTTCTTTGCCCCTTTGAATCAAACAGGCTGTTTTTGTTACTGTACCTTTACATGTAAATGTGAATGAAAGAGGTGGAAGGTAATGAATTACATTTAGTCTCGTTACTGTTCTTGAGTACATTTTTCCCTGGAAGGGTACTTTTTGGAGTAGAAATAAATCATAGTACTTTTTTTCTTACTTGAGTTTATTTTTAATAGAATACTTTTTCTTCGCTACATAAATTTTTTAATAACTAGTTTATATATATATATATATGTATATATATATATAAATTATCTTCGTCATGTCATGTAGTAATCAAAAATGATTCAAACCCAATCCATTTTTGTCTGGTGTACATTTTTCCCCAAGTGTGACTGGATCCTCAAAATTACAGGGTCATTAAGCATTCAAAATAAGGATAATGCTATGCTGAAAGCAGGGCAACGCTCCTGCACACTGAAAAGTCTATTATTAATCTAAAACACTATTATATAACAACACTTGCTGCTCAAACTGCAGCCTTAAACCGGCAAAGCCTCTTTACTACCACATTTGACAAAGCTTGCTGGTTTACAATGGGTGCTTTTGGTGAGGTTGTTAGTCTTATGTTGTGAATTCAGTGCGCAGCAGCAGAGACAGTGTAAAGAAGGAGAAAGGTCACTGGTTGAAATAGTGTTTATTTTTTGGAGAAAGTCCCACCCTTCCACAAAAAGAGCCAATCAGCTTGCTAGTTAAGCCGCTAGCAGGTAAAATTCCCCTGTAGTTGTGGAGTTCTGTGCAAGTGCAATAGTTTCAAAAGTTTCAAGTTTTTGGTCTCTCCTTTTTCAAAAAGAGTCTGGTCTTGTATGGCTGGAAAAAACTGGCTGGCGGCGTTGCAAAGATGGCCATAGAGTAAACAAATTTTCCTGTAAGGACTTTGGCAGCAGTGTTAGCTTGCATGTAGTAATAGTTTTGTTTTGGTTGCTTAATGACCTCATTATGCAAAGGATCTGGTGAAGTTCAGAGGTAAAATGTACATGTGGTAAATCATATCGGTTTAAGAACATTTTTCAACTCAAGGGTGCAATGGCAGTGATTCTGGAAAACAACATTAATTTTTCTCATAGACAAAGAATTTAAAACAGGCTGTGCTTGCAGTTTAGTTTCCACATATGGACTATATGGACTGGATAATTGAATGGTACACTTTGAACCTTTAACAATTGTTACATACTGCATCAAACTCTTTGTAAGAATTTTTTTTTAAATGAGGCCTTTAATGCACAGATTGTTATTCCACTGTAGGTCAGGCTAGCACCTTTGTTTAAGCACACAATGCTATAAAAATAGCACCTCACTTTGTATGACATGGGCTACAATACATCACAGCCATCGCTTGCTTTATATGTGTGGGTATAGATCATCTTTGTGTCACTAGCAGCACACTCGGAGCATTCTTTTCCAGCCTGCTTTCATCTGTCCCAAAAGCAATTTCTCCCAAAAGCAACATGCTAATGCATCGCCCCCTAAAAACTGCCCCCTTTTTCCTCCTTCTGCCTTCAAAGGAGCTCTAAAATCCCCAACAACCCCATAAGCCACTTGCAGCTAGTGTCTGTGTATGTGTGTGAGTGTGTGTGTTTGTGTGTGTGAGAGAGAGAGAGAGTCTAGTTGTGATAAAGGAACATAAGCGTGTGACACACACCACCCTTAAAGATTAGCTCAGGGAGCTCGGCGTGTAAGCTGCGGACTCATTTCTCATTAATCACGGCAGTGACAACACCAGGCCTTATGGGTGCGAGAGAAAGAGAGAGAGAGAGAGAGAGAGAAAGAGAGAGAGAGGAAGGAAGGAACCTACAGGGCTAGTAATATTAGAATGTCATTAATTTATTAGTATTACCTTCTAGTGCTCTGTTAGCACTCTCTGCTGATGCTGGTGCATTGTGTACAATATACAGTAATTCTTTTGCCCCTGCTGGAGCAATACATTTGGCCTTGGCCTCTATTCACAGCGTCAACACCGTGACCCTTAAAACATCAATTACCCTCCTGTCCCCTGCAGGCCATTCCTACACAGCCATTCAATGCAAATAAATCAGTAAATAAATAAAGTCTGTGTGTGGTGCGGTTGATTTGCTGGGGGGCGCTCGGGTCGGGACCTCTATTTGTTCCACAGGTCCTGATCGAGCACAGGGACAAGGAAATGAATACATGAAAGCATATATCGACCGGTCACTTCATTAAGTACACGTACATTGTTTCTACACTCATTGTCCATTTTATCAGCTCTTTTCACCATATGGGAGCTCTTTATACTTCTATAATTACAGACTGTAGTTCATCTGTTTCTCTGCATACTTTGTTAGCCCCCTTTTACCCTGTTCTTTAATGGTCAGGACCCCCACAGGACCACCACAGAGCAGGTATTATTTGGATGGTGGATCATTCTCTGCACTGCATTGACATTGACCTGATAGTGGTATGTTACTGTGTGTGTTAGTGTTTGTGAATATATATATCGTTGCTGTCAGAACAAAACCTTATATCTCAATTTTTGTCATTTTTCATAATTGTCATTTTTTAAATAATTTTTCATTTTATCATAATTTGAAAACGTCTGTTGCCCTTTATATTGTGTGTAAATTTCGTGCTGAATGGGCCAAAAGAAATGACCCAAAATGTCTGGTTACATTGACTTACATTAAAAGTAAAGTAAGTTTTTTCCTTCTCCTGTAAAGTTGCCATTTTGGAGATATTTTAATTGCTGAATTTAACATAATTTTGTAATACTTAACTAAATAAATAGAAATTGTGCCCTAAAATGATATGTAAACTAACAACAGGTCACGTTCAACATTTTCTGGCCATTCTTGATTAAACAGGGACATTAAAAGCATGTAAAAGTTATGATGTATTTAAAGCTCATAATTGACATTGTAGCAACTCTTGATGAAGAGCCCTGGCACAGCGCTGCTGCTGTTTTCCATTTCTAACTTCTGACTGAAACACACTGGTCAGCCTCCCCGTTCGAGTTCACAGCCAATGTCGTATCTAGGACTTCCAGAAGGATTAGAGTGACGGTTTTTCCTCACGATATTGGTCATTGTAAATCACAATGTTATTGGTTGATTTCACTGTTCAAATGTTCACACAGTGCAAAGTGAAGCTGTTCACTTTTCATTTTTACAACTGGAGTTGCGAGGTTTTGACATGCCTGGTGAAAGGCTGTATTGTTACTATTTACATATGTCTAGTTTTACGTACATGTAAATTCAGTGGCAACATTTTTTAACATTCATGAGTGCAGCCTCTTGGTGTGAGTTCTTAGCAATGCTGGATTGTTGGTTGAGGCTACTTCTGCTACTGTTTATCCCTTACATGTTCAGTTATTATTGTCATTCTGCTATATTCTTTTATTGCAATCATTCAGTTCACATTTGCATGATTACAGTTACGTAATGAATTGTATTTACATGCACTTCTAACTTTTTGCCAATGTCAAACAATGACAAAACATCGCAAAATGAAAATAGTTTTTTTTTCAGACTCTCCAAAGTGCACAATAAGTTTTCTACAAATCATAACAAATCATCTTTTCTTCTACTTACAAATACAAATGTGATATTGATTTAAAAAGTTATAACATAACATAATTCCTCTGCTTGTTTCAATGAGATGGGTGAGAAATAATACAAGATTATACCATAACATCCAACAGTAATCCTTCTGTTTGCATGGATAGTTTGTCTTATGACAACGTCGATATGTACATGCAGGGCATCGTAAAGCAAGATAGTGTTTATTACAAATTTACCACTATTTTTTTGTGGTCAAATGTTTTCATTTTCAAAAACAAGCTCCAGTATATTAATTCTAAATACAATAGGCAAAGTACATGTTACAAAATGCCTCCCACAACACACCCACCCCAATGACATCAATATAACATTGATCATGAAAAGGAGAGAGAGAATAAAAAATCAAATAAGTACATATAAAGTGATAGGAATTTACCACTATTTTAGCATCAACATCACATATAAAAGCTCAGAAGGCACATGTAGGTTCACTGCTCATTTAGGATATTAAATCATTTTTACATTTTTTTGTTTGTGTTGTAGACATTGTGACCCCTGGTTCCTATCATCACCAGGGTAAAGACATCTGAGACATTAAGCTTCTCTAACATGGAGCATTTTGCATCAAACCACTCTGAATGACTTTGTTTACATCTTAATGATTCAGTTATAGAGAAATGTTAAAAAAAATTGGTGGAATTCCCCTTAAAGCCTTCATGTGCATGTGAGTGTTTAACAGAGCAGTGAATAAAGTGAAGCAGGCAGCTGTAGTGTAATGCACTCATGTCTCGCTGCTGTAATGATGATGATAATGAGGGGTTAGAGAGGGCAGCAGCTTACATTGGTCTCTCTCTCTCTCTCTCTCTCTGTTGTCTCTCTCCTCTCTGTCTCTCGTTTGTCTCTCTTGTGTGCTTTCTCTCTCTCTCTCTGTCTCTCTCTTTCTCTCTCTCTCTCTCTCTCTCTCTCTCTCTCTTCTCTCTTTCTTATGCACATGTGTGCAGTGATGGTGATGATGATGATGATGGTAATGAGAGGGTGTACAGGGCATGAGGTTATGCAGTGTGGTCTGCTGGGAGCGCACTCTGAACCGTTGTCAAGACCACCGTCAGCGGGGAGTCTGTGTGTCCTATCACATGGTGCATGTGAGCGTGTGTGTGTGTGTGTGTGTGTGTGTGTGTGTGTGCGCACCCACAGGAAAGAAAAATCAAAAAAGACATCTCCTTAATATCTCTGTTGTTTCTACTAGACAACAATGAGATCAGATGGAAAGACAAAGGAGGCTTTTGCTTAAGTCACTCCTGCTGCTCAGATATTTCCCCTGAGCAAAAGACTCCAGTAATCTCACGTCTCCTCTCGTTTAAGTAGAGATCTCAATAAAGTCACACACTGTGCTTAGATTTGTTGAGATAATAATGCTCATGTTTATCCACAACTGATCTAAAGACAGGAATCTCAATATAAACTCAACAGTTTTTATCCAACACTTCTCAGTTCTGATGCTATACTATTTGGCTCTTATCTGGGCCAGAAGTATCTCATGTCTCTTTTTTAAGTTGGCTTGAAAGTCAAAAATCTGGAATAATATTCCGCTTTCAAAGGTAGAACCACAAATTTTGAGTATTGTACAGATGCTTCGAACTGTGCAAATTAAGGCAAGATCTGGAAGACCAAGAAAACTCTCAGATAGGGCTACTTGTGTGCTGCTTAGAAAGGCAAAGCAAAACCCCCATATGACAACAAAGGACATTCAGGAAGATTCAGCCCACACAGGAGTGGCATTGCACTGTTCTACTTGCACAAACATGATGTGCATGGAAGAGTCATCAGAAGGAAACTTAACCTCCAGCCACATCACAAAAGTCTGAATCTGAAGTATGCAGAACAACATCTTGATAAGCCCGAGACATTTTGGAAACAAGTGCTGTGGACTGAGGAATTAAAAATGGAACTTGGCCACAATCACCAAAGTATGTTTGGAGGAAGAAAGGAGCAGCATTTGATGAAAAGAACACCTTGCCAACATTTCAAGCATGAGAATGAATCTATTATGCATGTGGCACAGGAAACAGTTGGTTATTTTTTCATTTATTCATTTATTTATTTTGTAATGTTCAAGTTAATCAAATATAAAGTATCTGTGCATTAACATTTGCAAAAAAGGTTGCAGAAATTTCACTTCAAAAGCAACAAAAGACAACAAAAATCCAGAATGATCCAGAAAAGTCCTAGATGAGTGGCAAACCTGCTTTGAGTATATAAATGTTTTTGTGGTTTTATCTGATTGTATTTCCTTTTTTATTACTAGTAGTATTAGTACTGCATTTATAATATTTATTATTCAATATAGTATTTTGTGTAATTGTATTTGATTAGTATGTATTATTGTTAGTATTTATTTTTTAATGATTTATTTTTATTTTTGTGTATTTTATCTTGAGTGAAAAGCTTTGAGATTACGCTGCTATGTGCGCTCGTGTGTGTGTGTGTTTTCCGGTTCAGTTAATTGCCGTGTAGTCCCTCTCCTGGATGGTGTCCTGCTCCCTGATGGTTTAAACTCGCTTGTTTGTTCTGAGCATCTGTCAGCCTTCATGATACTCAGACAATAAATACCCTCCTCAGTCACAGCATATCCCCCCTCCGCTCTCACCTCCGTAACAACCTGACAAAGCACCTGTTCATCAACAAATAGCAGCAAGCCTTCACCCTTCAGCACTCATTGCAGGTTTTACCCCACTTACACAGAGCTGAGAGACAACAGGACATCATGCCCAGGGCTGAACAACTGAGCTATTACAGGCAATAGGCCAGTCTGCGCTCTGCTCACAGATGCATTCTTTGCTAGCAGCTGTTAGTGAGTTTGAAGTTTGGAATTGCTGTATGGGTCATTCTACAGAAATGATTCCAATTAGGGGTAGAAAAACATTTAAAATTCCTTTGGCAACCTAACTAAAATTGAAAAATTCACTGAGCATACATCCAAATCTATTTATGAATTTATGTAAGTTTACTGAGTTTTGGACGTTTGTATAAATTTGTCATTACCAAAATGGCAATAATACTTAAAAAATATAATTTTGTTGTTTTTTTAACTGAGAATTTTTTTTGCTATTTTTGGAGATTATTTTAATTGTTAAGACATTTTGCAATATTTAAATCTAAGAAACATAAAGATTGATCCATTTCGCTTCGATAGATGTCAAATGTTTAAATACTCTGCCGTGGCTGTACTCTTGGGCATATTTATCTCTTCCTCAATGCTTTTCTTTGGTAAAAAAAATGATGATAAAATGATGATAATAAAATTATGACATTTAATGACATTTGTGTTGTACAGTGTGTGATGCATTATATCATGAGTTGACTAAATGACACTTCTGAAACAAATATAGTTGATAGCAAACAGACAATGTTTGTTTCTGTAGTGGCGTATTTCTTTCAGTTGTGACAATCCAAGCTAATTTTGCACTTATTTTCAAATGTGTACATAGCAAGGAACCAGGAACAAACAATTTTTATCGGATAATTTAAGAAAAACATTTTTAAATCTTATATTTTTGAGAAATAATCTGTTCAGTAGTCACATTTTATGAAAACGTATGGATTTTGTAAGTTTTATTTCAAAATTTTAAAAGACGTACACTCACCATGTGGTCAGTATGGAGGAAAAGTTTTTTTTTGTTTTTATTATAATTATTATTAATCACATATTTAGTTCAGAGTTTATATATTTAGTTTAGAGATGTAGAAATTGTATTTTTGGTAGTGACATGAAACATGAGGGCAGCCTATTTTTTGAGTTTTTTGAGACTGGGGCAACATATTTCAACACACTTCTTACTTTATTTCTACTGTTTCAACATATTTCTACTTAATCTAAGTAAAAACTTATATGACAGTTTAGATGAAAATTCTAAAAATTGCTGTGTTTTGTTGTAATTGTGTTGTAATTTCTGAGGTTCGGCTTGTGGACATGCAGTGCTCAGGATAAAACACATTTTTTTCTCAAATTTATAAAATATTTATTTCTATACTATAAATAGTTCAGTTGTGCTGTTAAGTACTGAAACATAATGAGTGTGCGTATGTGTAAATTTCCCATTAGTGCACTTTTAAATGTGTTTATTAGGGAGGGACAATGTTTTGAGCCACTTCTCTAGAACGACCCGTAGAAGGTTGAGCTTCAAGTTTAAAATGATATGCTATTGAGCTGAAATAGCTGACGCTGAGAGTTGTTGTAGGTATAAGACACCAGACAGGTTCACTGTAAAAAAATTATTTGGTGTTTAACTTTAAAAACTGAGTAACATGATTGACGTAGACTGATTAGTTTATTCAACTTCTAATAGTAAGTGAACAGAACAGTAATTTGTGTTTTACTGTTATTATAGCTTGTTATTTGAAGTTTAATGAACTCAAACTGTTAAGGTTTCCAGGTTACTCACTTTTTTAAGTTACATTGAATCATTTTTTACAGTGTTGGAAACACTAACACTTGTCCACCCTGCAGGGCCGCTACATCAAATTTCGTGCTGCTACTTTAAATGAATGACGTATTTTATTCTTTTTAATTCTTGCATACAAAATAATATAATTGGTGTAGGTGGGGACCCCCCAAAGTTTGAAGTCCCATCAGGCCCCCAAATGTTCAGAACTGGTCCTGCCAACCTGAAAACAGTTGCTATGAAAAAAAAAATGTGGGTGGAGCATGGATAGGTCAATGATAAGCCTGTAAGATCTAAGAACATATACATTTGCTCCCTAAAGAAGACAATAGAAACACTTCTCAGTCACAATGTTTCAGCTCTCACCTCCATAACAACCTCACAAAGCTAATCAAAATAGAGCAAGAAGCATTCATTACAGGTTTTTAAAGCCAACTGAATTCAGCTTTAAGTGCATAGCACTTTTTACAAGATCCAGGCTCCAAGTGAGCAAGCCAAGGCTGAGAGCGGTAAGGAAAAGCTTCCTGAGAGTAGGAGGAAGAAATCTTGAGAAGAACCAAGCCTCCTAAGGTTGAGCCCACCCACCCGTGATTGGCACTGGATAGCAAAACAATGACTCAACAACAGCAATAAGTTGGAAATAGTGAGAAGGAAATGCCTAATGAATATCGTTCCTGTCCCAAAACAAAACAAACAGATTTTTCTACGTCATTTGAGCACAGCAGCTGCCCTTTACATTGACACTTTCATCGTGAATGGACCTATAGAAAAGCTCCAAAATCTGGGATTATCCTGAGGATAGTATGAACAGGTAAAGAGCTTGGCACTATGTGGGCAGGTGTAAAATGTCTATCAGTGAGTAGTTTTAATTAAAGTTCATGCAGGGGTCAGCCAACACCAGCCCAAACCGTTCATAGACGAGGAGGTGATGATGGCCTATTCACTGGACAGTCAGTGACATCCAGCCGAAGCTTGCAGTCTTTTCTATGGCTGCAAAATATTTATTAATATTCAATAAATTCAGCAACTAAAATCAAAACATCAAAGCGTTTACTACTTTCATGAAACCTCACAGTTCTATAGGAAAATAGTGCGTGTTGATCCAGACTAATGCTAGCTTGTCACCAGTAGCACACAGTTGGTAGCTCTGCACACTGGACTCACAGGATTGGCTCAGTTTACGTTGACCAGATATCTGAAATGAAAACCAGTGACATTTCCAGTGACATTAAAATATCCAATGTTTTTTATCTATGAAATAAAAAAGATTGGGCAGTTCCAGTTTCATGTACTTTAACCATGGTAACTGTTGAATTGTAATAAACTATAGTGAAGACTAGCTGATAAAATTGGGTAGTAACTAAGTAACTTTGTATACCGTGTCAGGAAATCATACAGTAGCCTACCATGGTGAGATTTTTAGAAATAAAGTCTTTTAGTCAAAAGGATCTCAAAAGTTACTGAGTCTAGTGGCTTAGGCTGGGATGAGGCAGGGATATGTTTACCACAGAAGATTTAGTGTTTGTATGAGCCCAAAATTCATATTCATATGACATATTGTCACAGTAATAAGAGACCCATGGCTACAGAAACAAGACCTATGACTGTAGCCAAAAGCCAGACTTCAAACACACCCCTGTGCTAGCTCCAGTTCTGGAGAAACAGAGACGGCTGCTTTCAGCATATGCCTTTTGTCATATATGGATGGCTGAAAAAGTGACGCATTTCAAAATAAATTATGCACTGTTTGTAGATCGCATGATAGCCTACATTCAAGTAGATTGTATGCCTATACAAATCAGATATTACCTGGTATTTTGAATCGAGTCCCGTAACCCCACCCCTGCTTTTGATCACTGGGTTACCTTGTGCCTTGAAAAGACGTTTGTGTTGATGTTGTGGACTCACTTGACACTTGCTAGCTTCTGGTCGAGTTTTACACAGAAGTATTCTCTAAAACTAGGCAAGCAAGTGGTAGAAGTGGTTAGTAGAACACAACACGAGACGTCTGCCTGCCTGCCCTGCTGCGTCTTTCTTAGGACTTTCCGATGTGTTTTTAATTCACAATTAAAAAGGGGGGCATTTCTGGGGATAATTCTGGCTGGGGACAGGCCACCAAAAACAAGGACTGTCCAAGGACTGTCTGGGGACAACTGACTGACTCGAGCTGACAATTTCCGTCTTTACTCCAGGTGCAGTCTATATAGAGGGTCAAAGGCAGATGCAGGGTGGTCCTTCGGTGGCTGAACTGGTCTGACCAGCAGACAAGCAGGAACACCTAATCAAGTCAATCCTGCAGCAGTGGCAAAACACAGCAGGAGATTCTGGAATCAGTTCTTATGTCTTCTTGGAACTCTGCTGTGCCAGCGACACAGGCTGGGGAAAGATCTAGCAAGAGCCGGAACAACTCAACAAAGAAAATGAGAGAGAACCGTCTAGAAGCGAAAGATTAAGGAATATAGAACAAGTGCAAGCATGTCTTTTAAACAGAACATGATAGCATCAGTAGATCAGCAGATGTAATGAACATGAAACATGCAGGCTTATATCGTGGGAGGTATCCAGAAGCTTGTGTAAATAGGGAGGTTTTCAGTCTATATTCAAACAGGGGGGTTGTTCCAAAGTTGGGGGCGTACTGTGATGTTTCTGATCTGAGGAGCTAACAGCAGGCCAGCACCTTGTAAATGAAGTGTACATGGTGAGTTATATGACTCAATACATTCACTGAGATAGTAATTATTTAGACTATTTAGAGCTTTATATGTTCGTTCTTATAAGCTTATAGTCTTGCCTAAACAGCACTGAGGGACAACAGGACTCTGACTATGTACCTAGGCTAAACTATTACACACTCAAAAAAGTCATGCTATGAACTTCACATGAAACATCAACACTGAACACAATTAGTGCCAAACAGAAAGACAAAGTCAAGGCATCACATTTTTATTGCAGACAGTTATAGACAAAAAATAATAAATATATAAGCAGTGAAACAGTGAAGTAAATGTAAAGATGTTGAATATTTCCTACAATATAAGTATATACTGAGTTAAAGCTGGTAGTCTGTGGAGTTCATTTATTTTTTTTTTTAGCTGTAAACGAGCTGAGAGATGTGCAGGGATTCACTGTCAGTGCCCTCTCTGTAAAACTCCCAGAGAGCTTAAAAATCTCATAAGCCAAAGCTGCTGCATTATTCAGTCACATTTAAGAAAATTCCAGATCTGCTGTGAACATGACCTGGCTTTTCCTTGTATATTAAATACCCTATGACAAGGAAAAAGATACAATCAGAATCAAAAGTGGTGATATTGACTGAATATAATACAACGTACAAGGAATATATAAATAACTCATCCTGAGACAAGCATACAAACAAAAAGAACTTTTGCATTTTTTATTTTTTTTTTCTTCTCTTCACATTGTGTGAAAAATTTATGATGAATGGGCCAATAGAAATGATCCAAAAAGACATGGAATAAAACCTAATTATATTAACTGTACAAAGTCTTATGCAATCATGAAAATTGTTTGATTTTGCATATCTTGGCAGTAAGTGCGGTTTTGCCAGTGCACATCAATGATAAATACAAGTAAGCATAAATGTAGTAAATAGTTACAATAATGTCTTGTTTTTAAAGAAGTTATTTATATTTTTAGAAGAACACAGTTAGAAGAACACAAATTTGGTTCCTTTATTCTCACTGCACTCCAGCCTTTGCATAGATTTGTTAAATCCCATCAGCAGCAGCTGTTTTAATTCAATGATGGACTGATTTGATAAACTAGGTATCAGATAGTGACTGCAATTGAGGAGAGCTTTGGAAATGGTTATGCTATCACACTCATTCACATCAATCACAGTGTATTGTTCATTTGTTTGTTTGTATTTATTCTAATGTTGGTATTTTTAAATAAATGAATGCTTACTGTCCAGATAAATAGCTTTAGGATTTCGGTTGTTTAGGTTGTTGTTGTTGTCATAAGAAAACCTTATAGAAGAATGATTACAGAAGAAAGGAAAAAGAAAGTTTGTAACTGTAATGTACACAATTTTGTATAATTTCTATTAGTCCATTTCATCATGAAATGCTCATACACTGTTAGAAATAAAGGCTCTGTGCAGGTACATTTTTCATTCATCAAGGTACAAACAATGTAAATGGTTTTAAGGTCCAATTGTGAAGTTTTCCAGGTGAAATGTTCGTATTTGTACCTTTTCATAATCTAACGTTTTAAAACAGAACAATAAAATAGAGACGGGGTGTGTGGAGTCCATACAGTTTAGAAAATATACATAATTATGGTACAGTTATGTTCCCTGACTAAAGGTGCTGAGATGTACCCTTGAGGGTACCACCCCAGTGACAAGAGGGACAGTGCCCCAGTGACAGTTTCACACCTTTATTTCTGAGAGTGTACAATGTGAAAAGCAGCTAATATTTTCAAATGATGTAAAGAAGAATTTAAATGTAAATTTTTAATTAAAAATAAAAAAACAGAGTTTTGATAGAACAGTGACGATAAAATACAAAACATGCGAAAGTCATTAAGACTTGTCTGTTCATTTCTGCTGTATGTGCAAAAAAAAAACAAAAACATTATACGTACAGATTGCGCCGTGTATGTGGATAATAGATGTTATAAAACTTCTGCACAATTCAATCACTGAGGTGTAGAGATACTTGTGCTCAGATTTCTTTACAGTGGTAGTGATAGGAACCAGGGGTTACAGTGTCTACAACACAAATGTAGTTTAATTGTCAATGTTTATAGTGCTAAATCTGAAAAATGCATTTATGCCCTGCATGTTGCTCTGTTATCCCTGCTTATCATTATTCCGACAACAGAAAACTGAGGATGATGAGAAAGGAAGAAGATGAAGAAGATGATGTGGATGTTGTTTCTTTGTAGTCACTGTTGATTTACTGTAGCACTATAGTATTAAAGCACTTTCCATTAAGGGGGACAATATTACTGTACATAGGGCTTCCTTATGACAACAGCAGTAAATCAAATGATCTGATAGGTGAACTCTGCTGTAATCCTTGCTCTCTGCTTCCTCCTGTAAAGCAGCTGCACGTCTACATGGGTTTGTGATGTTAATATCCCCACCCTTAGAGTGCTGCCCTCTCCCTTAAGAGTTAAGTGCACTAATAAAACCATGAAGACCAATGCTGCTTTTTCAGCTGAAGCCCGGTGTCCAACCAGGAGGTCTGTGGGTGGACGAAAGAAGTGCGGGTTGAATGAAAATAGGAGTATAATGAAATACGCTCTATAAATTAATTAATGTTTTTATTGTCATTGTACAAGTAGCTCATAACTGAATTCAATTTAGTAGCTGTTCATGCTTTGAGTAAAGCATACTAAACATAGTAAGTAGTTGCTGTCAGAGATTATTAAAAAAAAATAAAATGTGTTTCTTTAATATAGTAATATTTTGGATTGGGTTACATTTTAAAACAGATGAACAGTTACTGAAATACAGTTTTTAAAGTAACCCTCCTAACCTTATTTACCTACTCAGATATATTTATGTATGTGAATATACATATCGCTGTTGTTGGAAGAAAACCTCGTATCTCCAAAATGATAACTTTACAGGAAAAGGGAAAAAACCTATTTTACTTACAATGTAAGTCAATGGAATCATTTCCAAGTCTTTTTGGGCCGTTTCTTTTGGTCCATTCATCATGAAATTTACTACAATGTAAAGGGCAGCAGGCATTTTCAAATTATGTCAAAAACTGAAAAACGACAAAAAATGGAGATACGAGGTTTTCTTCCGACAGCAGCGATATGTTACTATAAACAATATAGGCACAATATATTCACAGTGATGTCTGTGGCAATTGATATGACGTCATCCAAAAAATAAAATGGAGAGAAAGATGTGTAAGGGCTAAAAGCGGTACAAATATAAAAAGAAAATATAAAATAATAGTAATGAAGTAACAAAGTAATAAAGAATGAATATGCAGTATGTTTTTTATACAACTCACAGATGTACAGTACTATTTAAAAGTCAAAGACCACCCTTCATTTATTTCATTTCCAGTCAAAAAGGCTTGGACTGTGAGAAGCAGAATATGCAAACAACTTCTAAGACTGAACTTAGAAGATGTGAAAAAATATCCCTGTAGATTTCTTTGAAAAATGAAAAGCCAGTCTAACAAAAAGTGGAAGCTACATGTGGCTGTCACTTTTGATGGTGTTGTGGTGAGTAAGTGGTCCGGAGGCTCTCAATTCAGTACACTCAGACATCAGATCTCCATTTCACAGTGTTATGAAGTTTTTTATAACTATACACACAAAATATTTATACTCGTGAGGAATTGTAGACCTAAACCTGTATATAAATAACTCCACTGACTCCTCAGTCAGCATCCAGCAGTCACTTCTCCAAACAGAACTAGTGCAATTCTGCTCTGATAGATCTGAGGCTGCAAAGCCACACAGACCTTCCCAAACCACAAAGGAACTTACTCCTCTTTTGTCCCCCTTTCCTCTTAATCAGGTAGCCCCTCACACATTGGATCTGGATCATACCACTGTTCATATCTAGGGGTGACAAGAAAACAAACAATATGCATATATATTACAAACATACACACTATGGCCATTTCTCTTCATAAAGACGTGCACATTCTACATATAGACAGAACTGATAAGCTAGCCTTATTTAACATTGGGTTTTCTTTTTTACAGGTACGTGCAACCTGGATCCCACCTCACCTGGATCCCCCTGGACCTCAGGTAAGTAGAAGTTTAGATTTATTCCATAAAATGTCTTCCATAATAAAAGTCACCTTAATGTCCATGGAGGTAAGAGGTGAACTACAGTTCTGGTGAAGTGTTAAGGTATCCATAACATCATCACACTACAGTTAAGGGTCATCACACTAAATTTATACTATAATATAATAGAAAATGTATGACCATAATATAATAAATGTTATGTTTAGTTGTTGAAGCTTCTTTGTAATTTTCTATTAAATGTGTTTTCTGCTTTGTCACTAACTCTGGAAATGCATAACTATGACATTTTGACTGGAAATTGAATGAATTATAGGTGGTCTCTGACTTTTGCATAATACTGTATAATTAACTGAAATAACTTAGCAGTGCCACAGGCAGCAGTGCAACAGTGAAGAAACCGATGAGGTCAGCACTGATGATCCTTGAGAAAGTAGCTGTTGATAGTAGTCTTGATACAGACTCAGGTCTTTCATGGGACTTAATTGAAAGTAATTCATTTCCAAACGCTTTGTTTTCCATGCCATAGAACATCCTGTTTTGTTCCTGTGTTATGTTCTCTGACATCTCTGACGACATTATTGTCCTTGACTACCACAGTATCTCGGGTGCTGTGCTGTACGGCTATAGACGTAGCCTTCACGGGGTGTGTGCGCACTCTGTACAGGGGCTAAGAGCACAGCCTTCAGGACCCCTGGACCACATCAATATTACAAGACTGGGCTGAGGGCACAAAGAGGAGCACATGAAATATTTATTACATCACCTCTCTGTACTCTACCTCCATTCTTGTACTCAGTTTATTTTTTTCCTGAAAGGACACCTCTGGGTACTTACACCTTCAAACCTGGATGACTCAGTCTGCATCTAGTCACAGGTTCTTCTTCACAACAAGAAATCGCTGTGGGGACAAAGGCCATTCTCAAAAAGCACACATTATAAATTAAATAAGCCACAATAGATAATGGATAAGGCCTGCTTTTCTACTGATGCTGAAATGTCTTAGGTTCATGTGCTTGTAGACAGAACGTGTCATATGAATAGTCTACAGGCCTTTGATGAAATGCGGTGAGCACTCCGGTGTTAGTGTCTCTTTACTGGCCTCCACTGAGTTTTAGAGAAGCATTTTAATAGTCTTTATACCCTTGACTTTACTGGGTTTTTATATATGGAGATACAGTCATATGAACACTAAATTACATATTTTGTTGATTTTCCAAGTGAAAAACAACACATTTTAGGCTAATTTTATTCTATGTATTTGCTGAGTTTAACATATTGGGAAAAACATATATATATATATAAATATATATATATGTATATATATATATATAAAATATTTCACCTCAGTGTCCCACTATTTTTGCTCCACATTGTATATGGGAGTAACCTTTATAATTTTATTGTTGTTGTATGTTGATGTAGCCATATATTTTGGACAGATTAAACGGCAGGTGCTGTTAGAGTAAAGGAGTTAGCCTAAAATGAATAATCAAAATAAAATATCCAGAGGTGGGTAGTAAGTAGATACATTTACTCACCACAAAGTAAAATGTTAATGGTTTTGCCCTTTTCTTTTACTCAAGTAAATTGTAAGGAAAGAAATCTGTACATTTTACTCATTAACACTAATTACTTCTGTGTTTGGTTTCATTCAGTTATGTTTGTGGCAGCACCTGCACTGATTTGATTGGAAACATCTCTGACTTTTTAGACCAAGAGTGCATCAAAATGAGCTGAATAGAGTCGAACAAGCTTCAGTGCAGGATGTACTAAGAAGTTCCACTGCTGTTCTGTAGTCAGTAAGTAGATCTGCTGCTTTTGTGCTTCAAAAAAGTAAAAATCAGAGAGAACACAGATACACACTGATCAGCCATAACATTAAAACATAACATTAGTATATACACTCACTGTCCATTTTATCAGCTCCACTTACCATATAGTAGCACTTTGTAGCTCTCTAATTACAGACTGTAGTCCATCTGTTCCTCTGCATACTTCGTTACCCTGTTCTTCAACAGGACCTCCAAAGGACCACCACAGAGCAGGTATTATTTGGGTGGTGGATCATCTCAGCACTGCAGTGACACTGACATGGTGGTGACATGTTAATGTGTGTTGAGCTGGTACGAGTGGTACGAGTTTTTAAGCTCCTCAGTGTCACTGCTGGACTGAGAACAGTACACCAAGCAAAACTATCCAGCCAACAGCATCCTGTGGGCATCACAGCGTGACCACTGTGATGCCCAGCACAAACTGTGCAGCAACAGATGAGCTATTGTCTCTGATTTTCCACCTACAAGGAGGACCAACAAGGTAGGAGTGTCTAATAGAGTGGACAGTGAGTGGACTAAAAAGTGAGTGTTTAAAAGCTCCTGCAGCACTACTGTGTATGATCTACTCATACCAGCGCAACACACACTAACACACCACCACCACGTCAGTGTCTGTGCTGAGAATGATACACCTCCCAAATAATACCTGCTCTGTGGTGGTCCTGACCACCGAAGATGATCGGTTTAACAACACGCCCCAGCACAAAGAGAAGTGGGCCGTTAGTTATCGACGTAACACTGACACCCAGCGGTTGGTTGAGGCATTGCAGCTCAACGTGCCATGCGAGTCGTATTGACGCAAAAGAAGTAGTTTTATTATTTTTATTTCATTTATATTTTTTAGATTGAGCACGATGTTAGGTCCTTAGTCTTAAGTATGTTCCCAATACAGCGATACAGAACATATTCATTTTGGGAATCCTTATTTTTACCGTCTTTCACGGTTTGTTATTTTGCGCTGGTTGACGTTCTACGTCACCACTGTGCGTGATATGCGTAAACTACCGGAGGCTGGGACGAGTGGAGGCTAACCTGACCTAACAGTTCAGCAAATGGCCCTTCACATAGCTAATATTTAAAGTCTCAGATCAGTTAATGCGGCAGAATGCTTCAGAATGAACCTCTGGCGTGAAAACATTGTTCAAGGCGAGAGAAAAGATAAAAAATGAGAGCTCAAAGGGCGAAGGGAAGCTACCGGCATGATGCGGCCATAGCATCAGCTGATGAAGCATCTGACTGAACGCTGCTGAGGTGAATCCTAGCTAACGTTACATTTGTAGTAAATTAGCATGTCCTGACATTTCTTTGTAAGAAATGGGGTTAATTTAATTGATGACATGTTCCTGTAGCCTGTCTGTCTGTCTTTAGCACACTGTCTTGTCCCTGTCTCCCCACAAAGCTAGGTTACGAAGCTGATGAAGTCAGCTCCTTATTGGCCAGCTTCTTGTTCGAATTCTCCCGTTCCACCTTAAATGGTGCAGCAGTTACATTCTGGCACTCGAGGTTTAACTGCTGCACCATTTAAGGTGGAACGGGAAAATACGAACAAGAAGCTGGCCGACAGGAAGCCAATCTCAGTCACAGAGCTTCTGTCCAGTTCAAACCATTTTGCCCCATTGCAATAAACATGACGTTGTGTTCACGCGGTCCTCTTCTCCACCAGAATGCTTTTTTGCAGTGGAAGAAGTGAAACAGTAGCTGAACTGGTCTAAAGGGAATGGAGCTTCCAGTCACTAACCCTGCTGACCCTGGCTATGGGCAGCAGCATCAACACCAGCAGCCATGGCCAGACTACGGGAGTTGGGCCCCCGTCCTACCTCCAACTGGCTCTTCTCCTGGGATGTCCAGCGGTTTTCCTCCATCCTATCAACCCTTCCATTCGACCACTGCACCTCAAAGCAGACCGGCTGACATGGGTCCTATGTGGCAGTTACCTTCAGTGCCAGGCGGTACAGTGGGTTCTGGCTTTACTCAGCAGGCACCCTGCTGGTTCCCCTCACCGCCACACTCTAATGGTCCGTAAGCATTTTCATGTTCTCTTCATACTGTCTGTTTAGATGGGTTCTTTGGAATTAGATTATTCTACTGTATAAATCCCACTGATATTGCTGGCTTAACAGTTCACATTTATTCTTATATTTTGGCTGCTGTTTACTTGTGGCCTGTTGGCCATGTGTCATCACTCTCGGTGTATTCCCATATATGGTCATCTCCATTTATGGCTGACTTAATTTTAAAATTACAGCTATCTTTTACGTTGTGTTTGCCTTGTGTTTCAAGACGAGCAAAAAAACATGCTAAAATATTTTATGTGTGTGCTGCTGCGAGTCGCTCTGTAAAGCCCGAAATAATAATTTAAAAGTCAGAAGTGTTGGGTTTGATTTCCCAGGTTTTTTGGGGACCATGTCATACGTCTTTACATATTAATTTAACACACACAGGCTCAAAAAGAAGGTCCGGCTCGAAGTTTAAATCTCAAATGTAAAATCAACATTATACTGATTAAGATATGATGACAGTAGTAGATCATTCACTCACATCCTTCACCAGGTTTTAACTGAGTTCTCTTTGAATACTCTTTCAGTGCGTTCACAGTCATCAGCTTCGTTCGCTCGGGGATGGGGTCCAAAGCACAACCCACATTACGAAACGTTCTTCTGCACTCCACATCCCCAGAACTTACATTGTGTAGCTTTAACTTATGTTAAACTTAAGATGTTTCTGCATTTTCCCATAAAGTTACAATTTTAAAGTCATTTCTTTAAAGTACATTGAATTGAATTTTAGATCCCCATAATCACAGTAATATCAAAATATTATTTTCAGTATATAATTAACAAACACTCAAGAAGACAGATCAACAGATTTAGAAGCTGACTTGGCCGTATATATTAAGGAAAAATGGCAACATGAGAGTGGTGTTCATATCCTTAAGGAGGATTGAGAGAATAATTTTACACTGCAATGGAGAACCACTCACTCAGCTACTTGGAGAGAATTTTGTTGGAGAAATATTATCCTTTTTTGTAACTCCAAAGCAGAAGAGTCATTTCACGGGCAGGTCAGTATGTCGGAGGCAATGTGGTTTACAAAATGCTAATCGTTATCTTATATTCTGGGAATGCCTTATTTTTAAAAATACTGACAGGATATACACAGTGCATTACAAATTGTTTTAGAAATCGCTCTTGACTTTAGATTTGATGCTTTATATCTGGGATATCTCCATGAATATGTGTGACGCTCAAAATGAATACATGTTTAAAGAACTCCTAGCAGCAAGTGAAAAGGCATTAATTAGAAATTGGCATCACCCAAATCCAATAAAAGACTGGATTAATGTTGTGAAAGATGTTTTTATTATGGAAAAAAAAAAAAACTTTTCATCTAAAACGCCTAAATGATAGATTGAACACATGCTGAGTAAAATGAATAGAATATGTCAACTCTATTCATCCTAATGTATTTGCTTTATTGATGTATGCAAGACTGCAGCCACCAAAATCTTCCTTACACTGTAAATAGTTGATGTAAGAATGTAATTAGACTAGTTTTGATGATGTAAAGATGTGCAAATTTGTCACCATTCTTGACGGTCTTAAGGTTCTGTAAAGACGTAATGGATACATGTCCTTTCCAATAAACATTTAAATGGAAAAAGTACATTAAATTGAAGAATGTTACTTTCTCCTCCTATAAAGTTATTATTTCATAGATACAAAGTTTTTTTTAGTGACAACCTAGTGGAGTTCATTTCATACATACATACACACATCATCTAAACCGCTTATCCTTCTGGGTCGCGGTGGGGTGCTGGAGCCTATCCCAGCTGTCATTGGGCGGAAGGCAGGATACACCCTGGACAGGTCGCCAGTCCATCGCAGGGCAGACAGACAGACATACACAATCACACACTCACACCTAGGGGCAATTCAGCATGTCCAATTGGCCTGACTGCATGTTTTTGGACTGTGGGAGGAAACCCACGCAGACACGGGGAGAACATGCAAACTCCACACAGAAATGACCCTGGTCACCCGGCCGGGAATCGAACCCAGGCCCTTCTTGCTGTGAGGCGACAGCGCTACCCACTGTGCCACCGTGCCGCCCGAGTTCATTTCAGTACCTGTTAATCTTCCAGTCTTTCATACTTAATTTGTTCTAATCTTCAATATTGTGTTTTCTTGATGTCATTGTGAAAGTGTTTTAGATGTCGATGCTAAAATGGAGTAAAATATTTAGCCTCTGATTCTGATAAGTGTAATTGTTCTTGGAGGTACTATGTTAATATTCTTAGTGGTATCACATTGTTGAGCTGTCTGTTGAAAACTTGCCTTGTTTGCTATTGCCTTTGTTTTATTTTTTCTTTTCTTTCTTTTTTAATTATGCACTGTTTCATGCACAGGTGTACTGAAACCTGTCCCTGATGTCAGCAGTCCGACACAGATGGTACCACAGGGAATAAATTCACAGCCAGTAAGAATTATATGACAGCTGTCCTACTTCAGGCTAATGTCTGACTTATTTATAACTGACTTTCATCTTTTCAGTGATTTATGTATACTGCAACTACTACACTGTAACTGCTAAATACTGATTCTCTTTTTTTCTCTCTGCTTTGTGCAGACCAGTCCTATGTCCAGCCCTAAATCAGAGTCTCGCTACGGAATGGACCCTCAGCTACTCCCCAGTGTTGTAAGTCTAATATCACTTCCACTAACTGTCTTTGTTTAAGCAAAGGGGATCATATCCATCTATTCTGGAGAGGTACAGGTATGTTTAATTTACAAACCTTTTTGCTCACATCTGATCTTTCCACCTTGAAAATTTGTATTTGTGTTTGTAAATAACCCATAACCATCATTAGTGTGAACAGCTGACCCTGAAAGGAGCTGAACACATGAATTGTGATTTAGGAAAAAAGAAAAGACTTTTCATTCTGTTTCTGATTGTGCTCGGTATGGCTGTGCTCAGACTGCAGGGCCAAATCCGGTTTACTGCTTATATCTGATTTTTTTTTTGTATGGGTGTTCACATTTATCTTTGTAATGTTGCCTTTATCTGGCATTCGACTAAACATATGCTCCTGAACTGACCCACATGCACAAAACAACAGTGCTCTTCTTTAAACCAACAAACATAGCTGTCTTCTGTCTTTCCTAAGAATGAACAGACTCGCTTTCATGTGACATCTAAATTGCTGCGTGAACTGCTACTTTAAAGTTAAGGGGACCAAAATAATCATGCTGAAGAAAGTTTACAGAAAGGATTAAATAAAATGGTGAATTTCTGTGGTTTTGCAATTGCGGAAGCTGTTCAAACATAGACAAAAGAAGCACAGTGCCTTTCGTTTACTTGCCATGAAGAACAAGTCTAGCAAAGTAAATGCACTGCAAAGATTTAAGAGATAACAGATACTCTCTCTAGTATTAAATATGAGACACGTAACTATAGTAACAGACATTTTGATGATGTTGCTTTCTGAGGTCTGCTCCCACTGGCATGGAATTGAGTTGGACTAATGTAAAAATTGTTGCATGAATTCTGATCTGACTGTCCAGACAGAGGAATTGAAAAAGGTGTATTTTTGCTGTTCAGGCAGTCACACTTAAAGCAAATCAGTGTCTCAAATGAAGAAAGATTTCAGATTTTTTCCTCTTATGTGCAGCCTATATGAAACACATATGAAAAGTGGTTCAAATCTGGTTGTAAAAGATGCACTTTTTGCATTCACACTGCACTGAGAAAATCAGATCTGTCACATTTGGGGAAAAAAAATGCATGTGTGCCACTTCAACCCTTTAATGATGAACATAGCCTTTATACTACTGTATTGCCACATATGCTGCTAAATTGTCCTGGATTGTTCTACTTTTGCTGGACTGAAGTGAAGTGTTCATAGTTGGTTTGTCTCTAACCTGCTCAATCATCCTGTAGGTGCAGGTGCTGAATGAGGACAGGGCTCAGTGGGAGGGAAAAGTGTTTACCTCAGAATCTCAGTCCTCTGTCCCGCCACTCTCTACCACTGCCTGCACTCTGGAGGACAGAGGTACTGCACAGCAGCACCGATCCACACATACTAGAATTTTCAAAAATCCAGAATGTCACTTTACATTTTTCTTTTAACTACATGAAGATACCCTGCCGAAGGTTTGAGGACATCTCTCTTTTCAAAATAATTCAAAAATAAATGTGCATGTTGTCTCTGCCAGTCTGCAATAATTTAACATTGTGAAGAATCACTAAGGTTATTATGATGAAAACAGTACAAAACTAGGCATGCACCGGAATTGAGTTCCTCTTAGTCTTTCTTAGTCCCTTTTTTTAACTCGAAGCTCACATTGTGTGGAGTAAATAAACATGGCACACATTCACACATTTCCAGTGCTTTTTATTAAACTTGCATTAAAAACATTGGGTCTCGTTCACCAATATCTTCAAAAAAGTTTTTCCTTAAACTTGTTCTTGAAAAAGGTCCTAAGAAAAAGTATATGTCAGATTCATGGCGTGTTCTTAAACCGCAGAATTGTTCCCTGCTTTGTGCTTTTGTGTGTGCGTAGATTCTGTTGTTATCTAAAAACAAATCCTAAATAAGAAAACATTGGTGAATGTCAGAATCTTTATGAAAACTGTGTAAGTTGGTTTTAAGAAGACATTTCTTCTGAAGAATGGTTGGTGAATGAACCCCTTGTTTTTTGCTCTTTAAAGGGCCATAATGACCCAAACTAGTTGCCTATTTAAATAACATGAATCGATTAAAGCGCTACATCTACAGTGAGAGGTAGTTGGTTATTTAGCACAAAGATTAATGCATAAATATTCTACAACATTTTGGTACAGGTGTAGCGGCAACATTCAAATACAGTGCAATTTACCTGCCGTACCTGCCATCAGTTCATCTGTATCTTAAACGTTCAACACAAATTAGCCAAAATAAAAAAAAATACAATGGCTGATTGACAATTGTTTTTTAAGCAAAAATCTGCTGATCACATGTAAATATTTGTGACAGAATTTATAACAGCACTACCTTGGGAATAATGCCAGAGCTCATTTTATTCCTTTGTTATGAGGTCAGCACTCAAACCTGTCCAGTGTTTAAAGGGTTCCAGTGTGGTTTTTACAATAGTTTGGAAAATAAGACTGTCAGATCATTATTTAGACAAAACTTGCTCTCCATACAAAGCAGGATACTTTGATAAAAATGAACCTGTTGCCTACTAATACCTAAAGTATTAGCAAATAGCTGTTTTATGTCAATAAATTCTTGGCAGGAATTTATTTGTACTTAGTTGAAAATAAACATGGAAACATTCAGATTTCAGAAAAAAAGCCGAGATGTTCCCAAACTCTTCACAGGCTGTGTATAAGTAAAGTATTCGTTTGTCATTCATTTTTCCTCTGTAGGTAACGCCACTGCTCGCTTTGTCCGCTGCACATCCTACAGCGTCCCTGTTGAGGCGCAGTCAGCACAGCAGAGCCGCTTACCCCTGGCAGCAATCTTCTGCCCTCTGGCCAAACCTGAAAATCAAGAGGTATGTGTGCAACTGACCATGATACTGCACTCTTTCAGACTGATGCAAAAGTACCTAAAGCCCAGAAACACACTGACCCAGCCAACACACACTTGCTAACACCAGTAGTTGATTTTTTTTTTTTTGTTCTCTGAAGATAGAAAAACACAAGGGCACTTCATGCTCTTTTTTCCTAAGGGTTTATCTCTGCAGTTTTAGTACTGCTTCTTGCTAAGCCTCTTCCTGTTGCTAAGCAACAATAGTGTCATAACTGTCAATCAGCTATGCTAGCTAGCTATCATTTCAGTACATACAGGGAGAAAGCCCTGCCACTCACCGACTACAAGTGTGGTGCTGCTAGCTAAAATAAGCTAAATCATTTTGATCTGTGAAATCATACAGTTCAGGGTTCTCTGCAACTGCTTACAAATTGGCTTCCTTTACAACTGTCACTGAAGGACTTTAGGGGGTGTATACGTTTCTATTAGTTAACTACATTAGCCTGTAGCTCCAGTGCAAAAAGAAGCAAAAAACAAACAGATCTTGGTTGATTAACTATATTTAAAGTATTGTTATCTGTGGTATTCAGTGTTGTGGATTATCATGTGTGTATGTTTCTGTGTGTGCAGCGGACGGTGCCGGTGTGTGAGATGGCGGAGTGTGTTAAAGGCTGTGTGGAGTGTGGTGCCTTCATGAGTCCTGCCATGAGCTGGCAGGACTGTGGTCAGCGCTTCTTCTGCCCGTTCTGCGGCAAACTCACAGAAGGTCAGAATGAATCAGAGGCTGTTCTTTATTCATTTTCTTAAGCCTTTTCATGTCCTTTAGTTTTAACTGTCTAGGAAAGTCACTATTCTCAATAGTCCTGTTATTATACCATCTGGTCTTTGCTAAAGAAAAAAATAATAAAAGGGCTGCCCACCTTGTGGCTTATAAAGTGCTGAATCCGAGGAGATTTTATTTTTAATTTTAGAAAAAAAAATTGGAAAGCACTAGCATGATTTGCTGAATATTTATTAGCCTCACAGAAAGCTCATATGCGCTTTGGCACTCATCCATCCTCAGCGTGCTCTTAAAGAGAAATTCTACCAATTTTTTCGAAATGTATTTCTAATTAAATGGTAAACATATGAACAGAGTAATTCAGAGTGGTTTGGTGTGAAATGCTTTGTTCTATAGAAACATGTTGAGTCAGAATAGTTTATGGTGGTGGTGATGGGAACCAGACGTCTGAAGACTTTGATACCTCTAAAAGCTACATCTCAGAAAATTATTACATGAAATAGTTGCCTAATGCTTGAGAGACTATTTTAGGATAGTTTTTGGCCTAGGTTTTGACCTAAAACATTTTTTTAATCCAGTTATAGCTAAGAAATACATGCAGGGTGCTGTAGGACAAAATAGTTCCCAAACAAACTTATTTTGTCTGAATTTTTTTTTTTTTATACAATTTTCTATTATCAACATTACATAGAAAAAATCAGATAACACAAGTGGGTTCACTGGTCTTTTTGAATAGTAAATAAAATTGCTATATTTGTATTTAAGACTTAATGATCCCTGGTTCCCATCACCACTACTGTAAAGAAAAACTGCACTGGTAAAATTTTACAAATAAATTTAGACAAAACATCTTCCCTTTGTCTTTCCCTCAGTGCCATGGCAGTCATATCAGCCTACAAACAAGGGCAAGCGAATTGACCAGGAGAAGAGACCGGAGCTCAGTTTGGGTTCTTATGAGATACTGGAAGCACAGAAGGTCTTAAACATGATCTCTGCTCTGTGAATTATGTATGGGTTGTTTATCAAGTTGCCTGATATGTAGGTGGATCTATGGGGTTGGGCTTTACTGCGATTGGTGACTTTTGGAATGTTTGGCATTAGTGTTCAAGAGTTCTCAGTTTTAGGGACTCCTATTTTGTACCTTATATCATTAGCCATTTTATCAGAAACACCTACCGTGGGGGTGCACTTTGTTTGTACACAATTACTTACTTTAGCCTATCTGTTGTTGCACAGTTTATCAGCCCCCCTCTACCCCATCCATCAATGTTCAGAGGCATGAATGTATGGCACGCAAGTCTGAGATAAATGGGTTGAGAAATTCGATGAAGCTGAAGTTAAGGTTTTATTCAAATTGCCTGTTCCACCTTAAATAGTGCAGCAGTTAAGTTCAGAGTGTAACTGCTGCTCCAGGTAAGGTGGAATGGAAGAAAGCAAAAATCCAGACATGAAACATTTAGCACCAGTTTGCCAGTTTGGGCTAATGTTAGAGAGCAGTACAGACATATGTTTATCTATATATTGTTTGGTTTTGTTTTTACTGCTTTGCAAAGAAAGAAGTAAAGGAAAAAAGTTCCAAGAATTATAAGCAGATGTTAACTTACAAAAATAGGTACTTAAGCATCAGCAGTGACAAGGTAATACGTGTGTTTTTTTTTTTGTTTGTTTTTTGTTTTTTTACATCACAGTTATTAGGTTTAGATATCCAAAAATATGCAACCAAGAGTGGCTCTGTGCTCAGAAACTGAGCATTGATGAAGGGTTAGAGGATGACTAATGCAAATTGTGCACTATACACCAGCAAGGTGGACATACAAAGTAATGGTTTTGAATAAAGTGTCCAGTAATTGTATATTTGGATGTTTGTGTCTGTTTCTGTACATTCAGCTTGCACTGTTACTCTCTGTATATCTCTTTTGTGAAGGGGGAGCCTGCTGTATTGCTTTTGGCAATTGATGTTACTGCCATTGCAATGAGATCAGGACAACTGGACTTCATCTGTCAGCAGCTTTGTTCCTTACTGCTGTCTCTAGATGGGTATGACAGTATAAGAGTCACACACAAAAACATGTGCACTGTGACCGCCACTCTGACTGTCTTGACTTTGTTTCAGGGAGGAAGATACTGACCAGTCAGATCTCAGCGTTGGTTTGATGACCTATGACAGTAGGATCCACCTCTATGATCTCAGCCCAACTTTGTCCCGCCCCCACATGATGGTCATCACAGATACAGACCAGCTAGAGCTTCCTGTGAGGGAGGGACTTCTAGTGCCACTCAAAGACTGCAGACAGATTGTAGAGAGGTAAAAACACAACACCACACAACAGCAGATTTTTCCTTAGGTCCACTTTTAATGACAGTTACTTTATACCTTAGAATTAAACAAGCTGTTTTTGCCACTGTGCCTTTAAGATTGATGTGCATACATGATATAATTGCAAATGCATTCATTGTTGTGAAATCACAACCATAATGAATTCAAAACTGACTGTTTTCCCTGTTTGTGTATGAATGCTGTGCTTTGAAACATTAAGAATGTTTACATAATACAGCAAACGTTAAAAAAATCATCACCTTTAACGCACAGGCAGGATTTAATGCACAGTATGTGACAAAAGGTACAACATTTTTTTTTTTATTTAGTATTTTACATCAACTCCCTCTGTTTGATGCTGAGAACCAGGAAAGCTCAGGATCACAAGATCTTCCTGTTTCAGCTGCACTCAAGATCTTACAGGTAGAACCCTTCTGACACTGTATACATTTACACAGTGTACACAAAAGAAAATCTTCTCAGTATAGGATTTCTAAAAACAGTCATCATTTGCCTGAATAAGAGTTTTTACCCATAAAATACCTTTGAATTCGTCTCACGTACTCAGATTTTCAGTTGATATTGTATTGTGGCATGTGCACTGTATATACATTCTTTGCATCAGAAAAAAATGCACTGCATTTGTATGAGTCAGAATGCTTGGTGAATTACAGTTGTATGAGAAAGAAGAAAAGAGGTTGGATGTTACAGCAAGACAATGATCCAAAATATACATCAAAATCAACCTTGAGCTACTTCAAGAAATTAAAGATGAAGGTACCCAGACTTAAACATTATTGAAAATCTGTGATTAGGTCTTAAACATGATGTGCTTGCAAGACAACCCAAGGATATTTCAAAACTAGAAGCAATCTAAGTGCTGACTGAAAGGGTGCCCAAACCTATGCACATGCCACATTTTCTGTTTTTTTTTCCCCCAATATGTTAAATTCATAATACGTAGTAACTGTGCATTATTATTATTAAATATGTCATATTTAAGTTAACTTTTTTGTTCATGTAGAAAATCAATTGTGTAATTTACAGGGGAGCCCAAACTTTCACAAACACCTGTACATACAAATTGTGCTCTGTCTAACAGGCTGCGGATTGTCCTGGGAGGCTTCTGGTCTTCCACTCTTCACCACTTACAGAAAGCTTAGATAAGCAAGGCTCCACGGGCTTCTTCACCTCCAGCAAACCAAAGGTGAAATAAATGATTCTTTAATATTTTCTTTTTATTTACCTGATTATTTTGTCTAAGAATGTCTACTTTTATGCACCTGTGTTATTTTTTTCAGTCCATCTTTCAAGCTCCAGACTCTTCCACCTCATTGGCCAAGGCATGCATCAGTCAAGGCTGCAGCGTGCAGCTTTTTGTGTTTTCGCAACAGGATGTGGGCGGGGCTTGGCCTGGGCACATCCCCTTTCTGACAGGCGGCAAGCTTATCTACTACAACAGTCTACAGGTATTGCAAACAGTGTAAAGACTAGCTGATTTAAACACTTTGACCTAAGTTTCATTTTAAAGCCTCAGGGAACCTTTTTAAAATACAGTGTACATGTACTAAACACATGCTATGGTTAACTAGCTTTCCGATGTCCAAGAAATGACTGATATATTTTGTCAGAATTTCTTTCCTTAATTATAAACTGGGCAGGCTTAATCTTGGATAAAGCTTGTATAAGCTTTATCTTCACCAATCATAAGACTGATGTGTCATGTCCCACCTCAACAGCCTACACATTCTACATTTTTTATATATATACATATATATATATGTATGTATGTATGTGTGTGTGTGTGTGTGTGTGTGTGTGTGTATATATATATATATATATATATATATATATATATATATATATATATATGTATATATATGTATGTATATGTATGTTTTGCTTGAGGTCCTCTTAGGAGGTTTGTGTGGTACCAAATGCAGTCATAATTTATTTTTATTGAGCATTTTCTAGGTTCACTTTATCTCTTAGAATTGAACAGGTTGTTTCTGTTACTGTGGCTTTAAGTCTGATACATATAAATGACCTCTACTCTTACTGGCCGCCCCTGTATTGCGCCTCAGACACTCTTTGTAACTTTAGCATGAATGGCCGGAGCTCAGCTGCTGTAGGCTTGTTGAAAAGGTAGAGGTAAATGTGTTGGTATGTGTAACATTACAAAAACAACTAATTGAAATGGGGCTGTTTCAGTAGCTTAGTTTTCATATGCAGACCGTATGGTCTTGGGAGTGATTGGAAACTTTGACTTTAAAACTGTAACACTGTTTATGTACTGTGTCAATCCAGTACATCCAGCAGTAAATGAACAAGGACCTTATCTTCTGTCACCACATATAAGCTAGATAATGTTTTTAGTGAGCTGTGGACACAGCAGGGTCGACAACACCACCTGAATATGCAGAGCTCACTTCACATGAGTTTAGGAGTCAAGCACTGAGGGATATCAATCAGGCATGCTCTTTAGAATATTAGGCCACACCCAGACCGTTCTCAGATAGGACGGATTGTACAATTCAGCTGTTTTTGAACAGCGCTGTCTCATTTCTATCATTCAAAATTTGGTGGATGTTTAACACAACACTTAATTTTAGGATCACATAAATATTTTACAACCCAAGACTATTTTTGAACTAGAAGCATTCTAAATGCTGACTGAAAGGGTGCCTAAACCTATGCACATGCCACATGTTATGTTATTTTTTTTTCCCCAAATATGTGGGGGATGTTTCCTCCATATTTTCTTGAATAACATAATTATAAATGACATACAGCATCCCCTAGACTGTCTTTTAATAATCATGATTTGTTTTACATGGCCATTTTCCAACTGCCTTTTATTCCTCAGAATTAAATGGGCTGTTTTCCTTGCTTGGTGTATCATATGTTTATACAGTATATAATGTTCTAGATATTATTGAAGTAGTTGCATGTGTCCTTGTTGTGATTCTCTCTTCAGTCAGAGGTGGAGCGAGAGCGTTTCTGTGGAGACCTGAGGAGAAGTGTGAACACTGAGACAGCATACAAAGCTCAGCTGAGAGTTTTTGTTAGCAAAGGTAACATAAGGACTCCACTAACATCCCTTCATAAAAGTATTGCATGTTCAAGAAAGGACGTCTTGTAAACTACAGCAAAAGCTAAATTGTCATTACACTGCCAGAAAATTCTGCTCTTCAAATGAAATGTCTTTTTAAGTCTTGTGTTAAGATGAATATTGAGAGGGTTTTTGGTGGACAGCTTGTGACTTATGTCTGATGATGTTTTTTTGTAGAATTATGTGTGTCTGGTTGCTATGGTGCCTTTCTCGCAAGCCCCAACTCCCGCTGTGTTGCCATGGCAGCACTTGATTGGCGCACAGCCCTGGCATTTGAGTTCACTCATAGCAAATCGCTTGATGAAACAAGGGGTGTGGCCATACAGGTGAGAACCAGAATAGAATGTATACATTACGTTGCAAGCACAAACAAGAGACAGGTTTTCTAAAATGGACGATTCTGTTTCTTAAAGGAATGAAAAATGTACACTGTCCTTGAGCAATCTCTCTCTAAAGTTTATTTATCTGAGTAATATTATGTAATTGAGTTAAAGTCTCGTTTCGGCTTGGTGAAATATAGAGTACGTTAATATGTGCAAAATCTGATTGTATCAATAGTTCATCTAACGCATTTACATGCACATAAAGGGGAATTCTGTTGACTTTTTTTGAAATTTTCTTATAATTCGATCATTGAAGTGTAAACAAAATCATTCAGAGTGATTTTGATTTTTTTTTGTACTTGTAGAGAAGCTTACCAACTCTGATTCCTTTACAGTGGTGGTGATACGAACCAGGGGTCACAATGTCTACAATACAAATATAGTCATTTTATTTACTATTCTTAACCATTTCATGTAATACCTTTCTGTAAGGGAGCTTTTTAAGGAATTATACACTTCAGATACGTGGTTCCTATCACCAACACTGTGTAAAATCCTGGCTCGTCTTTATTTGTTCCTTGAAATTCCATACTGGCTTTAATGAAATATATCATAGTATGTTGTTTACTAGTGTATGAGAAGACGCAGCACAAAATAGACTGTGGTTATTTTAGCCAGAGCAGATTGTTGCACCCCTGTAGAATGTTTTTGTGGGAATGAACTTCACTGCTGTCTGACACTGAACTGTCATATTTTTTTTTTGTTTGTCTAGAGCTTGTTGATGGCTCCATTATTTCACTGCGCCTCATGAGTGCGCAGTCAGTAAGCGGAGCAGTATACAATCTGCAGTCCTATGCACAGCCTTAGTAAATCAGACATTACTGCAGTCGGTCACATCATGGCGTGTTTTGCACTGTGCCATGTATATCTAGCCCTCACTGTCTGGTCTCTGTGTGTTTCTGTGTGGTTATAGGCAGTTCTTTCTTACAATACCTCCAGAGGAGAGAGGAGGACGCGGGTGCACACTGTTACTTTGGCTGCCTCCCAGAACCTGCTGGACACATTCCGAACCAGCCAGGCCGAGACGCTGCTTACTTTCTACTGCAAAAAGAGTACGCTACAGCTTTCTGTCCTGTAACATACAGTACCAGTCAAAAGTTTGGACACACTCACCTATAGGAGGATTTCCCTTATGTTGACCATTTTCCTCATTTTAGAATAATAGGGAAGGCATCAAAACACATGGAATATTACAGTGACCCCCCAAAAAAGTTAAACAAATCAAAAATGTTTTATTTTTTAGATCTCTATTTCCCAACCTGGTTCTCAGAGCCCCCAGATGGTCCAACTTTTTCCTTCATCCCTATGTGTTGTGAGTTAGATTGGAACAAAATGTTGACTGTCTGGGTGGCCCTGAGAACCTTTGTTGGAAAAAACTGTTTTAGATCCTTAAAGGACCCATATCCTGCATTTTTCTTGTATTTTATATTTTCTGCTTAGGTTGAGTTTTATACAATCATTTTCCCACCTCCCTTTAATCCCCTAGAGTTAAACAGTGTGTTTTTGTTGCTGTGCCTTTAAGACTGATGTATGTATATTCTCTCTATTCTGATTGGCTGCCTTGTATTGTCCTTCACTCAAGTTCATTCTTATGACATCACAAAAAAGGAAAATTCAAAATGACCTGTTTTTGCAGCCTAGTTTCCGTATGTGGACTGCATTGACTGGGGAGTCAGTGGTTTTGAACTTTTAACAATGTTTGTATACTGCCTCAGACTTTATTTAAAAAAAAAGCTAGTGAAACACTGTTTTCCATTATATGGGCCCTTTAAAAATAGCCACACTTTGCCTTGATGCAGCTTTCCAGTCTTGATATTCTCTAGCAGCTTCATGAGGAGCCAGTGGGTATGCTTTTCCAACAGACCTGAAAAAGCTACACATTTGCTGAGAACTTATTGCTTGTTGGAGAGCATTGAAAAAATAAACATATATTTGTTTGTGTGGTGAAATAAATTCATACACAGGCCATATGGTTATCTATTTACATACATTTTTCAAACAATTTAAGCCTAAACTTTTAGTTCAGAATGCCTTTAAGACGATACGCAGGCATACATTCCATCAGTTTTGTACAAACTTTTTACTGTAATGCTGTGTTGTTAAGAGGCATGTTAACATTTTGTATGTGTTCTGCTGTGTATTTCCTGTGAAATGTTTGTGTCAGTATATTGCTCAGCGTTGGAGACTCCACTGCAGTGTCTTCGTGAGGAGCTTCAGATGGAAATAACTGAGGCTTTAGCCTGCTACAGAAAGCACTGCTGCACTACCTCTGTCTCCCCTGGACAGGTCAGTCAGTGAGAACTTGCAGACACAGTCGGTATTCAGTTCAGTTTGTTCTGTCTGACTCATTCAGACTTTCCCGCTGACTGGGCCCAGTGGAGGGCTTTTAATGTTAATTTAATAAATGATTGTATTTGACTCATTACTCATACTCATTGCAGTAAGACAAAGCATTTCAAAGCTATTTTCAGTAGACTGTTTTGACTCATTATGTATAGATGGCTTTAATTTGAACTCTACAGTCTGATTGCTCTCTCCCTTTGTCTGTCTTTATCTCTCTCTCTCTCTCTCTCTCTCTCTCTCTCTCTCTCTCTCTCTCTCTCTCCCTCTCTCCCTCCCTCTCTGTTCCTTTGTGCTGTAATGTCTCACTCTTAGGGGCATGAATCTCTGAACTGACATCAAATCAATTCGATTCACAGTTCATTGATTCTCAATACAGTTCAAAACCGATTTTTGTGAATTAAGAACTGATTAAGACAGATTCACTTTGGTAGTTTGGTTCAAGCACCTTTAAGAATTATTATAATGGATTTAAACGTTTTGATATTATGAACTATAATACTTCCTCTAATATTTCTCTGGCAAAAACTGATTACTTCAGTGATGTTTGTTATAAAAAAGGTGATTGCAAAAGATTATGTTCTAAATAGGCTAAATTAGCTGAACACTGGCTGTTTTTACAACTTAAAAACAAGTGTGGCGCTCAGTTTAGTTGTTCTGTGACTTCAAGTTCAGTAGCCTGTGCACCGTGTATTTTTCCAAATAGAGAGCTTTGATTTTCTTCTTCATTTTTCACTGCCATCTCTACATTATCATGCTTTCTAACTGAAAACAGAATGACTAGCGTTGAGTTAAGTCATACGCATAGTGAATTAAAGCAAACACCACTATTCTCTCTTTCTTTCTCTTTCTCTGTATTTTTGTAACTTCTTTTGCCATAATGTGATTTGCACACCCTTCCTGCTCTCTTTGGGACTGAAAAATTTTTATCTATCTCTTTCTCAGCTGGTGTTGCCTCAGTTTCTAAAGGCGCTGCCGGTCTACATTAACAGTCTGCGGAAGAGTGAAGTACTGCTGCCTGGCCTGCGCAGCTCCGTGCATCAGCGTCTGCAGCTGCGCAGCCTGACCATCTCCATGGATACACGCAGCACCGCCGCTCAGTTCTACCCACTCATTCTGCCTCTGGTGAGGCATCCTGAACACTCTGTTCCACAGCAATTAATCCCTGCAATGAGCTGATTCTGTCAAGTGTTTAATGGAATCACACAGCACTATAGCAGAGGATGATCAGTCAAAAGCTGTTTGAAGTTGATGCTGATTCACATGTTGCTTTGTTTGGCAATTGATGCTATGATTCTTCAATCCTGCTAATATAATTAGTTCAGTTCAGTTAACAGTTTGAATTGGAAGGGGTTAAGTAACACTCGTCACTTGGCTGAGATATCTGGATGGAGTTTGCAGAAAATACTGATTATGCAACCTGTTCCATCATATTTATGACTCTTGGCCAGCATCTTATTGCAAAAGGGTTTTTAGTGTACTGTTTTACAGCACAGATGTAGTTTTTAGTGAAATTGCCAATATGATTAAGTGTAGAGGTGCAAATCTCTGATCTCAAAACAATTTGATTTAATTATGATTCTTTATGGACAGCACAGAACTTTTGACTGAAAATGTAAAAACTCAATATCTTTTGGTAATGTTTTTTTTTTAAACCTCTTGTTTTAGAAGTTGTTACTGCAAACGTGTGGTCCTTAGATTCTGCTGAGGTTTATATATATATATATATATATATATATATATATTTTCTCTAAATGACAAACAGTAAAGTGACTTGAGTGCCAATAGTGCCCCCCACTGGAGAAACGTCAACTGCTAGGCAAGAATATTTGCTTTACATTTTTAAAAACAATGTTATAGTACAGGAATTTGGCTTTAGATGCCTTCGGAAAACATTAATTATTACACTGTTATTAGCTTTTTTATCTGTTTAAAAATTAATTTTGTCCTCTATTTCTCTCACTTCTCTTTCCCAGCATGACAATTATCACCTAGCATCATCAGCATTATTACGTTTATTCAAAAGCCTAAATAAAATGACAAATTATACATGTAAACAAACCCTTTCTTTTGGTTTTGTACTGTGTGTCTTGAATTTTGGTTTCGGTTTCAGTCATTTCAGTGCATCACTAATCAGCACATCATGAAATCTCATATTTCACCAAAATTTGATTCATTCTGATTGGATTGTTTTGATATTTTGTTTAAAATTACACTGACTATTCAAACGGGACTCAAAGTTGCCCATTCAACAGCGTAGCAGATGTTGGAATGATTGATATGTAATGAGTCTTTCTCTGCTTCTTGCCTTTTCTGTAGCCTGTGAACACTGAGGGATGCAGTGTGTCCAGTATGCAGCTGGCAGTGCGCTGTTCTGCCTCCAGTCTGCAGTCTGAGTCTCTCTACCTGCTCTACTGTCCCCTCACTCTGCTGCTGTGGGTGGGCAGCAGGGTTCCCCCCGAGGCCTTAACACAGCTCTTCAACACCTCCTGCTTCTCATCACTCATCTCTGGAGAGGTGAGACTCACCTGGAGCTGTGACTTTAATTTGATGATTCAGACAGTGTTACATTCAATGTCCGGTCTGTTCGCTTTCCTGTGACTCATTTACACTGTTCGTTTATTTCAGTGAATATTTCTTCCTGTGTGTGTGTGTATGTGTGTTTTTGCACATTTTCATATTTTTTTACAAGAATTTGTAGTATATATTTGTATATATACAATATCAGTATATAGTTGCAGAATATGCAATATTATCATTACATATACAGTACTGTGCAAAAGTCAGAGACCACCCTTTATTTCATTAATTCCCTGTCAGAACAGCGAGTGCGTACAAGTTATTTGTTTTACAGAGATTTTTTCAGGAGATTAGATAAAAAAGTTACAAATAAATATATAAAAGATACAAAGACAATGGGACTCTTAATGACCATGCAAGACCTGGCAGACTGCCAAAACTGTCCCAGTCAGATAAACAGCACTCAAAGCTTTCATCTTTGAGAAAGAGGAGAAAATTAAGCTCCGCTCTTACTTCAGATCTGAAAAAGTCCACAGGTGTTTCTGTCCATCCTTCCACTGTGAGAAGACATTCAACACTATGAGTCTGGAAGGATGTGCAGCTGTCAAGAGGCTCTTACTGAGAAAAGCAAATAGACAAAAATGAAGAAAATTTGCACTCGAACACTGAAACTGGATATGTGAGATTTGGAGTTTTACAATTTATGGAGTCTAAATTTGTTCACTGACGGTGAGAAATTAATATCTTTTTGGCTGTTTTGACTGGAATTTAAATAAATGAAGGGTGCTCTCTGATTTGGCATAGCACTCTAGGTGTATGCATAAATGTGTGTGTATAAACACTAACTATAAAAACAAACATATAAAAACAGACAAAATGTTTGCGTGTTTGTGTGTGTGTGCCTATGTGTGTGTGTGCGCATGTGTTTTCTACAGATAAATCCTCCTGTGCTGGATAACCCTCTCTCAGTCAGTCTTCGAAATCTCATCAGCACTCTACAGTCCTATGCAGACATTACCCTTAAGGTATGTCTATCCATGCTTCTCTGTGCTTCTCTCCCTCTGTTTCTTCATAATCTACTGTACTTTTATACAGGCATAAATTCTTTTTATTAGGTTGCGTACTGTGGCAGCATAGTTGTTTAATTATACAGTTTATTTATTATTAGTTTTTTTATGTATTTATTATTTACATGCTGTAGACAAGTGGTACACTACATATTTACTGTTTCCTAATTTATTAAAGTAGATCTGTTAAAATATCATTAATTGTTCAAAAGGTGTGCCTTAATTTTTAATTATGTTGATTAGTGTTTTAGAAACAGCATTACAGCTGTCATTTAAAGTTCATAAAAGTTTTAGTTTTGTTCATTAATAATTTTCTGGATCATTGTTATTAACCACATTTTCTTTGTGTGCGCAGCTGAAGGTCGTGAAGGAAGGTGACAGTTGTGAGGAGTGTCTGCAGCGCCTCCTAGTGGAGGATAAGAGTCCTAATGGGGGGGCTTCATATGCCGACTTTCTGTTCCATCTTCATGTCAACTCCCTGCGCCGTATTGCAGGATGCTGACACATTTTTCTACTTACATCTGGCTCAACACTGTCTTCAATCAGGGCCAAGATCCTAATTACATTAAGACTCTTTATTTATCTCCTTTAAGAACCTGCTCATGGTAAGGACGGAGTAGGAGAAAGCAACATGACGGTAATCAAGGATTTAAGAGAAGGAAAAGACTGCTAGGATTGGACTGAGGAGTGTGTAAAATGTATACAAGTCAATCTCTGCGGTTCCTTGTTTTTAGCAGCCTGTGTATGTTTCTGGAGATAAATTTAACATTTCAATCATGAATTTTGCACTCGGTGCATTACTGGCAGTGGTGAATTACAACTTGCATGTTAAAATTTTAAGCAATAAGATATTTATTGAGTTTCTTGCTCATTGCGTCAATGTTTGCGGAATCGGTGTATCAGTAACGTTTGTGTGTTTATTTATTTATTATTTATTTTTGTATTTGACTGCAGGTCTCTGAAACGTGGAAGTGTTAAAATAAACGGAAAAGTGTGATGTAGTTTTGCAGGAGAGTCAGTCCACATGGTTTCTGTCTATTTTTTAATGAAACTAAGTACTTACTGATGGTTTACTAAGGATGGTAATGATGATATATTTGGTTACTGAATGGATGAAAAAAACATTTAAGGAACCAAAATGTGAAGAAAAGTCAGTTACAGGCCTGTGTGAGTGCTACAGCCCTGTCTGAGTCGTGTCTTCAAAACAGTCCTCATGACTCATAACCAACCTAATTAGAGTAACTAGGGCTAATGCTGTTGACTTTGTATTGAATGTGAAATTTTATAAAGTGGATGTCCTTGTTCATCATCTAGACTCCAGCTCAAATTAAAGACCTGACGACTACAGATGGAAGAGCGTTTTCAGTGAGACTTCTTTCTTCCAATAGAGTTTGTCATAAACAATAATTTTAAAGCTGAGATGTAACTGATCTTACCGAACTGTAAAAAGAGTGACTTATTTCATAGCAAGTTCATCAAGTTGTCTGCAGAGTAGTACCTAGTTACATTTACTGGGTAACATGTACTGAAGTAAAAAGTTTGATACATTTGTTCTTTCCTTAGTAGTTTTAAATACTGTTGTCATGATGTTTTGTTTGTGGCAGCATCTGTACTGTTTATGATTAGTCATCCATCTGACTTTTGAGGTTTATCATTGAATTTTAGACAAAATGATCCAAAAAAAATAGCCTAACAAACTTCAGTTCCTATGCTGCTGGATGGTGGATGTACTAAGAATATCGACTGCAGTTCTATAAGCTATTCACTGCTAAAGTCATTTTTTGTATTTCTTTGAAGTTATAATACTTTTACCTAATTATGAGTTTGTCCTCATGTTTAGACAGTTTGACACATTTGCAATTGGCCTTAAATTATGTGTATTTTAGAAAGAAATTACTTTCTGTTCATACATTACAGCCACTTGAATATTTCAGTCTGAAGGAGCTCTGATGAAGGCTGTGTTAATTGCTGCCTAGCTGATGAAATCTGCTGTAGAGCTTAATCACTTACAGGAGTATTACAGCTCTGCTGAGTGACTTACTGTACAGTAACTGCTATGCTTTATTTGGTAACTAGTATGTGGCTCCACACATCAATTCCTCAGTCTCTGACAGAATAGTTTTAGTAGTTATAGAAAAATTCATAGTAGCTACCAAATAATTCATAGTAATTACTGAGAAATTCATAGCAAATAGTGAGCAATACATAGTAGTTACTGAGACATTTATAGTAGTTATTGGATAATTTATGGTAGTTGCTGAGTAATTTTAAGGTAGTTACAAAATAGTTCATAGTAATTACTGAATAGTTCAGTGTTGTTACTAAGTAATGCATAGTTGTTACTAGTAGTTCATAGTTGTTACTAAGTAATGCATAGTTGTTACTAGTAGTTCATAGTAGTTACTGAGTATTATATAGTAGATGCTGAGTATGGTACAGTAGTTACTGAGTAATGTATAGTAGATGCTGAGTATGTTACAGTAGTTACTGAGTAATGTATAGTAGATGTTAGTATGTTACAGTAGTTACTGAGTAATGTATAGTAGATGTTAGTATGTTACAGTAGTTACTGAGTAATTTATAGTAGATGCTGAGTATGTTACAGTAGTTACTGAGTAATGTATAGTAGATGTTAGTATGTTACAGTAGTTACTGAGTAATGTATAGTAGATGTTAGTATGTTACAGTAGTTACTGAGTAATTTATAGTAGATGCTGAGTATGTTACAGTAGTTACTGAGTAATGTATAGTAGATGTTAGTATGTTACAGTAGTTACTGAGTAATGTATAGTAGATGTTAGTATGTTACAGTAGTTACTGAGTAATTTATAGTAGATGCTAAGTATGTTGCAGTAGTTACTGAGTAATGTATAGTAGATGCTGAGTATGTTGCAGTAGTTACTAAGTAATGTATAGTAGATGCTGAGTATGTTCCAGTGGTTACTGAGTAATGTATAGTAGATACTGAGTATGTTACAGTAGTTACTGAGTAATGTATAGTAGATGCTGAGTATGTTACAGTAGTTACTGAGTAATGTATAGTAGATGCTGAGTCATTTATAGTAGATGGTGAGTATGTTACAGTGGTTACTGAGTAATGTATAGTAGATGCTGAGTATGTTACAGTGGTTACTGAGTAATGTATAGTAGATGCTGAGTATGTTACAGTGGTTACTGAGTAATGTATAGTAGATGCTGAGTATGTTACAGTGGTTACTGAGTAATGTATAGTAGATGCTGAGTATGTTACAGTGGTTACTGAGTCATTTATAGTAGATGGTGAGTATGTTACAGTGGTTACTGAGTAATGTATAGTAGATGCTGAGTATGTTACAGTAGTTACTGAGTAATGTATAGTAGATGCTGAGTATGTTACAGTAGTTACTGAGTAATGTATAGTAGATGCTGAGTAATTTTAAGGTAGTTACTGAGTCATTTATAGTAGATGGTGAGTATGTTACAGTGGTTACTGAGTAATGTATAGTAGATGCTGAGTATGTTACAGTAGTTACTGAGTAATGTATAGTAGATGCTGAGTATGTTACAGTAGTTACTGAGTAATGTATAGTAGATGCTGAGTATGTTGCAGTAGTTACTGAGTAATGTATAGTAGATGCTGAGTATGTTACAGTAGTTACTGAGTCATTTATAGTAGATGGTGAGTATGTTACAGTGGTTACTGAGTAATGTATAGTAGATGCTGAGTATGTTACAGTGGTTACTGAGTAATGTATAGTAGATGCTGAGTATGTTACAGTAGTTACTGAGTCATTTATAGTAGATGGTGAGTATGTTACAGTGGTTACTGAGTAATGTATAGTAGATGCTGAGTATGTTACAGTAGTTACTGAGTAATGTATAGTAGATGCTGAGTATGTTACAGTAGTTACTGAGTCATTTATAGTAGATGCTGAGTATGTTACTGAGTAATGTATAGTAGATGTTAGTATGTTACAGTAGTTACTGAGTAATTTATAATAGTGAATAGTTCATAGTGGTTACTGAGTAATTTATAGAAGATACTGATTAATTCATTGGAGATACTAAGTTAGTCATTTATAGTAGTTATAGAATAGTTTATAGTAGTTCTTAGTTGTTATCTAGTAAGTCACAATAGATAATATTAATTCATAGTAGTTACTGCACACTTATAGTAGTTCCCATAGTCCATATTTGTTATAGTAATATAACAAATATAGTAATTTGTAGTCATTACTAAGTGATTTATAGTAGATACTGAGTAATTTAAAGGATACTAAGTTTGGTATCCTAAGTAATAGTTTCTGGCTAATTATTAGCAGTTACCAAATAATACATAGTAGATACTGAGTGGTTCTGTCATTACTGGGTAATTCATAGTACTTGATTACCAAATATTACCAAATATTTCCTAGTATTACTGAGTAATAATTATAATAATTATAAGTATAATTAAGTTATAGTGGTTACTGAGTAGGTACTGAAGAGTTCTTAGACGTTACTGAGTAATTCATAGCTGTTATTGAGTACTTTACAGTAGCTGTTGCTAAGTAATTTGTAGTACTCTGAAAAAATGATTTGTCAGTTCAACCTAAAGAAATTAGTTTATGTGGAATCATGCAATTTAGCTGGTTTTATTGAGCAAAAGTAAAATTTACATCAATTCAAACCCTTAAAATCAAAAGAATATTTCTTGGTATACCGTATATTAAGTTTTAAGATTAATCATTAATTTAAAAGACTCTAAGGGGTTAAGAGTTCTAGATTTGTATATTTGTGCATTTTAAATCGGTGAGGTTTCTGCTTTATAGCAGGTGTTTACACTCTTCAAACGTTGACATTTTTGTGTCATAATGCATTTAATTAATGTCTTAGTCTAGCGATGGAGGGATCTCTTCTAGGGAAAAAGGCCACCTGCACAGCACACTGTCCAAATGTGGCTGCTTGAGTGGTTATAGTTTAACCTCGACAGTGAATTATGATCTTGGACTGTGGCAATTACAGCAGACACTGCTGCTTCATAGCAAGCGTTTATTTAGTGCTGCACCAAAAAAAAACAAAAAAAAACCATTTAATTTAGTGTCCCATGGTGGCCTCATTCCGGTATGAGTGGGATTATGACAACATGTTTAATGTTATTGTGATAAATTACAGCACAATACACTTTCCTAAGTATAATGTATCATCAGTTCTTCTAGGATGATGATAACTGGATGGATTATCGAGAACCTGTTAACATCACCAACCAGAGCATAATAACTGCATAAACTGCCAAATATGGCAACAAGTAGATGTCAGCCCATTGTGCCATGTTTTATATTTATTTTTACCCATTGTTTAATATTTCTCCCTGCTTCTTTTTAAGCAGTTTACATGCATGCAAACAACTGCAAACTTTAATTTAAATAAAAACAATACAGATATTTTGCATATGGATAAACAAACAAACACAAAAGAAGGTGTCATAGAATACAACAAACGTTTACAGCGTCCTGCAATTACAAATTTGGCCAGTTTTAAGATAAAAAAAAATGAAGGTTCATTTGAAATATTTAATGTAAGCTTGCTGTAAAGTGTGGAATGTGCTCACTGGGAACTGTTGCGTAACATCTCTCCAGTTTAACCCCTTACATGGCCAGTATTATTACACGTCTATAACCTAAGAATAGCTCAGCCAGTTTGCATTGAAGTCCCTGTAGTTACTGAATAATAAGCCTTAGTATGTTATAGGCCTGGGATTTTAAGGGTTAGACTGTATTTGCTGGTGTGTTTTGTCCTTTCCAGCTTCTTCGTGAACCTCATGAAAACAAATATCGCGATGCGTATCGTGTTTTGTGAAAGTGTCTTAAAGTATCGCCCACCCTTCGAGTCCAGACGGCCCTCCACACTGTTTTTTGTCCCTATTTGGCGTTACAGTGAGCCTCAGCGCTGCCCACGCCTGCAGCTCCACACGCGGCCGCCAGGTGGCAGTAGCGCGGCGGCGCGGGGAACAGCCAGGTCTGGAGAAGAACGGCAGTGTGAGCGGAGAGAGAGAGGCACCGCGACCGACGGTGGTTACCAATTTATTTTCATTTTTTTACGGCGACAAACGAGTGAAAAGGGGGGCACGACGCGCCTTTTTACCCGAACTGAGCGTTAGGTGTAGCTTCCTAGCTCGCTAAGGGCAGAGGCTGACAGCGGAGAAGGTGAGAGAAATAAAGAAAATAAGCCAAAAAAGCGAGAGAAGACGCAGTGACGAAGAGAGAGGAGAGACGGACAGACATGGCCACAACGACTTGTACGCGATTTACGGACGAATATCAGCTCTACGAGGAGCTCGGCAAGTGAGTAACGTTAACGGCGGACGGATTTAAGGCCGTCTGTCTGGCTGAGTTCATGTTTTCGTGGCGAGAATGTGTCTGTGAGGTGCTGAGGTACCGTTAGTGTTGGCTGTCAGAGACGCTACGAAACGTCCAAAACGCTGGGACGTGGGCTGAACAGCTGATTTTCACCTGGCCAGTGCAGAGAAAACGAGGTTATTGTGCTTTAAAACTGTGCAGAAAGGGTTCATCGGTGGTCAGGCTGCAGGAGTGGAGATGGTCATTGCTGGAAGCCTGTTCTGTTCTGGGTACCGTTAGTTCAGGCAGAGTTGGTTTGGTGCTACGCCCCTTTGCAGACCCCCCTTTGCTCAAATGTGTTCAGCCTTCTGTTGCTCTCTGGCTGGGTTGTGATTGTGGTGCAGGACATGCCCTTTTACAGGATTTCATCATATTAATACGTGTAGACATTCAGGTCCAGAAGTATTTGGACACAGTTTTTTTTTGGTAATTTTGCCACTTTTTAATCCTCTTACTAACTTCAAATTTACTGACATCTCTATCCTGGTGGTCAATTTGACCAAAGTCATCCAAACCTTCAGAGAATTATTATAATTACAATTGTTACTCAAGTTAATGTGTCAGATATGAATGATGTCAGTCATTTATTTAGAGATCTTAAGCATTGAATGGGGTCAAATTGACCCTAAAGGTAATAGTTGGGTTAAGAATGTACCAGATTGTTGATTTGACCAACCCTAGAGTTTCTGCTGTCTCTCTGAAAGGGTTGTTTTGTTTTTTAAGCTAATGAAAGCCCCTTCATTTGCTTCCAACACCTCTTTAGACCACATACCGGGAGTTCCCCTGAACAGCTACCAGATGCATGTTCAACACTTGGAGTCAACTCCAGACGTTTTATCTCCTTCATTTGTTATGAAATAATGTGGATACAGGCCACACCTGGCCATGACACTGCTCTTCAGTCAACTGTCCGATTACTTTTGGGTGTGAAAAATGGAGGGTCTGTGTAAAGAATGTCTGTAATTCCTAATCAGTGAATGCACTGTTTTTGTTGGACCCTTAAATTAAAGCTGTAGTTATACTAATTTCTTCATTTCAGACCCATTGTGGTGGCTGTAAAGAGGCAAAATTGCAAAAATTATGTCACTGTCCAGATACTTATGGCCCTGACTGTATATTTATACAGTGCAGAATAGATGCTGTTGTGCTTGTATGAAAAAGAAGAGGTGTCAACACTAGATGTTGGAACATTGCTGTGAGGATTTGATCACATTCAGCTACAGCAGCATTAGTGAGGTCAGGTAGTGATGATGGATGATCAGTTCTGGATCACAAATCATCCCAAAGGTTCTGCGTGGAGCTCAGTCACTCCAGAGAACGCAGGTGAAGTTGTGTGTCGCACCAGTAGAATAGGTCATAAGTTGTGTCTGTGAGGGTTTTGGAGTTATCCAGGGCATTGAATTATTTAGTGCTAGTTAGGGACGAACAATTTGAGCAAACTAATTGTGATTTTTCTGACCAATATTATTTTCTACATTTTAAGGCCTCTGACCGGTTATTTTGGACAAGAAGACCAGCTTAGTCCCTTTTTTTGGCTTAAGGGTTAAACACTGAATGTTGTGTGCCAGATTGCCGGTAAGTGGTTGTGAGGTCACATACTCAGCACGTGGGTGTTTGTTTGCTTCTGATTGACCAAATTCATCTACAGGCAGTTCACGAGCTGAATGTTGTTGATAATGTGGGCTATAATAAAAATTGCAGCCCTTGTAATTTGAAAGTTGCAGTCTTTAAAATTGCAATTTCGATATAAAAACGATGCATCTCTCAGCCCTAGTAGTAGTAATAAATATCATTAAACCATCAGTTATGTCACCTTGACTTACTGTATAAGATGAATATGTATATTGACTCAAAGCAATGGGTGGAACTGTATTTTATGAAAATAATGGGTGTAGGTGTTCATTTTGTGGTTTGGCACAGTTAATGACTGATTAGAAATGTATCAGTATCTTCTAGAGGTGTCTAGGGGGATCGAGGTGGAGTTGGCGAGTGAGATAGGTCGTAGGTAAGACTGTGTGTGTGTCTGTATATCTGGCTGTGTGTATTTTTGTGTGTGTGGGCACATCTGCGCTCCAGCCTCAAAATAGCTAATCCACATAGATCTAGCCTGTCAGCTTTCACCATGAAGGAAATGACATCTTCATCTTAGTGCTGCAGTTTGAATATATTTGTGATATCCAGTGAGTATATTTACAAAATGCAGTTTCCTTTAAGACTAATAAACTATCTGTCAATCAGTTTATCTCTCTGCCTGTCTATAAGGGATATAACAATTCATAATTTTGTCTGATGCAATGTGGTGGTATGTCAATTCAAAACATTCGATACAGCAAAAATAAAGAGCTCCTAAAAATCTGCCTTGTCTTAATATGTTTAACATATTCATTCTTCAGTTTTCCATGTATAGAGCATTTGATCGATGTCGATCTATCAATCTGTTTGCGGTTGTATGCAAAAGTTTGGGCCACGTGGGCCAAACTACATATTCTATTGATTTTTAAAGTGAAATGGAGTAAAAATGACTTTTACAGCCAACTACTTTAAAACATAACATTGTTAGAACTTAATTAATTTAAAATGAAGTTCATTTGATGTCTTAGTTGATGCCTTTGAAGTGTGGGAAGGTTATAAAATGATTTAAAAAGTGCTTCCAGCTTGCTTTTTCCACTGTCCGAAGAAAACCAGAAAAGCAAAACAAAACCACAGTATGACGGCAAAGGACCTGCAGGTCGGCCTAGCTGACACAGCAGTGGTGGTAAACGTTTTGTTGTGCAGCACTGCTTGCACAAACATGATCTGCATGAAAGAACCATCAGAGGGAAACCTTACATGCGACCTCATCACAAAAGTTAGCCTCCCACGGCATACCAGAGGCATTTTGGAAAGAAAATTTGTGGGGACTGATGAAGTAAAAATAATTTTTTTTGCCACAACCAGAAAAGGTGTATTTAGAGAAAAATCAGCAGCATTTGATGAAAAGAACACCTTGCTAAGTGTTAAGCATAGGTGTGGATCTGTTAGGCCTTGGTGTTGCGTGGCAGCCAGTCACAGAAAGCATAGCACGGGTAGATGGAAGAATGGATTCCACTAAATATTGCATATATTTTGCAAGTGATTGTGACACAGTGCGTCAAGAAACTGAAGCTGAAAAGTGGCTGGCTTTTACAACAGGATATTGATCCAAAACATACCTCAAAATCCATAAATTGCTTCAAGAATGTCAAGCTGAAGCTTTTGGGATGGCCCTCACAGTCCCCCTGAGGTGAACATCTCCGGAAATCTATGAATAGATCTTAACCCTTGTGTGGTGTTCTGGTCTGTAGGACCCATTTTCAAACGAAAAAATGATGCGCTTTATTATTATTTCAATCTCAGATTCCTAAGCCTTTGCTAATTATCTGTGAAGAACATATAAAATAAGACATTTTCAATGACTTCACACTGTTCACCCCCTACACATTTATACTACACATGTGGTGTTGGGCTGAACCTGCGGGGAATAAAAGTGTGGAGGTGCTGTTTCCTTCACTCTGTTCTCCTCCTACATGGTCTGCTGTTAGTGTCTGTGTGTCTGTGTGTGTGTGTGTGTGTGTGTCTGAGGGTGGACCACATGGACAGGCTGCTGACTGGCTACAGCTGCTAAAGTAGAACCCCATGCTGACCACTTGTGATATTTTAAACATCTGGTATTTTTACATAAATTGTTATGGCTGTATACATTTAAATAAACAATAATATTAACGTGTGACCACCGCACACCGGTCCCACATCATCCAAATATTGGAAACCATTGTTTTTAAAGGAGGTACGCACACCGACACTTGTCGACTCTGAGCACTGTTCAGGTTCTCAGTGTGTCACTCAGCATTGTGCCAGCCAAATTGAGACCACAGAAAGCCTCGGTAGATCACACGTGGCTTAAAGTTTACACAGAGAAAGACAGCCAGTCTTTTAGGTCAACAGAGAAATGCTAATGGTCTGTTACCTCAGCTAAAGTTACAGCCTAGGTCTTTGCACCATATTTCAGCTTGAAAGCAGTGAGTGAGCGTGATCAATGATGGTTTTGTTTCATTAAATTTATATAAGTATAATGTAAAAATTCAACTTGATTTAAGTTTATGCCCACTCTTACTGCCTGTATTCTACAGCAGGGCTCTGATACGTGATGCTATGTGACTCATCACGTCCGGTGTGCGGTGGCCTTTAGTTTTTCTGAGGTTTTTTGAGGCTCTGATTTTTCCCCTCTATCTGCCAGCTCTGCCTATTGGCGAGCTTCCACACCACTAATCAGTAAGCCCTCTGAAATATAAGTGAGTGGAATATGATTATTTGGCTGTTTGAACGTGAAATAGAAATTTGACACGTCATAATTTTGAGAAATCCTGGCAGCATTTTTAAATACTGCAGTATGCCTTATTACAGTCATACCACCCAACCCTGAATGCTACGTTACAGTATTTTGAAATAAAACCGAGCCCAACCCTGTATAATATACAATTAGAGTTCTGTAGAATCACAATATGTATTGAACCTGAAAATGTGGCTACACATCTGGAGTTCAGAGGCAGGATTGTGCAGAGTCAGTTGTGAATGATGGCACTGAGTTGATGGTGTGAAATTGAGGGTGAAGGAATGAAGTGAAGGGATTTTGTCTGATGACTCCGTACATTTCCAGTAGAGCTCCAACACAGCCAGGCTAATCCCACATCAGAGGGAGTGGAAGGGCGCACAGCGCTGAAGGCTGCTCTCTGTGAGGCTTACTGATAGACTTTCTGTTGAAGTGCGGGTGAGATGTGGAAATGTTGAACATGAAGTGTGAGCGTATCTGGACTCTGGCTCGTGTATTACAGCGAGTGAGACCTTGCTGAGTGTGAGATCACCTAGAAAAGCTGCGTTAAGCCAGGTTATATGTGCGGAGGCAGAGGTCACTAAATGTCGGGATGCATAAATATGTCTGCGAGCGGTTGGATGGTCAAATGATACGTTTTGTTGATTTTCTAAGTGAAAAAAAGTTTACACTTTGTCTACAGACAACAGAATTCTGCACATTTTAAAGCATAGTTACTGTTTATTTGCATGAATTTAAGACATTGGAAACAGCATTAAATGTGGCATGTGCAAAGGTTTTGGCACACCTTAATATAGTTAAACTCAGCAAAGAAATTTCTTTACTGAGATGTGCAGAAAATGGCGTCTTTAAGTTTGTTCTCTGTAGAAAATGTACTTGGAAAATCTAAAACTCAAGCTTTTCATGCGACTAGGTGTAGATACATGTATACATATGTTTGTTTTCATAATTTTTTCAGTACAAATGAGTTCAACATTTTGTAGGAAAACCAGAGAAAAACGAGCTAAACTACTATATAAGGGCCAACAAAATATATAAGGGCTCCTGATTTGGAAACGTTCATTTTACAGTACTGTGAAAAAGTCAGTTTATTTAATTTCTAGTCAAAACAGACATGAAGTACAAGTTATTCATTTTCCAGAAGATATTTCAGAGGAGTTTACATATAAGATAATCCATTTGCATCAATAAGTTAAAAGTAAGAAGTAAATACATAAAAATAGTCAAAATTGGTGTTCGAGAAAGGGTTAACAGTTACAGAGAAAAACCAGAAGAAGAACCATGCAAGACCTGGCAGACCACCAAACCTGTCCCCATCAGATAAACAGCATTTAAAGCTTTCATCTTTGAGAAGACAGCTCAACGCCATGGGTCTGAAAGTATGTGTAGCTGTCAAGAAGCTGTTACTCAAAAAAGGAAATAGACAGAAAGGAGGAAAGTATGCTCTAGACCGCCAAAACTGGACATCTGAGAGATGAAGTAAGGTTTCTTGGACAGATAGACTGATGGGTCATGAGAAACAAGAAATGCAACCAATTTCTAAGACCAAACTTTGCAGGTATGGAAAAATAGCCCTGCAGATTAGTTAACTATGTTTCCTGCTTTTCCTGATGCTGGAAAATAAATAGCCTTATCATACTTTTGACTGGAAATGAAATACACCGATCAGGCATAACATTATGACCACCTCCTTGTTTCTATGCTCATTGTCCATTTTATCAGCTCCACTTACTATATAGGTGTACACTTTGTAGTTCTACAATTAAAGACTGTAGTCCGTCTTTTTTTTTAAAACTCCAGCAGCACTGCTGTGTCTGATCCACTTGTACCAGCACAACACACACTAACACGCCACCACCACGTCAGTGTTACTGCAGTGCTGAGAATGATCCACCACTTAAATAATTACTCTTATAAGATCAATTCAACAAGCAACAGGATGTGTCTGTGAGACTGTTCACTCCTGCATGTGTTAAATATATTCCCATTCCTAAAGGAGTTGAATACGTTGCTGTAAGTGCAGTTACGTTTGCCCTGTTTGTGCGTGATAGTGAAGGGCAGCTCTTTACGCAGCAGCTTCAGCTATCCTGCTAATGCGGGCAGAGGTGGGAGAGAAGAGGAATTAGAGCCTCCAATCACACACACACATACAAAGCCACGTCACAGTCACGCTTACACAGATGTCATAGATCACTTTAATGTCCCCTAAGAGCACTTGATGGGGCTTAATGAAGAGGGCTTAGTTTGCACGGTGATTATGACCAGCTAAAGACCATCTAGAGACCTCCTCTGAAATTTAAAGGCCTCTGGGATGACTGAGACATTTCCCTAATGTTTTTATTTTTATTTTTATTTAATTGATTTGCTCCTCTGAGTTCTAGCCCTCTGTGCTTGTGCATTTTCAGGGGTTTGGACTGTTGAAGTATCAGCTCTATTTCAGATTTCCATACAGTCCAAGTAAACTTGCCAAGCTTACTAAGGGTGAAAAATGAATGTTTCAAACAGTGTACTGGAATAAAACTTTGCTGAGAGGCCTATCGTTCGCTTCTGTAGGTCTCTCATTTGCTGTCTTTTGTGGAAACTATGATCAATTAGAGCCGGACTCATGTGTCGTTTGGCCCATGATATCAGCCGAGATTAGCGACCCACGGTATTACCAGTGTCAGCCTTGCGATCCCCATGATGAAGTGAAACCTTAGACGGTGCTGCCACTGGACAGCTTTATGCAAGACAGTTTATTATTACAGTTGATGAAAAATAAGAAAAATTTGAGACAATAAACAAACAAAAAAGCATTCTGGGTAGCTTTACTTCCAGAGCTACATTACAGTATTTAAGAGTTTCTGTTGTTTATTTGAGTTTAAGAAGTCTGATCATTGAGAACTGACAATGATCTGTCAGTAAAGCAGTTTACAAGTAAAAGTGTCGGAGTATAAAATTAAAATTAAAAATATAAATAGTTATTTTGGCCAGTATTATCAGTGATGAGAATTTATATTCCGCTAAAATTAGATTTAGTGGGCTAGATTTTCATATCAGTTGGACCCTATTAGGTTGTGTAACAGGCCTATCAATCTAACAAGTGTAGGTTATATTCAAACTCACCTAACCTAACGCTACTTGTCAATGACAAAAGGAGGAAAAATAATTACCATGTAGGCTATAAAAATCAAAAAGTGAGATTAATGTAAAATCATTTTACAATTGCATCGTAATATTCTTAAAGTAAATTAAGTGTCTAGAGATTCCTATAGGGATTTGCTTAATTTTAATATTTAATGACCCTTTTCAGAAAGGTTCTATACAGCACACTCTCCATTCATCTGAAGAACCAGTTCATGATGCAAAGAACCTTTAAATCATGCAGAGGGTTTTTAAGTGTTCATGGCTGTATATAGAACTATTTTCTGGACAAAAGAACCTCTGAAGAATCATAATTTTTAAAAGCGTACCTAAGAGTTAATTGTCTAGTCAAACCAGGGGAAGGGAAAACACGAAAAGCGGCTCAAAAAAAGTTTTAAAAAATAGAAGTTAAGTTAAAAATGCTTTATTCCAAAAAAAGCTGAGGGAAATCGGTAGGTTTTTGTCTTGGGTGAGTGACGGAGGCAGCCGCTCCAGATGTTAACTAAAACCATAGCTAACTGGTACAGCACTGTTGCTGATGAGGACTCATCATCTTACTTGAGGTATTTTCCCTTCAGTGGACGAAGTGCCAACAAGTTTGTCAGAGGAATATATTTCCACTATTTCTGGAGTTAGCTAACATCAGCTGGAGTAGTTAGCCTAGTTAGCAATAAAGCTTTCTCAATCACATCCTTAACAACATGTATATGGCAGCGTGCTCACATTAAGGCACTCGTGTTTTGGAACAGCAGTTCCAGAAAATTTCCAGAAAAAGCAAAACCAGAAAATTAAAAAATCCAGTTACAACATAAAAGCAGAGTTTCATTGAATAGTTTTGCATTGAATTGTGCCCCAATGTTCAAATACTGGCACCTTCAATGATTAACTGAGTATTTGAGAACCTGTACACATCCCTAATTCCTCCCCCAAATCCTGACCCCTAAAACTAACTCAAGTAGGGCTGTCACGGTTACTCAGTTTATCTCGATTACTTGATTAAAAACCATTGACTGAAATTTACCTTCTCCATGAATTTTATTATACCTCATTCAAATAGATGAGCTTTCTGTTTAATTGGTTGCCAGGTTGTGCACGTTGCTTTGCCAAGATATTATAAGAGAGCCAGGTGTGTGTGCGTTTGTGCTGTGTCTGCATTTGTCTTACACACTGCAGAATTTGCTGAGTCTGCTAAGCTGTTCCTTTGGGAGCCTATTAAACAAATAAATGTAGCACAGTATATTTCCCCTAATATATTCCATGCCCAGACCTGTATATTTTATTAACACCATAAGCCAGAATGGCGCCCCCTGATGAGATCAGCTTCATTCTCTTCAGGAGGGCTGAGTGCGCAGGAAGAACAGACTGTGGTGGAGGAATGACTGTAACGAACAAGGTGCCATGTAAAACTAATCAAGTGTTTTTTTCTTTAACAAACGTGCAAGTGACCATGTGCACTCGTCATAAAGTTTTGACTTGATAAAGTTAGTGTTGATATTGCATTGTCACAGTATCTGTGAATATCAGTGGCACCTTTTAGGGTATGTGCCATGCTGACTGTAGGAGATACTTGACTGACAAAATTGCTGAAATACTTGAGCTTATGTGTTAAATCCTTTTTGTTTTATTTTTTTCCTAGGGGAGCGTTTTCAGTGGTGCGTCGATGTGTGAAGCTGTGCACAGGCCAAGAGTATGCTGCCAAAATCATCAACACCAAAAAACTATCGGCAAGAGGTGAGTCAGTCCTTTTATAATCTAACAGGACTGTTTTTCTGTTTCTCCCCTGTTTTTTTATTATTTCCATCGTTCATTTTCATAATTTGTCATATTCTAAAAACATTCTAAAGAGGATTTTGAATTTGAATTGAATTTGAAGAAGGGCTTCATGTATAAGTCAATGAAGTCGATTGTTAAGGATGCATTGATATTACTTTTTTTCCAGTCCATCTATATCACAGCTGTCGGAACAAAACCTCGTGTCTCCATTTTTCAGTTTTTGACATAATTTAAAAAGTACTTGTTACCCTTTACATTGTATTTACATTTCATAAAGAATGCACCAACAGAAATGGCCCAAGATGACTTGGAAAAAAAAGTCTGGTTCCATTGACTTACATTAAAATTAAATTAAGTTTTTTCCTTCTTCTGTAAAGTTTTCATTTTGGAGGTACGAGAGTTTCTTCTGACAACAGCGATATGTTTTTTAGTACTTGCCGATACTGATTCTGATACCATACTGAGTAACCTACTTAGAATTAAGTAGTTGTTAGTGTGAGTGCGATGTACGTTAACAATTACATTATTAAAATCTAGCTGATTTTGAATAAAGTGCATAAGCTAGCTATGCTACATTAATTAGCTGTGGGGCGTGTAGCATTGCAGTGGAGAAGAGTGGAGAAGCACATCTGTACAAGTGTAAGTGAAGTATGTTTCATAGTTTTGATCCTCATCTGTCTTTCAGCAACACTCTCTGTATCTCAGTGACAGCAGAAATCACATCCGAGGCTAATGAATCCCAGGAACTCACCTTCTGTGTTGTTGGAGTTTCTTTGGCTGATTGGCTGCTTAAACTGTAATTGAATGTCCTCAAAAGCCGAGATACACTGTGCGATTTTAGAAATCTTGTTCTTCGGTGACTCACGCTGTATGTTTAAATGCATCGTTGTATATGAATTATGTACTCATACCTTTTTACGTTTAAATAGACCATCATGTACAGACAAAGCCTGTGATTTAAATGCTCAGAAAGTGTGTTTAAAAGCGAATTAATGGAGAACTCTGCATTTTGCTCCCCATTTCGAAGGTCAAAATCGATGTGTCTCGTCTGTTCTGGCACTCTAGCCCTGGTCAGAACTGGAAACATTAGGTGCCACTGTGAAACAAAACACTTCAAATTAACCCACAAAATTAATTACATTTTATTTTTTATTGATTTGTTACCTTGAAAAAATAGAAACTTTTTTCTCTAAATGTTTTTTTACAAGCATTACTCATTAGACGTATGTTCAAAATGACTTAGTTTATGAAAATATGTCATGTTATTTTATTAGGTGCCTTCACAAGTCAATGATGGTTAAGCATTTACAGGTAACCATTATTACCATTCACATATGATTTTTTGTTCATCTGAACTTTTTGTGAGCAAGATATTTGAAGTAACTGGGTATCTCTGGAAATGTAGCTTGTATTACCATTTGGGCTAGCTTCTAATATTACTTAATAATGTCTAATCATAACTATATTCTACACAGACAGCATGTAACACTGTTAGCGTCCCGTGGGTCTCCACATAAATTTTTTGGAAACCAAAATATTGCCAAACTGGTGTGTTGACACCCTTCTGCTTTGTTATATTTGTATGCATTCTTTTCCAAACCATAAATCTATGTTCTAATCTTTCCAACTGATGTTCAGAGTGTGTAGTATATGTAGATGATTAGTTGATGTTCTGTTTGTACAGCCTGTAATGTAAGTGTGATCTCTTCTGTTGTAGCTATTTTAACAAACCATAGATTTGAATGATTGTAAATCATTAAAATGAATGATTGTGACGTGTGAAAGAGTATGAATGAAACATAATTTGCATATCTTCACACACAGGGATATTCAGTCATTTTAATTATCATGAGTTAACTCAATAATACTCCTTACTTAATCGATTCACAGTAATAACCATTAGTAGCAGCCCTAATGTGAAGCTCTGAAGCCGTACACTGACTACTCACAGGTGCTGGAGTTTTTTTTAATGACTACCGGTCAGTGGCACGTGCTTGCATGGTAACAGTTACAGCCAAGGCCAAGGCCAAATGTCACAGCAGTGAGACAGACACTGTGCTACACCTCTGAGCGCAGTTTTTCTTACAGCATCCTGCAGGACGGGGACATAAATATGTCACCCCCCCAGGTAACCTGAGCCGTGCAGCTGCTTTGCCAGGTGTTGCCAAGCATTTGACAGCCTTCACTGGTCATTGTGGTGAACAAGCATTTTGACAAGTATTTGACTCCTGCAGCTCTACTGAGCAGCTGATTTGGAAAAGTGGTTGAGAATAAGATGGTAGCGTGGTGTAATTTAGAGAGTGACTAGAGTGGGTTGGATGTGGGGGGCCTCTCCACTAGAAAATGTTGAACTTGTTAGACAAAGTGCCTTTCCTGCAGTGCTCCACACTGTTCGGGGTGCTGGTTAGTGGCAGTAAGAAAGTCTAAATGCTGCCAATTAGTCACACACAGCCATCAGAAATACCAGCCATGGTTTTTCTTCACCTCTTCTATTAATCACTGTATGTTATCTGGGACAGTTTGTTGTCTTTCAATAGTGCTGGACTGAATATTCTGTTTTCGCTTTTTCTGACTTTGCGGTACTGAAATCATTACTTATGGTCTTATTGTGTGCTTTGAGCATTCTGACTAATAACAGATGTTGTTTGGTCATTTGAGCATTCATTCAGTTCTGTTCAAAACTTTGGGCATCTTTGGCCAATTTTTCTGCAGATGTAAATGCACAGTTACTTCATATTTAATTCAATAAAAATAAATAAATAAAATAGTAAATGTGCAAACGTTTGGACACCCTACTGAGTGAGTATTTAGTAACACCACCATTTGGCAGATGTCACAGCTTGCAGATGATTTATGTAGCTAGCTAGGAGTCCAGTCCTTATTGTCCTCTCTTCCTTGCAGAATGCTTCTAGTTCTGTGATATTCTTGGGCTGTCTTGCATGTACAGCATGTTTAAGGTCTACTCCCAGATTTTCAGTCAAGTCAGAGGACTGTGAAGGTCATTCTGAAAGCATCAGCTTACGTTTCTTGTAGTTCATGATGAATTTTTGAGGAATCCTGTTGTAGCGGCCAGCTTCTTTTCAGTCTCTTGACTGACTGCGTCACATATACTTCCAGATTTTGCCGATCTTCCTCACTCCTAATGACAATTCCTAATCTGCCTAACCAGTCCCAATGAGTCAAACAAGGCCTAATGCCAAGATGGGTGGAAAAGTCTGATTAAGAACTTTCGTTTTTTTTTCTTCAGACCCATGACGTCTCAGTAAATGCACTTTCTGCTTTATTTTATTTACATGCATTTGTCTCAACCTAACTGATGAAACAACCTGTAATGTAAACATGTGATTGTGAAAACTAACAGATGTGGATAGTGAGAGTAACTGCAGTTAACTGAAATCATTGCAGTCAGTTCAAATAATTATGATCAGCGACCGTATGACAGGAACTTCTTAAGTCTGAAATCTTATCTCATCTGCTTAGTCACCATGACAGCTTTAGTTAGGACTGAATTTAGGACAGAACCTATTACAGAACAACAGTTCTTAAGTTCATAATCTTATCCTAACTCCAGATAAGAAAACAGTAACAGAACCATCTAAACTAGACAAAATTTCCTAAATTCCTTCCTAACTTTAAGATAAACCTGAGGCATCTTAACTTCTGCTTTAACCATCTGTTTCTATCGTTTTATGCAGTGACAGGCAGCATAGTTCTCTACAACTAGCATAATGACGCTACATTTATCTACATTGAAAACGGTGCTTTTACTTGTGAGACAGTGTTTTTTTAAGAATTTAGACACTGCACACATTACCTTATTACCTTTGTGTGTTAATGTTTGATAAAAACTCGTCAGATAAAATATTACAGTGAAGGTGGTGAATAATGAGGAGACAGAGCTAAACATGTGTGTTTATTAGGAGGAATAACATTAGCGCGCTGGTTAAAGCGTTTGGGAAATGAAACTGAAACTGGAGCGGCGACGGTCTGAAAAACAGCACGAAGTGCTGCGACAATATTCTTAACTCTAACGCTGTAGTGTTATTTGCCCTTTTTTACATGAGTAACAGTAGCTAACGTTAGTTGTCTAACTTGATTATGTGTTTACATTACAGCTGTGCGTGTATGGTCGGTTGCTAGGTAACAGACACGACAGTTGATTGTCGACTCCGATCGAGTAAGTTAAGATTTCCTAACTTGAGATAAGAAAAGATGCTGCAAGATAAAATTCTTAAAATAAAATAAGATTTACTTCTGTAATAACAATTTGTGAAAAATCTTATCTTGACCTGTCAGAACTTAAGACAAAAAGATAGGAAGCTTCTGTAATACAGCCCCAGGTGATTAGGTAAAAATTGTGACAGGCCTATGTAGATGGTGAAGTAGCCAAAAATCAGAAGATTTGTCACAGGTGGCAAAATTCTGTTTTTGGGGGTGTCACATTATACATGTTAATAGTCATTTTTTTCCAATACGATATGAGACCATATTGTGCATCCCAACTTTTAGACATTGTTTTTACTGTTCAAGACATTATTATTATTGCACTATTGGCCTGTATAGTATATACAGTATATAGTATATACATATAATATAATATATACGTATAATTTGCTGACAAATATTTTTTTATTGTGTGCTTCTTAATTGTTTTGATATATTAAGGTATCGAGACCCAATCTAACAAATGCAAATAAAAAAAAAAAAAAAACAGACCATTCTTTTTCTATGTCAGATGAAATTTTTTTTCATGTATTATAAGATGTATCACGGTCATAATATTGCATTTGAAATTTCAGGTTAATATTTTATTCATATTATGTGGCTCCACTGAACACTGTGTGTTTTATAAAAAACACACTGGCCAGCTTGCAGTAAAAAGTGGAATGAAGAGCTGGGTTGTTGTTAAGCTTAATGTGTGTTTTTCTTGTCGCTCTGAATTAAGCTCAGCCTCGCTCACTTTCACCCTGCTGTAAAAATGGAGGATGTGGTGCGGTAATCTGAGGAAGTAGGCTAATGGAAACAAGATTTGGAAGTGCTGAATTTTTGAGGTGCAGTCATCAGGCTGTTTTTGTGGAAGGTGGAGGTGTGAGTATGACTTGCAGTGACAGAGTTTCCTTGGCTGAGAGGTAATGTGGATTGGGGTGGTGAGATGGTGTCTTTATTGTGATACATCCAGTGCACTTTTCTGAGAATGTCATGGACATCAGAACTGCTAGAACACTGAACAAATGCATGGTTTATAAAAAGGGCGTGGGAAGTGGTGGTGCTGAGGGGGCTAAAGCAGTCTCAGATTTCAGCGCTGAATTCATTAATACAGATTTCAGTTGTGTGAACCTCCGTGTACCTATATCATGTATTTTACAACGTGTGCACTTAATAATCTGATAACTGCAGAAAATCAGATTTTGTCAGTAATTAGTTCAGTGTTTACATGCACTTGGGTGAACAGGTAATGGGAAAACTACATGAGTCGGGCAATAACCAGATTTCTGATTTGCAACCAGCCAGTAAACCCATTTCAGACCATGTATGAGTACAAGTACATATTTATAAGTACTCACTGATACTGAGTCTGATACTATAACAAATTACCTACTTAAAATGAGGTAGTTGTTAGTGTAATGAGTGCAAAGTACCTTTACAGTTAAATCATTTAGGTCTAGCTGATTTTAAATGAAGTGCATTAGCTAACTATGCTACATTAGTAAATGTTACCTTGGACTGAGTAGCGCTGCAGCAGAGCGGGTTTTGTTCCACATCAGAAAAGCACTTCTGTACAGCTGTGGTTTTGCTCTTCATCTGTGTCATTCAACAACAGTCTCTGTAGCACAGTGACAGCAATAATTGCATCCGAGGAGCTCATGTTTCAGGATATACATCTTCTCAGAGTCCTTTGTTTGGCTGGTTGGGACTGTAGTTGTAATAAAGCTCGACATACACTGTGTGATTTTAGAAATAGTACATTTGAATAGACCGTTGTGTGCAGACTAAGCCTACGATTTATATACTCACACTGTACAAAAATGCTCAGTCTATGCTACATGAAACGCTTATGTCCATGAACAATTTTAAATAAAACTGCTTCTTTCGAAATAGCACACAGAGCAAAGAGAAACTGAGCAGCGCTGCTAACACGAGCACTAAAGCTAAAAGCAGGCGCTGTTGTACACCTATTAACGTTTACACCTCACTGTTCTATTTACTCAAACAGAGTAAAGTTGGCATATACAGACTTTGATAGGAAATTACTTGTTTCCGTCTCCGTTTAGCTGGCCTACTTGTCTCCAGCCGTACTGGGGAAGGGGTTGTGATTGTGTGTTTAAAACGCGCTAAAATCATTATTGCTGGCGGGAATCTGCCAAGGCAGAATGTATAAAGTAAGCAATGACTTTGTGTTTGACTGTCACGGAGTCAGTAACTCTCCTCTGTATGAGCAGAGCCTCCTTCACTGCATTCGTTCATTAGCGTAATAGTGTACACTCAGAAAGTTGATATCGGCGCATTTTTTTGAGGCCGAGTGCGAGCAAACGAGCATGGTATCGAGTCGATACTTGATACCAGTATCGGTATTGATACATCCCTACTGGAAAATATAAATATACATCATCTAGAAGACGAAGGATGTTCAAATTCTTTGTTTCGTCAAGTCATCTTTTGTTTGCCATCTCGTGGGTGCTGTGCGAAACGCTGCTTGCTGTTTCCAGGACCGTGCTCTGTTATTGCACATGTGCAGACTGAGAACAATGAAAGAAATCAGAGTATGTATACACATGTGCTGAAAAGCCTCATTACTGAGCAAAAAATCAGCTCCCTTTATCGTAATAAAAGAAAATCCAGTAGGCTGACAGCCATAATCCGATCTAAGAAATCAGAGTATGCTCTTTACATGACCAGTAATCAGATAACTGCTGAAATCCAATAATGAGTGAATTGTTAGTGTGGATGTAAACACACTTGGTGACTTTGTGGCTCAGCGAATCCAATGTCAGAACCAGAAGTTACTAGTCTTTTGATCTGTTGCCTATTTGATTTTAGGCTTGTCAGTTAATGATTTCTCGGTTATCAGTCTAACGAATTTGCCACAATTCACCAATATGGGACTTGTGGACCAGTGTTGATATCTGTTATTTTTCATGTACATATCTGCCAATACCAGTGTGGTATATAAATTGTTAAGAAATTCATCTGGATTTGCATTATAGAGAAATATAACATTTATTTCTGTAGGTTAAAAATGCAGTTATATGAATAAGATGCAGTTATATGAATTTTAACACAGTAACTCAGTGTCCCCTAAATGTTTTCGCTTTTCTGAGGTGCAATAAATACATCATTAATAATCAGTTTGACATATCAGTAAAATTAAATATCTGCTGATACCAGTATGATTCGTACAACCCTACCTAGAAGGCAGTTAAAGGAAAAAAAACAGAGAAAAAAGAGCTATAACAAGGAGAGAAGAAAGAAGAGGATGATGGAGAGAGAGAGAGCGAGAGAGTGGCAGACACACGTGGACCAGTCTCTGATGGACCGATGGAGACGGAATATGAAGCTGATTGTGAAAGAGGCAGTGTGATGATGACGAATGTGAGTGATTGCACGAGTGAAAGAGAGAAGAGTTTAAGTGATCTCCGGCTGTAGAGGCAGCCGTGGCACTCGGCAGCTGCGCTGCGCTGCGCATGCATTTGTGTGTGTGTGTGTGTGTGTGTGTGTGTGTGTGTGTGTGTGTGTGTGTGTCTGTATGTGAGCGAGCGCGTGAAAGCATAGCTACATGCCTGGAGCACGGGACACTCATCTGACCCAGAGAGCTGCAGAGAGGAGCCATGGCCCTGGCAACCCACTCACAAACAGCGTCATAAGTCAAAAGAAGAAACCAGTAGTAACCACCAACAAGCCTGATTACATTCCCACTGTGCTCTGTTGAGCCACTCGGATCAAAATCCTGGACACCTGCCTTTCTGCTCAGTTTAGTTCCCGCTGTGGTCCGTCATCTGTGATACAGTTTATCCAGTAATCAGTCACCTTAATTAGCAGGATCGAGTGGATTAGATTAAGCTTGGAATTTGACTGTGCAGGATGGGTAGATCTCTTTAGAAAGGTTGTTGACTTAACGGTAACTGTTTCCCCAACTTGCCAGATCGGTCAAGTGGACAAGTGGACAAGTTCATTTGTTTTTAAAATAAAGTTATGTAGTCATATAGTGCAAAGGTCTTAGGTTGCCAAACACATTGTTTAAAGCTATTTATCTTGACAGTGTGTATTTACTTGAGAATACACTGTATATGTAATTTGAATGATTTATACAAAGAAGCATAAATACAGTAAAAAATAACAAGAATTTCTTATTTTGAAAATAAAAACTGATTTCTCAAACCAGATGATGATTGATAACCACATGTAATGCTGGGTTGCCTCAAAGAGAGGTTTGGAAATTATTAAATAAAAACACTAATGCAAAATCACTACTTATTGTACTAAGATTATGTGTATTTGTCCTAAATATTAGTGTCTCCACTAATATTTTGTATTAGTGTGTTTCTGAGCAAATAAATGTGTCCTGTGCAGATATATAGCTTTTTAAATCAGATTTCCTCAGGTGACTAAAACATTTCCACATTTTTTGGGCTGTCAAAATAACTAATTTATTTGTCCTATTTCAATAAATTTGACCCTAAAGACAGATTTTTCTATTTAAAAGCTTAATAAGTGTTAAAAATAAACGTCATCATAATGTATTTATTACTTTCAGTAGGTTATTACGATTTTTTTCAAATTTTGTTCAAATGAGCCAAACATAAAAATCAGTCTTTTCCATAGCGTGACAACAAACTTTCAGATTTCATCAACTACGTCCAGGTATAGCAACAGTGGCTACATGTTCTAGCCAATGACTGAATATATAGTATATATCATATAAACATTCAGTGCTTCCAACTCTTTTGTGATTGTCTGCTTACCGCTACATTGTCTTGATTCCGGTGGAACTGGAATTTTCTACTCTGCTGTTGCTTTTGTACGTTTGCTACTTGTTGATTTATCCATAGCTCTCTCACGAATGCTTTGCCACTATACTGGTATTGCTGGCATTTTATTTGCAAATGATACTTCAGACTTGCTGTACTTTGGTGATGAATTCATGGCATTGCATTAACTCAAAACAACTTTGATTTTATCAAGAGAGCCAATGGAACATGCCGTTTGAAAGCTATATTTGAATGAGAGGGCTACGGTTGGGAAGTCAGATGTAGCTACATACAGTATGTGAGCAGATGGGTTTCAGGCTGGGACTGTGGATGGTTCAAAGATGGGTCAAACTAGGAAAATACATCAATGGTGTTAAAGTAAATTGTGGCATTAATATTATATTGAATTGATGTGTAATTAATCAACCTAAAGTAGATTTTTACATGGGGAAATAAAGTTGCTCACTATTTTTTTTTCACACGCCTGCTTTGCCAGCTTTTTGAGTCATGCCTGCAAATGATTACATCAAACTTTGTGAATAATACCACACAAATAATCATCACCACACAAATCATATCAGTCAGTAAAACTGTAAAACTGTTAAAGTGTGGATTTTAAACTTTCAGTAGTTACTGCATTTGTGGAGTAGAAGAGGATGTGTTTTATTTAAGCAATAGAACATGAGTGTGTTATTGCGAAATAACATGCGCGATAACACACAACCTCGAGTGTTCTATTGCTTTTATACAACAGTTAAAAAAAATAAAGTGATAAATAAATAAATTGGGCCGTGAATGCGACGTTTAATATGTTTTAATGTTAGCAATTCCTTCCACCAAATTATAGTTCCTTAACAAGCAGCTTGTTGCTACGTCAGAGTAACGAGCTCCGCTCACTCGCTGCACAGCCGGCAGTTCGTTCTTCAGCTCCTTACACTAAATTCCCAAACTGTCATCACTACTGAGCAAGCTTTTCAGTCAGCAGCTGTGACAGAAGAACACCTAAACAACCTGGAATTAGCCAGAAATAACCCGAATACCATTCGTCGAACATGTAGTCTCATCTTCAGAGTCTGACCAAATCGGACTGAGCCATAAAACTGCTGCAAAATCAAGTTTAGCTCAGTTTTGTCAATTTTTGCCAGATCAATCTTAATGTAGTTTTGTTCCAGCCAGTCTGTAAAGCATCTTACAGCCCATTTTGTTTGGCGAATGGTATTCAGTTCATTTCTGGCTAATTCCAGGTTGTTTAGCTGTTCTTCTGTCACAGCTGCCGACTGAAAAGCTGCTCAGTGGTGATGACAGTTTGGGAATTTAGTGTAGTCTCATCTTCAGAGTCTGACCAAATCGGCTGTCGGTCAGATGTGATCTTAGAAGTATCCATTTTCTGTTTGTGCGCAAGGTAAGAAGTAAAAGCGTTCAAATGGCTTGAGTGTCTCCTACAGCTGTCAAAGTCGTTGCTTAGCAGTGTTTGTGAAAAACCTGTGCTGTTATGGCAAAATAACAGCACGATTAGAACGCTTCTCAACCAATCAGCTTGCGTGGCCGGAACTAACTGTTGTATAATATGTTTTGAATGTGATGAAGTTACCTTTGCGTGTGATCTTGTTTTACGGAAAGAAAAACTGTCCTTTACATTAGTAATATATAATTACATTTAAATCATACAGCAAAACAGCAATAATAAGTCTAGACATTAAAGGATTAATTAATTGTTATTGTAATATCATTATCATCTGTGACCAGTGATGTTCTGAGGCCTAATCAGAAGTTCTCATTCTTACAGACAGTAAGCTTGGCTGCCTGTTCCATTACACAGAGGTTAAAATGGTGTGTTTGTTGTTGGTGTTACTGGTGTATATGTATTGCGACAGCTCTGTCAGTATGTGTATAGTGTAGAGAATGCCCTGCAACCGGACAGCTAAGGTCAGCACTCATCAACTGAAGTGACGGCCAGTGGGTGGGAGGCGTTTGTGTTTGTGTGTTTGTTTATTTGCTGGAGAGAGCTTGGACTGGATATAAGGGTTGGTCAGGGATCAGATAAGGCTACTGTGTACTGCTGAAGTTCAGCTATAGATGCCTTTGGAAAACCATGTTGTATTATGTTTGCACAATTTTCATAGTTTAGCTTACCTAAACCACTGGGACACTTAAGCTGTGTAGAAAATGCTGCATGCTTACCTTTTTCTGATCCTTTTTCCTTATTGTAGGCAGGGATCTGATGAACTTCTAAAGGTTCCAGGTTAGACCTAGCTGCTCTACAGTAATACTTTAGATCAGTTGTTTTACTGCAGCGAGTCACACTGAAGTTTTAATACATGTCGGCATTTGTTTTCAGTTCGATACAATCAAGCTAAATTTTATGTGAAGTAAAGGTGAAGAGGTGGGGTTGGTAAAGCTAGTATTACCGTGCATAGCAAAGAGAAACTAACAGGCAGCTTCTGTACAGATTTACAAACGAGTTACTCGTCTATCATTGGCGATATCAGATGACGTCGCCCTGTTGCTCAGGCCAAGTTGGAAGGGGAAAATATGAAGCTGGGTGGTAGACACATCACAGTTGTATACTAATGCAGAATTATTTTTATTAATGCAGTGAATGACCTGTCCATGTGAGTACCCTGCGTTCTGTGATTTGTGATTGAATACGAGTTCATTTACATCAGAAGAATTAATGTGTGACTGAATGCTTTGCCATTCAGACTGGGCTAAAGAACAGTATGCACATACAGTGCCTTGCAAAAGTATTTAACCCTCATAAAAGTCAGCAAATTTGTCTAGATTACAAATGACACTGTGATATGTTGTGCTGTGTCATATCTTCTTTTAAAAGACTGAACCTCAGTATTTTTAATGTCAGTGATATTTGTTTAATGTAAGAAAGTTTTATGTTATAAAAAACAAAAATGGTGTTTGTGAAAGTGTTCAACCCCTGTGATGTGGAGATGAAAGACCCTATCGACGCAACCATTACTGTATCGATGCGTGTGTTCTCACAAGCTTATCCAAACATCAGTGTGCCAGTCACATCCTCTCATCCAAGCTGGATGGCACGTGTGTTTGGCTGGGTGGGCTGCCCAGCCTGTTTTATGGTAAGGGAAATGCTGATATTATTGATTAAAAATACAGCATTCACAGAACCTTCTCTAGGAAAAAAAAACACTGGCAAGCATTAGGGCTGTTAAATTTACTTGATTAAAATCATTAATTAAAATGTACCTTCTTGATGAATCAAAAGTGATTAGTTGTCAGTTTGTATGATGATAAAGCAAAATCTTAAATCTCCTACTTTAAAATCTCTCATATGGCAAGAAACCAGAGTCTTGATCGACACACCCTTTTAATGCTATTATAAGTGTTTTTTATTTGTTATTTTTAAGTCTTTTACTTTTTTGAATACTTTTAGCCACTTTTTGTATAATTACATTTTAAGTACGTTCTAGTTTAATTAAAATGTTTAGACTAGAGGCTGAGTTGAGGGACCTCCAAAATAGTTTGAAATTGAAATTTTTGGCCATGGTAAAAAGGGGTTAAGTGCTTCCTAGTTTATACTTTTCCAACAATTTCCAAATATTTAGGAATCTTAGAAACACTCTGCAGGGTTTATTATTGTTCAGTTAAATCCATTTTTGTTGTTTACCATTTTAAAATCTGCTCAATTAAACATTATAATAATCAGTATGTTATTGTATTACTAACATAATCAATAATGACAGCCTTAGCAGAAAGTTGGAACTGATGGAAAAGCTTTTTTGCTAGCTTTGTAGTGTGATTCAGTAGTGTAGCAATTCTGTTGGTATGGAAGCAGCTTCTCCAACCTAGGCTTTAACCTTTATCCCATAGTTGGAGGTCACTGTAAAGGGCCACTGCACCAGAAGCAGTGTGTATAAGCTCCAGCAGAGGATGACCTGGTTTTCTCCACAGCTCGCAGGATGCAGCTGCGCTCCACTCTGGACTGGTGTCCCATTTAGGGTCCTGCATGTGCTAATTGTCCTCATAGATATGTAAAGACCGCACTCTTCCAGGATGTTTTGTTTGATCCCTTGATATTTCTTTCCATCTCAGTTTTCTCCAAACATTCCCATGTGAGTCTCTCCTGTATCACAGGATAGCTACCAGTCTGGGAGGGTGTGGGATGTTATTCGAAAACACATAAGCTACACCCCATACAGCACCCTAGAAAGATTCACCACGCTTAAAGGAGAGCATTTTGCTGCTTACTGTTTGTGACCTACCATGGTTACCACGTGCCCTACTTTACTTCACTTTGCATTACGTTGCACTGTAAGTAAGGCTACGTTCATAACAATGCAGACGTATTTTGGGGCAGAGATAGTCATGAGCGGGAAACTGTCAAACATGAATACAAAGCGTATGGCCGCTGTCCTACCATATATTTTAAGTGCTGCATTGTCCAGCCTTGCATGTCTATTGACAGCAGCGATTAATTTCTCCTTCAGTTAGTTCAACATTAATGCCACTGACTGAAGCCCCACCCACATCATTTCCTGCTGACTGATGCATGGGTGCGTAAGAGCACCTCTGTACCATGTTGTTGATACACCCCTCAGTCTCTTCTGAGCATCTGTCACTTATCATCTTTTGCGGAAGCCACTGTCAGTGATCAAACTTAGGCCTCTGGGAGCATCTGGTCAGAGTGAAGTAGGCGGAGAGGAGGGAGTAAAGATCACTTTGCAAAAGCACAAGCTACTTTGTGATTTTTTTTTAAAATAAAGATTTAGATTTTTTTCTCAGCAAAACCTTGTAGTGTATAATTAGGACTACAGATATTTTAACAACTACAGATATTTTAACACCTCAGTTATCTTCTTAATTGACATGAGTGGTAACTTTCTCCAGTAACTCATTTCAGCAGGGCAGTTTACGTGGTAGCACCTCAGAGAAGCTGCTTAAACAAGAGAACATAAACATGCTTTGGTGACTGCTTAGAAACGTTTTCAGTAGTTATTGGCCTGATTTGGTAGTTTTTAGTAATTCTTGCTGTATGTTTAATAAATCGTTCATTTTCAACCAGTTGCTTCTTTTTAAAATAATAAAGTGGCTAAAGCTTGTTTTGTGAAGTAGCCTAAAGGCTACCGTTACTGAAGCCTATTATTATTATTATTATTATTATGCTATTAAAAATTATGCTCTTATGCTATATAAAAAACTATATTGTAACCACATCATCCACATCTTTCAAGACCTCTTTTTGCGAGGAATCCATTCCATGTGTGGAAGGATGCAGCTTGACTTTCAGTTTGAAAAAACTACAAATGTTGTGAAGCTAGAGGACTAGAGCATGTTTTCTGATGTTTATGTTGTCTAACACGATTGACAGTTGCGATAGATAGAAACTGTCCACGATGCACCGTGCAATCGTGTGTTGGCTCTAGCGTAGCTTGGGTAGTTTCTTTTTTCTCTCCATTAGTCGATCCAGCGTTCTCTCCTGGTGTTTCCTCTTGAATTATGCCAACTTTTCTTCACAGTGGGAGCGCGGCTAGTTCTACACTCATGACAAGCATGCTTAATTCTGACTTGGTGGTGGAAATAGTGTTTGAGCTGAGAGCCCAAGCCAGTGTATGTGGTTTTACTGGTTCTCACAGTACGTGTCCACTCGAGGGCTGTGTTTGTCTGCAACACAAGATGCAAATTAACCTGTCATCGAGTCATGGATTTCAAAAAATTAATAAATAAATAAATTCTTTTCTCGAGCAAGCTACTCTTATAAACTTAAAAATGTGATACTCCGATTCAGAACTGTCTTTTTACTCATCAGAGCTGCAGTGTCAGTGACTTTCTGCCATGTTACTTTTGTCTTTGTATTTGTTTTAGACAGTACAGAATGGGGAACCCAAACATAGCTGTTATTAACTGTCCATGTCGTTCAGGTGAAATTATGTAGGCACCTCATTATTGTGCACGGACAATGAAAAGTTGCTTTTGCCTGATAGGTCAGTGCTGCACGGCTGCCATTTGTGATTTGCACAAAGTTGAAAGCAACCCTATTTTTCAGGCTGCTCGCTATCCCACAATCCCTCATACTAAACACAAAACATACTTTTTTTGCTGCTCTCCATTGAAAATGAATGGGGTGAAGTTTCACATGACGTATTTGTGTGCAGAGCACCATCAGATTTCATTTGTAGAGCTTTGCTGTGGCGTGTGTTTGTCTTATTATAAAGAGTTATTGGTATGTTGATGGATTGGGTGTTAGAGCTTCATTTAGTTGTGCATCTGGTTGTGTGTTTTTTTTTTTTTCCTTTCTGAATTCTGTCCTCATCCTAGCCAGTGGGCCTTCAGCAATGTCTGTGGTGTTTTGAAGGCTTTTTTAATTACCTGAGCTGTTCTGTGGCATTCATTTGTTCTGAAGCACTTCAATTTTCACACCAGGTGATGATAATGCCTTCTCACGTATGTAAAAGCTTGCAGTGGTCACACACACACGCACACACACAGGTTATTTAGTGCTGTTTGGGTTCTGAGGCTGCAGCCGTGGTGTTGCTGTGGATTTTCTCACCCGGTGAACAAATTACTCATGCTCTTTATTCTCTCCCTTCATTCTCTCTGGATTTTCACACTTTCTCTTTCTCCCTCTCTCACTCTGTCTCTGTCTTTCTCTTTTCTCCTCCCTTTCTCTCTGTCACACTCCTCATACTTCTGTCTTAGTCTCCCTGTCTAACCCTGTGTCTCGGTTTGTGCACTGTGTAATGTATTCTTTCACTATATGCTGTGTAGATTCACTCTGGATTTTGTGGGGTTTTATAGTTTCATATTTACACCAAATACTAGACAGAAATAAATTACTGTGCGGTTTCCTCATTGAAACGTGACCAGACTTGCAGGTAGCTATGATATGACATGCCCAGTTTTCATTATAATATTGTGAACTCCTAAGCCGAGTGGTGACGCCAAAATACATTTTGTCTGCACATTCTTGTACTATGTTTATACATCCCGCTCACTCACAGCAGTGAACGTCACACTAACGCGGTGCTGGACAGCATGTATTCCCAGGGCAGCTACAAACAGTGCCCTGCCTTACTGGACCCTTACTAGGGCCCGATGTATGCCCTTTGTACCTTGACTGAGACCAGCTCGGTGAAGCGCTGGATAACCTTTGCATGCTCTGTGCTACTGCCCCCTAGCCCGCCGCTAAGAGAGGCTAGCGTGCTGTGTAGGCGGAGCAAAGCTGTGCTGTGGGCGCTGCAGCACTCTGCGGAGAAAGCAGCTAGCCAGGAGATTCTGATTGTACAGCGGATGAAGCCATGGTTGTGCTTTCAACACAGGCATCGGACGAGGATTTTCTGAACAACTTCCTGTTTTTCTTTAAATGCTGTGTCCACTCACTGTCCACTCTGTTATACACAAATACCTTGTTGGTCTGCCTTGTAGAGAGAGAGTAGCTTATTTGTTGCTGCTCAGTGTCCTTCATCAATGACCTACAGGATTGGATTTTTGGCTGTTGGACTATTCTCAGTCCAGCAGTGACACTGAGGGGTTTAAAAAGTTCAGCAGCTCTGCTGTGTCTGATCCACTCTTTCCAGCACAACACACATTAACACACTACCACTGTGTCAGTGTCCCTGCGGTGCTGAGAATGATGCACCACCCAAATAAATACCTGCTCTGTGGTGGTCCAGTAGTGGTCCTGACCATTTAAGAACAGGGTAAAAGGGGGCTAACAAAGTATGCAGAGAATCAGATGGTCTACAGTCTGTAATTGGAAAACTACAAAGTGCACTTCTATGGTAAAAGGAGCTGATAAAATGGACAATGAGTGTAGATACAAGGGGGTGTGCTTAATGAAGTGAGCCAGTGTAAGCATCCTGATGTTGCTGATTTCTGAAAACCAAGAGGCTCGTATGTGTGTGGTATTATTGGTCATTTTTTACATTTGTCATTTTTTACAAGTGGGCCATTCCACACTAACTCACCTAGTGCCTGGCAGGTCATATCAAAAACGGCAACAGTGTAATCATTTTTTGAGAATTGACTATTTAACATGTTTTTTTAATGATATATGTCCATACTTCTTAATAATAATAATAATAATAATAACAATAACCTTTATTTAAATAACACTTTTCATGCTGGTGGCTGCTCAAAGTGCTTTACAGACATACAAGCTTAACAGTAATACAAGAAATTATGAGTACTAATTGAAAATCATATAAGAAAATGACACAGATCAAATTAAAAAGATAAATACCAAGAGACGTAGAGTTTTAATTAAATGCTGTAAATGTAAATGTAAATGTGCTGGAACATAAACAGATAGACACTCTCTGATGTAAGCAGTGCTTTAAGGTTATTTAGAGCCTTAAAATCTATTAGCAGAACTTTAAAGTCTATCCTGAAAGATACAGGTCGCCAGAACTGTCTTTTGAAGCGGGAGTGATGTGATCTCTCTGTTTTGTTTTTGTTAGGATGCATACTGCTGCATTTTGTTGTAGAGGATGTATTGTTTTCTTAGGAAGCCCAGTAAAAAAGCGTTACAGTAATCAAGTCTGCTTTTAACAAATGCATGAACAAGTTTCTCTGCGTTGCTCTGAGATAGAAAAGGCCAAACTTTTTGTTTCTCAAATGATAGAAAGCTACTTAAGTGATATATTATTATTATTATTATATTTTCCAATATGTTAAATATAGCAAATAAATAGAAATTGTGTGCTAAAATTTGCAGGAAATTGCAGAAAATGTAAGTGTGTTCTTTGTAGAGCCAATTTTAACTTATTTTCACAATCAACAGAACATGTAATGTGACTTTTGCTTACGTCTGCATGTGATGTGATTTGCCAGGCCCTAGGCAAGTTGCTGTGGAATAACCCAAGGGTAAATGCTTAAATATTGTGTGCATGTAATAATATAGGGAAAAAGAGCAGATTGAGGAGTTTTTCTCAGGCTGTGAGGCTATTACAGAGACTGTTGGTATGGACTGTAGCAGGCATTAGTGCTGGGCCCTGGGCACTGGCCACATGTGGCTCAACTGGACCAGATGGACCTCTGACGGCCTCGATTGGCTCCAACGCCACTATGTACGGACAGGGTGGGGGTGGACTGCGTGTGGTCAGCTCCGCATCAGGCCTGCTACTACCGTCTGGCTCTGTAACAAGCAGATTTCAAATACGAGGGATTAGAGCCGATGTAGGCTATACGCACGCCCACATCACATACTCTCACGTGCACGCAAACACACACGCTCACGTCACGATCACTGGGCAGAGATCAGCTGGAGGTGAAAGAGTGGGAGAGCAGTGATGATTTATACACGAGTGAGTGCAGTAAGCAGGCAGAGATATGGGCAGGAGGCTAAAACACTGAGCGTTTCTCACTGAATACTTATAGTTTAGTGCTCATCTGAGTCACTTACATTTACTGTCTTATAACAACTCAAAGCCGCACTACGTAAGGCCTTATTCACACATGCTAACTCTGCGTTGCGTGAGTGACACGGCAGCGTGAGCACTACAGCTGGAACACACTGGCCTTTTATACATAGTGTTTAAGCTGCAGAGCAGAGCAGCGAGAAAGTTATACAGACGTTCCTTTTTCCAGATGGATAAATGGTCACATCAGTCACTCTGCTCAACAACAATATAGTTTATAAAAGTCTACTGTATATTTGTTTGTCTTCGACAGCTTTCTGACTTGAGATTAGGCAAAAGTTTAACCCTGGTAGACCAACCAGGAAATCTGTTTGCAGCACAGAATGTTTAACTGGTATTTTGTTATAGATTAAATAAAAATTAAAAAAAAGCTTTTAAGTTTGTATAGTTTTCTGTTTAATTTTCACTGATTTTCATGGCTTATTTTAGTGTGTTTTGTTGCATGATTGTGCAGAAAAAAGAGTGCCTGGTCTATTCTTTAAACACTGCACCGCTTCAGTGCGGCGTCTGGGACGCTCTGCTGCTTCGCACATGCAGTCTGTGTGAAAGCGCTGACCAGTTAACATGGGCGCCAAAATGAAAAGCATGACTTTTCACGTCGCTCACAAATGCAGATGCAGTATGTGTGAATAAGGCCTAAGATCTTTGTTAGAATTGAGTCAGCGTTGGGTCAGATTTGACAGGTGTTTTTCAGACCACGTTGTATGTCTTTACATATTAACGTCACATGCAAAGGTACGGCTCAGTGTTTAGGTCTCAAATGCAAAGTCAACATTATATTGTTCAAGATATGATGACAATAGTAGAAAATCTTCTTACATCCTTGGAAGACACTTCCTTCACTAAGCCACCAAGATTTCTTACTCTTTCAGTGTGATCACAATCATTGGATTCATCCACTCAGGGAAGAGGCCCAAAGCACAACTGATGTACCTTTTTAGGCCATGCATATGTTGCAGGCACCACCAAAATACCCATGCACACATACTTGTGGGGAAATTATTTATAAATATATTTAAAAAAGTTATATTTCTAACTACAGATCAGTGTCTAAAGGAAAAAACAATATAAAGTGTCTTGGTAAGCTTTTGACCCACCACAAGCAACCAGAACATCTTCACTGTGCTTTGGACGTAGATTTAATGGCGCTGTACTAGAAAGATGGGCACTGTTATTCCAAAAGATAGTAATTTTTTGCTTGAGGTGGTGGAGAGTGTTGTCTAACACTTTGGTCCAAAACATCTCACAGGTGTTCAGCTGGGTTGAGATCTGGTGATTGTGACGCTCGTAGCATATGATTATGTCATTTTAATACTCATCAAATCATTCAGTGACCCCTTGCACCTTGTGAGTGGGAGCATTGTCAGCCTTGAAGAGACCACTCCCATCAGGATAGAAATGTGTCATTATAGGATAAAGGTGATTGGTCAGAGTAACTTTCTATTGATATGCAGTGATCCTTCCCTTTCAGGGGACAAGTGGGCCCAAAACATGCCACCAAAGTGTCCCTCACAGCAAAACAGCCACCGGACTCCTTACTGTAGGGGTCGAGCATTCAGCCCTGTATCATTCTCTTGTACGCCCGCACATGCATTCGCCCACCTGTGGAGGAGATTGTGACGATTGACTCATCTGACCGTATCCCTTTTTTCCACATCTCTGTAAATGAATGCCTATGGATTTTACATCACTGAACTCTCAAGTGGTCATTTGTCTTCGTAATGAGGGGTTTATACACTGCAGTCCTACTATAATATTTCTCTCTGTGTAGGTGTGGACAGACTGTTCTTGCTGACACAGTCTGATCACGTCCCACACTGACATTCTCAGTCACCTGAGAAACGCTTGCTTTTCTGTTTTTCCTTTTATATCCAACTAATGCACAGGCATCATGTATCATGTATATCATGTATAAAAACATGTATGTATATAAACACACTTTAGTTACGCAGATGGCATTAGAAACTAATGCTATTACTGGTCTTATATTATCAGTGCAATGTGCCAACCCACTTTGCCTCAAGCTGTGGCATTTTTACATATATCTGCCAGCCAAAGAAACTTGCTTGTCTTGTATTGTGTTCTTTCTCTCTCTCTCTTTCCTCCCTCTCTCTCTTCATCCCTCTTTCTCCCTCTCTCCTCTCTCCTCTCTCCCTCTCTCTCTCCCTTCCTCTCCCTCTTTTTCTCTGGTTTTCTCATGTTCTCTGTGTCTTGTGTTTGCTCCATCATAATTAAGCTAGATCATTTTTTATCTGGACTCTCAGCTCAGTTCGGAATGCTTTACTGGCAAACTGACCAGCTGATGTTGAAGTCATCATGATGTTATGCAGGTTATATGTGAGGAACGGAGAGAACAGTTCTCTCTGTGTGTGCGGTAGATGTAGCCTGGGCTGGGTGGTGTCTTGTGACCTTTTCCTTCCTGTAGGATTAATATAATACACTCATTCTCCTTCAGACACAAAGCCCTGTCACTGCAGCACATTCCATTAGTCAGTTCATCCACTGACAGCTCTCTCTGCTCTTATGAAGACTGACATTACTATGAGCGTTTATGTCTGTCTTGCTTTATTAATGTTGTGCCCTTTAAGACCGCAACAGATAGTGGTGCAGCACACTGTGCAGTACCTGTTTTGGTACTGTTTCTTATGGGAGGATCTGTTTATTTAATAGCCCAAGTCAGGGTTGTTGTGATACCAAAATTTAGACTTGGATACTGATACCAAATGTTGTATCATGATGCCCAATAGCAAAACAGTACTAAGCAACTGAAGATGATAAATTGATGTTATTAAAATGAATTCATAAATTATTGTGAATTTGGCACTCAGTCAGCCCAAAACTCTTCAAATGTTAAGTGAATCAAAGTAACTAATTCAAAGCCTCTTTCAAGTGAAGATTAACAGTGAGACAAAGGTGTACACTACAGCCCAACGTTCATAACACTGTGTTTAATACAAAAACGAAATAAGGTGACGCTGCAGAGTAAAATTCTTCATCTGTATGTTTCAGATATGCTAATGAGGCTGTCTTTGCCTATCTGGGAAAATTAGCATGCTCAGTTTGATTAACTTACAGGCAGTACTTACAGGCATACAGTGCACATGTGCCATGTTAGTCATATTTTTAAGACTTTTTAAGTTAATTTAAATAAAGAATTTAGGGTACTCAAAGTTAGAGTATTGAATTGTTTACCATGTTTTGTTTGTTTCCTATATCTAGAAAGTAACTTTCTATATATTATGGAACACTAGTGATAATCTTGATAATGTCCCTGTTATAGTTACAGCGATTTGTATTAGTCTTTTTGTGAAAAAGGCTAAATACAGCAATAATAAGCAATATTATTCGCTCTTTAATGCGCCAAACTGGCATTTTAATAATAATCAATTAGAAGCAACTGTCAATTTAACGCAAAGAGTCATGCATAATTATGCTACGATATTTTGTTATGGGTGTAGCAGCAGCATTTAAAAACACAGATTGTGCACAATAAAAATAACAAATTAGCAGCGGTCAGGGTTGGGAGGTATAACAGTTAAAGGGACACTGTGGCATTTAAAAATGATGCCGGTATTTAACAATGATACCAGTATTTCAAAATTATGGTCAGTCAGATTTCTATTCCGCGTAGCCACATAAAACCATTTATATTTTAGAAAGGCTCACTAATTGGTGGTTGTAAAATCAGAGCCAGGAAAATCCCAGGCACCAGACACTTGACTTTTGCGCTCTTTATCATCTACACTTGTTTCAGCAGAGCACTAGTTAGTTAGAATCAAACCTTTACTGTGGTGTGTGTCACTGTTTGTACCTGTAGGCTGCTCGCTAAGCTAACGTTAAGTTAGCCGATCAAGCTACAGATCCAAACACCCCAGAACAGGTTTAATTTCGTCTTGCTCGACTCTCTCAGGTTCTGGACGTTACCATCTTAGCTTGTCTTGGGCCTTTTTTTGTAACAGAATCAGAGATGTTATCTGCGCTGTTATCGTGCTAGCTAAGCTAATGTTAAGCTGCTTCCCAACCCGGGAAAACTAATACTGTGGAAAGGTCTTTGTCGTCCCCTCTGGCACAACTGGAAACTGTCCTAGATATACTGAATTTGCTACTGTGTGATGCATGTGGTTTTAAATGATAAGACAGTATAGAGCTTATCAATAATTTTGTCCTGATTTATCTGCTTACCAAAATTGCTAATCATCCCAGCCCTAGTTATTTCTGAGATTCCTACTTTTTGACTCTCGTCACGTGAGTTAACTGTACCATCTCATTAACATCCCAAACTGTTGTCTTGCCTGCTTTAATGCATTCGTTTATGTGTGTCTGTTTTTTTCCAGATCATCAGAAGCTTGAGAGAGAGGCTCGAATCTGTCGACTGCTCAAGCACCCAAATATTGGTGAGTCTTATTCCTAATAATGATGCCATGTAAAAGTTTGAGAAAACATAAATTGTCCAAATTGCATGAACGTTCCCAATTATAGATTTAAAACTGATTTGATGGGCTTATTAAAGCTTGACTACAGCAATACAACCTCAGCCCAGCTCATACTATTGCGTGAAATGAGTTGTGTCTGTAATGAAATCTGCGATTTTCTCCCTCTTATTACAGTTCGACTTCATGACAGCATATCAGAGGAAGGCTTCCACTACTTGCTGTTTGACTTGTAAGTGTGTGTTCCTTTAGTGTTAAGACTCTTGGCATTCAACTCTTGACCGCTCAATGTAAGCTGTGCATTGTTCTGTCTCACACCTCCTCACTGAGGGCTTCCTTCTGAAGACTGTCTGATGTCTTTGGTGGAGATGTTTTTCTCTTATGACTCTCATGTTATTGTACTCTTTTTGAGCATGAAAGTGGAAGCAGGGATGAGTCAGAATTTTTGAGAAATCAATAGAAGCAACTGAGGCATCGTGGTTCAAATGTCACATCGGGGAATCAAAGTGTTGAGGTTAAAAAAGGAATGGTAAGCGCGAGGGGAAGTGGCGCACTAAACCTCAGCCAACTGCAGAGTGGAAGGTCAAGTAGTTGCCGCTTTATGTAGAGCCGCCGTAGGTTCATTCTAGGCCTATACTTGAGCTCACTTCAGGCAGTAGCATATAATTCAGCCTGTTTATGTGTTGACTACTTCACCACACAAACTATATTCAGTCTGTTTTGAGAAATAAATGTAACTGCTAACCCTAACAGTCTCATTTTCAGTGACTTAGGGCCAATCACGTTTCCTGTTTTTATCCCTACCCCTTGTTTTTGAGTGTCACCTTGCCCCTTGGAACTGAGTTAAAAGGTATAGTGGTTGAAATCGTCCTCTACAAAATGGGACAACCCTCAAATAAAAAAGAACATTACTTCATTAACAGGCTACTAGTGGTGCTCTGTAGGCGACCCTGCCGGTCTGCAGTGATAGCAGAGGGGTAAGGGCTAAGTGGTAGGGGCGAGGGGTGAAGTGCGATTGGGCCTTTGTCCCCTTTAATTCATTAAAACTGGATCAGCATGTGGAATCATAGCGATCTTTGCACTACCGTGTTTTCTACCACTGTGTAAAAGAACCTCCATGCTGCCTCTATTGTTGGATGCATGCATGATAAATCACATTTTTATCACTATCGCAATATGAATTTCCATGATAAATGTATCATTAAGGGCTGCAATGACAGATCAAATTACCTCATACAAGCAGTGCCAGAGAGACTTCATGATGCTCCCACAATGTAATGACGCACTCAGTATCGTGTTTTAGGTGTGTGAGGTAGTAATAGTTACTTTCACAACAAACATAGTTAATAACTGCACAAAAAATAAATATATAAACAAGAATATTTATTTGTTCTTCTGTATCTATATAAAAAAATAAATTAATATTCATTATATAGCTTTTGTTATGAAGCTGTTTTAGTATTTGTTTTTATTCTGCACAATAAAGAGTGATGCTTTTTGTAATTTTGTGTTTTGCTATTTGCACAAAGGAGAGCTTGTTTAGTTCGATTTCTGTTTACACATCCAGCAAAAGGGCTGCACTTTTGTCACATCCACTCAGCATCACATTATTTTAAGAATAATTTATTGCTTATGATATTGTTATTGTGATATCCGACAGCTTTATCAAACATCACATATTGTGTCCATGTCATGCAGCCCTAATCTGCACACATTCAGAACACAGTTCACATCGCTGTGGAAACCCTTATTATTGATTTGTTTCAGAGTAGCAGCTAAAAGTGGCTGAAGTGTGCGAAGTATATTCCGATTCAAATGTTTGCTTGTTTAAATAGTGGTAGGAGAGGTGAGCCAGCAACTGAAAGATTGTGTGTTCAAATGACAGAATTGACAGGGTGTACCTGGTTGTGCCCTTGGGCAAGACACTTCACCCCCCACTGCCCCAGACAGCGCTGCTCTGCTGACAACGCTGTGCTGCTCCCAGAATTGGGCATATGTAGACAGCAAAATGACAAATTTGTGTGGCAAAAAAAATGCTAACATAATTGTGAAATCACATTAGTGAAGTACACCGGTGAGCCAAACCTTTATGACCAGGCTAATATGCATTTTTTCCTTCGTGTGCTGCCAAAACAGCTCGGACCCACCGAGGCATGCCCCCCTACAAGACATCTAAAGGTGTTCTGTGGTATCTGGCACCGAGATTTGTCAGTGCACTGCAGTACACTATATTGTTATATGCGCATTTCTTCATTCTATATTAAAACCAAAGCAAGAAACTCTAAGTTACGAATATGAATAGCCTCACTAACATGGTTGATTAATCTCTACACTGACTAAACGAAATCCTAGCAACGTCTTTAAGGAGGCTAGCTTTACATGCTGTGTTTTCTGTCATGTTGAATGCACCAGTTGCTTAGAGTTGCATAGATTCCTGGAGCGTTCTCTCCCACAGCCGCAGTAATCCTCAGCTCAACCATTTTGTTACATCTCGTCTTTCTGACGCAGCGGAATGTGCTAGAATGTGCTGTTGAAGACGTTGAGATTCCCTGAGAATCGTCATGCTAGATTCTTGTTTCCATGGAAATGATGCCGGGCTGTTGGGTATGGTGTGTGTCTGTGGCTGTGTTCACATTACAAACCTTGTTGCTAGATGCATTTTTTTGCTCAGATTTGATCTTTCTTGATGGTTCAGATGACCCATATCTGCCACTGGTGTGAAAAGACCTCTGGCCTAGAAGGACAGCTGCTGATCCACTGTCCAAACTGAATGCTGACCACAGTGACAAATGCATGCATAGTAAAGTGTGATGTTAATTCAGATGCGTTTTATTGTGTCGTGGGAAGCAAATATGGCCATACATGTTGATATTCAGTTAAGCTTTTGCTGTACATTCAGTATTTCTGTTGATTGTTTCCTCGTATTATTTTCATTAAATACACAGTTGTTACTGACTGGAGGGAAGTTGCTGTCAGAAAATATACAATACTGTGCAAAAGTTGTTCATTTATTTCATTTCCAGTCTAAACGATCGTTAAGTACGAGTTATTCATTTTAGGAAAAAAGAAGAAAAAAGGAGAAAACACGTTTAAAAATGACATATGAGCCTCAACAACTAGATATAATATCATTTTTTAAAATTTTTTTAGTGTGTCCACCCTTTGCCTTTATTACAGCTTCCATTTTTTCAGGAGACTTGCTTTCAGTTTTACAAAGAAATCTGCAAGGATATTAATCCACACCTTCACAGTTCAGTCTTTGAAGAAAACTAACCCAGCATAACCAAAAGCTAGCAAGCTAGACCACCTGTCTGCAGCTGCCTGTCGCCTGTTCATTCATTTATCCAGACACGAACTTTGTTTTTTCGTCCATTCCTTCATTCATGCGTTGCTTCGTCCATCTGTTTGTTTGTTCATCTGTGTGTTAATTCATCTGTTTGTTTGTTTGTTTGTCTGTCCATCTACGTCTGTTCGTCAGTGACTTTTTTCATCCGGCTACCGTCACATAAAGGTTGAATGATGATTTTGGTTCTGTATGAGGGGGCGGAGCAGGCTAGGAGTGTTGGACAGAGAGCTGTCAATCAAGCTGCTCATTAGCCATGCCCACACAGTTAGGTCTAATCAGTGGTTTTAAGCTGTGTTTTAGCATATTTATATCTTCTGTTTTAATATAACACTCAAGTTTATTATCATACAAACGTTTTTAATATTTTCTCTGTGTTCCTTGGGGCTTTAAGTTCTGTTTGTCTGATGGGAACAGTTTTAGTGGTCTACCAGGGGCATGTTCAATTTCAAAACGTTGTGCACTGGGTTTCTGGGTTAAACAGCAAAACAGTGTGCAACGGGCTTTAAGGAACGCTTTCTCTTGTTTGTATATATAAACCCCACTGTATTAGAAAGACACAATGGATTCTAATAAAGTCCTCTGCAGTGGAGCCTCTGCAGCTTGGTGTACAATTGAAACAACTGAAGACGTTAGAAGACATATTTTGAAGTATTAAACACCCATTTAAACCTATTTCATCAGGCTCCGAAAATTCTTCGAGAAGAATGCCAAGAATGTCTTCTCAGCTGCCATAGTTGCAGTGCTTCTGTAACACAACAGAGTGTCCAGCGTGCCACCGTTTCCCTTTAAATAAACATTTTGCTACGTCTTGTCTGGTTTGAACACAGCCCTGGTCTTGCATGATTCTTAGGAGTCCCATTTTCTCTTTAATTTTAATCATTTTAATCATTTTTTCTCTTTAACTTTTATCATTTTTTCATTCTAAATTTTGAAACGAAGAGTGGTCTCTGACTTTTGCACAGTGCTGTATTTTTTTAATGTTATGTAACCCTTGGTAAGCATTTTTTCTCCCATTCCCGCAGTTAACCAAATATCAATTCAGCAATGAATATGTGCTATTTAACCCTGTAATGTGAACTTAGTCTGTGTGTGTGTGTGTGTGTGGTGTATGCTGGAAGTGTGAGTGAGTGAGCTGATGATAACCTGCTCTTCCTGTCTTCTGCAGGGTGACGGGGGGAGAGCTGTTTGAAGACATCGTAGCCAGAGAGTACTACAGTGAGGCTGACGCCAGGTATGCAACCCATCCTTGCACTTGTCTTTTTCTGTGCATTTTCTGCTGTCGTGACCCCCCCCCCTCTTCCTCTCTGTCTCTCTTTCTCTCCTCTTGTTTCCCCTTGTTTTCTCTCCTCCATCATTCACCCGGGTTGATCTTCACCCCCACTTGCACACATTGTACTGTTTTACATGTGTTAGCTGCGTCAGTGTTTGGATGTGCTTTTTTGGAAAGCTTCCTCCACAGGCTAAAACACTGATCTCATTCACGTACAGAGACACTTAGTGGTTTAAAGGGGCCATATCCTACATTTATTCTTGTATTTTATTTCTTGTGTGCTTTGTGTATGTGTCAAAAATGTTCCAAGAATCAATTTTACATGATTTTCTCTTTATTCCTCATAAGCAGGCTGTTTTTGGTTACTGTGCCTTTAAGACTCTCTCTCTCTCTCTCTCTCTCTATATATATATATATATATATATATATATATGATCTCTGTTCTGTTGGCTGCCCTGTATTGTACCTCATAACATCAGTGTAAATGAGCAGGCTAAACTGCTGTAGGCTGAATAGGTGGGGATGTGACTTCACAAAATAAAGAACTTAAATTTGTGTTTTTGCAGCTTAGTTTCCAAATATGGACTTAAATGACGTTTTATGCCATATCAGACTTTTTTTATTTTCACATGATATGGGCCCTTTAAAGCAGTAGTATAATTTGAAAGAAGGACATTTGTGTTTTTACACATCATAGGTAGTTTACATGAGATCCCAACAAGTGTTTGAACGAGCAGACAGTGGCAGAATCATGGACTGAACTGCGCTGTATTTGAATGTTTAGCCTCTCATGTTTTTAATTTTTCAATCTCTCTTTCTTTCTTGATCTTAACCGATCTTTCTCTTTCCTCTCCACCTCATCTTTTCAGCCATCTCACTTACAGCAAACACACACATACGTACACACGTAATGCTATTCTTCAGCTCAAGAAAGAGATTGCGATTCACTTATCCATGCTCCACCCACAAATGCGTCCTTTCTTAGTGACTGAGGTTGGAAAAGCTTTACTGAATGTTGACACACTCCCAACAGGGTTCAACATTAACTTGTTCCCCAACATTTCTGATCGGGCAACTGAACTGAAAGTTTACTGTCCCTAAAAGATTTCAAGCTCTCCTGAGTAAATTTTGATTCAGTTTTTTTTTCAATCTTCTCACTGTTTTATGTACCTTACATGGCGCTTGAACGATGCCTTACACTGCAAATGATTACTAGCTAGACATTTGGCAGTTGGCTACATCTAACTTGATGCTCAACTAACCTAATACATTTATTCTGGAATTTAAATTTGCTATGTAACAAGTTTCAAGTTAAAAATGTTATCAAGGTGGGCTGTATTGTTGTAGTTGATTGAAACAGCAATTTGGAAACATCAGTGCCTTTGCCACCGTGCTAAAATTAGTTTGTTTACACATTAAAAAAAGAACTACACCCGATCTGTCCTACCAGTGTGACCTTTCACACACATACCAAATAAATGTCATTTGATTAATAATGCATAATTGAGATACTTGGACAAAGACTGAGTTTGCTGCAGTTTCTCATTAGATTAAGTAGAATGTTTACCAAGAGCCTGTAAAGCTTGTGCAACCTCAGCACATTTGTAGGCAGAGCTTGGATTGGTCTCTTCTAGTGACTCCCGTACTCTGCTATTGAATGATAGCGTATGTATGTGTGTGTGTATATGTGTGTTTGTGTGTGTGTGTGTGTGTGTATGTTAGGGCTGCACTACATATGGTTTGTTAAATGCTATTGTGATATTGGGTCTTATAATATTGATGTCACAGAAGGGAGCGATATGCAAATGCACAACATTTTAGTAACAAAACAAATTATAGTGTCATAAAATGGCATTTTAAATTTGAATCCTACATGCCTTCTTTATTTGTAAACTGTTTTGAGTTTTTTGGCAACTCAACTCACCACAAACATTGCAATTTGCCCCCCCCAAGACAAAAAGTTTTGGCACTCCTTTAGCGTGGAGTGATCCTGACCATTCACAGTTCCAGATGAGCTTTTCTATGGGTGTTTTAATGAATCATGGAATCCATGTAATACAGCAAAAGTAAAGTATGTTGGTCAGTCATGTTTTACCATGTGTTGATGTCTTACCATGCATCTGATGCTTAGATTTGTCTGATAATTCAAACCAATATGTGATGATGCATTTATTGTATTCTAGAAAAGCAGAATGTTTAGATGCTGCTGGGCTACTGAGATAAAATATCTGCATTCATTCACTTTACTGCAATGGTGAAGTTTGTAACAGTATAAATAAAAATGTTATATTTATCCATAATGCTAGTCCAGGTGAATCGTGCCCTGACTTCTACGTTTTATGTGTTTTAGCATCAACAGATATGTGCACAAAAAATTATTGTGTTTCAGCATCTGCCTAGAATTCCAATATCAACGCATTTCTATTACAGGGAATATAACAGTCGTACTTTGAGCTGTCAGTATTGTTTATATTGTGTAATCTACTGATTATGATTAATTAAGTGATAGAGTTAGAGACTCATTCTTCACTCTTTTAAACAAAATGTTTCATCATAAAAGCTGGGGAAAATGACAACTACGGCTTTATAATTACCTGCGGATACTACGCTCATCATTCAACTAGCGAACTAATCACTTAGCCAATTTATGAGAATGTAAATTTTAATAAATGATTTTTAATTGAGTTATCGAATAATTGCATAATGTGATTAGAACTGTAATCTGTAACAAAACTGTCATAATGCCAGTGTTTTGTCCATGTTGTGCAGCCCTAGTGTGTGTGTATGTGTGTGTGTGTGTGTGTAAATGCTAGCATATGCTCGTGGGCCTGTGTGCGTATTTTATCAGTTGCGTGTGTTGGGTGTGTGAGTGGATAGTGTGGGTGTGTGTGCTTTTCCTTATCACCCTTCTGTTAAGAGCCTCATGTTGACAACTGACCATTACAGCTGACAATAGATTGTGTGTGTGGTGAGTATCATGTGAAAGTGTGTGCTGGCTGGTTTGATTTGTTCCAAGCCAGTTCACATCGAGAGTTTTGATGTCCTCTGTAGTCCGACAGCAGTTTTATAGAGGCAGCAATGAGTGCTGACTGTGAGACAGAAGCAGTGTTTACATGCACACCAGTGGTTTATCATTAGTACATCTGCGACTGCAAGTCTTACTGTGTAAACAGGGCTGTTTGGTTATCGCCAGGGCTGTGACAGTATGTTTATCTTCAGTCTTGATAAGATTTTTGATTGTCAGGTCAAAATTAGGTACTATTTTTGAAATTTTCAGTGTTAAAAATATCTTCTACAGAGTTCTGATTCTCTACTACGCAGACTGGTTAGGCTCCAAAAGTACAACTATTATTGTAAAAAGCATTTCAAAACAAAACAATCGCAAAGCAGCATGTACTTGTGCAAAATAGTGATCTAATAAAACAGTACAACTGAGCTATAAATACTACAAAGTGGATAAGATGTGCCCTAATATCTAGTTTTGATCACTAAGTTAGGGGTGTATCAGCAATATAGTTTTGAAATTTACTGCACTGTTACAAACTTTTTCAGTTTTGTAAAACAGTACTGAAAAGGTTACACCTTTAATGGGACAAAATGAAAAATATAACAGTTGCTACCATCTGTTGTAAACATGCCTATTCGCCTCCTTCAGTGGTGCCACAATAGCCTAGATAACAACAACCCAACAAACTGCAAATAAAAAACGAGCTGCAAACTCAGGAAACACTTGATACGTGATAAAGTTAAACAGTAATACAAGAAATTATTAGTAATAATTTAGAATCATACAAGAAAATGACACAGATCAAATTAAAAGACAAACACAACGAAATGTAGAGTTTTAATTAAATGCAAAGTTGGAGAGAGATGCTTTGAGATGCTTCTTAAAAGTGAGCACTGAGCTTGACTGTCTAATCAAACTGAGTTCCACATTTTGGAAGCAGAATAACTGAACGAGTCTCTCCATTGTTTTCTGTATTTTACAGAATGTATTTGCAGAAGGTCAGTATCTGCAGATCTAAGATGATGTGCTGGAACATAAACAGACAGACAGTCTGTGATGTAAGCGGTGCTTTAAGGTCATTTAGAGCCTTAAAAACTAGTACCAGAACTTTCAAATCCATCCTGAATGATACATGTAGCCAGTGCAGCTCTCTTTTTTGTTATTAGCATTGTCATTAGCTTGGGAATTAATTTTTTCTGTATTTTTTTACATCTTAATGTTTAGAGTCGTGTACTTTAGGTAAGACAGTACATGTCAACTGGATATTAGCCAGAGATAATACAAATGAATGCTTCTTCGGGTGCTTTCGAGGTCAAAGAAACACCTTATCCACAGAATATGATGCCATTTTAATGACACATTGAGTCACACTGGATTAATATAAGATGGGGTTAAATGTGGGGTTAAAAAGGACTTAACCCCACTTATGTAAAACTAATCCCACCCGAATACGCTTTTGTCAGCCTAAGTTTAACACACATATTTGATTCAGCCTATGTTGGCCATACTATTCAAGATTCAAGATAGATTTGGACAAATCATGACTCTCTCTTGGAGTTTTTGTGACTTTTTGCAGCACTTACTGTCTTAAAGTGTGCCATTAACGTTATAGTTAAGTCAGCTTATGCTGGTGTGCATGTAAATAGAACTATAAATAGAGTAGTTTTTATTCAGCCCGTGTAAACGTCTTGGTTTGTTCCAGCTTCTTGGACTAACAGGACCTTAATCAGGCTAGTGTGAGCAGGTAAGCGTAACTAGTGTGTGCTGGAGTGCTGGAGCTGTTGCTGCTTACACGTGCAGGTGTTTTGAAAGTATTAAGTAATGTAATAGTGCAGTGTTCTACATGCCTGAGGATAATGTCAGTCAGGCAGCTGTGTTCCACCAATAGACCACCAATAACAAGTGTCATTGTACAAATCATAGGGGTGTAAATCTGAAAGTGACAATTGATTTTGCAGTGTCAAAATATGTGTTGTATTCACTATACATTTTTTAATAAATGTGAATTATACCAAAGTAATCCATTCAAATCTTGATGAAATTACAGATTTCACTGGCATTGAGTTGTTTCCCAAATAATCGTAATTGAATCAAGTCATTGTGAGTTCAGAGATTTACACCTCATTGCACAGTGTTTCTTTCTCTATATCTCTCTCTCTTTCTCTGCCCAATCCTGCCCCCTTATCTCTCTCTCTCTCTCTCTCTCTCCCTCTCTCACTTTCTCACTGTCTCTATCTCTCTTGCCCCCTGTGTCCTCAGAGAGCAGTAGAAACTAGGCCTCCAATTAACTATTGTAATTAGGACTTAATTTCTCTTCTCTCTCTTTCTGTTGGACTTGCTCCTTCTCCTTTTCTTTCTCCCTCTTTCTTTCTCACTCGCTTTTTCCTTTCTCTCTGTCTAACTGTGTCACTCATGGCTTTGTTTCTCTCTTCTGTCAGATGGTGCTGAATAGACGGTAGCACCAGTGTGTGTTTGATTGATTGTAGTGCTTTGTTTTCTGGCTGATCTTGTGGTTTGAATGCAGACTTATGATATATGTTGGAACCAAGGATTAGGGATAATAATACTACCGAATATACAGTAGTTCTCAAGTAATCTGCCATCTGATGGTTTATCTACTAATCTAAACCAAACAAAAAAATTGTATTTGACTGAACAATAACAAACCGTGAATAGGCTTTCAAACATTCCAACAGCCTTTAGATGAACAAGGAAGCCTTTAAAAATAGGTGTGTATCAGGCTTTGTTTCTGGCTGAAAGAGAGAGCAGTAGGAGAGTTTAAAATATGTATTATTAGGGCTGCAAGAACTGGGGTTTTCTGTTGCATGTTCTATCAAGTAGCTTCTCAGATATATGAATATTCTAGATATATTCTAGAAGATAATAAAGGCCCAAAACTGGCGTTTCACTGGTGTAGCACTGGATTTTTAAAAAGTGTTTTTTTTATTATTGTTGTTGTTATTATTACAAATATTATTTATTATCAGAATTGTATTTGTTTTATGTAATAAATAATTTCTGCTTGTTATTTTGCTTGTTATTTTTTTATGAAATAATACAAGGTAATGAAAAAACATCACTGATAAACAATTATTTTCATAGAAAGCAGCAAAAAAACAAAAACAAGTTAAAAATGAAAACTCTTGTCTCAAATTAGAGCCAGTGTTACTTACAAATGAGTAACAGCAGCAGCGAGACTGATGTTCACGGAGAGTCTGTTTCATCACTCACCTTGGAACCCACAAGAACCACCTACTTTAACAGGAAGGGGCTGTTTGACTGACAAGAAAAAAGGCTAACCACAGATCCCAGATTTTGTGTGCTGACAGATTGTTTTGTTCTTTTTAGATTTGAATGTAAAACTGCCCTGATGATGCCATCTTTAGTCCCTCATTTTTAATCATATTATATGCTCAGGAGGTTTTTCTTTTGCATATAAAGGCTGTTAAGCTGCTTGTGTTTTTCTTAGTATCTGTCTTTAATGTGACAGTGTTAGCCAATACTGCTATACAGCGCACTACACATGGTACTGAGCTGGTATTGGCTGTTTCTGTGATGCCACTATGCAGCTCGCAGTAAAACATACTTTTCAATCTATGAAATTTAACTTCACTGCTGTGAGACTTCAGCGAAGGCAAAATGCACGAGTCTGACGGTAAACCAGCAGTAAATAATCCATGAAACTTGTCAGCTATGCAGGCTGGTTATTTAGCAGGTTAGTTAAGCCTCTAGTGACGTGTGTGATGAGCCAGTAGGCTAATTTTCTCATTGTGCTCTGTGAAATATAGTAGCAATCGAGGCCAGCGACATGCATCATTGAAAAACGCCTGAAAAGTGTTTGTATTCACGCATAATGAAGTGGTGGGGTATTCAGGTCAAATTTTGTTCTTACGTGGGTGCTCCAAAAGCAGAATTCAGGTAGCATTTCTGAAAAATAAGGAGCAAATGCGTGCCTTTTGCTTACAATGTAGATCCCTGGATAATCTAATTCTATTGAATATTTATTGCAGCCCTGATCATCATCATCGTACCGGTCGCCAAATAATCACTATCAATTTATCAAGATGATAAATTTGAATCAAATCAGATTTAATTAAGAAATCATGAAGGCCCAAAAGTCTCCATCTGCAAATGTCATATATCTATATATTGTTTAGACGGTTTGTGTGTGGGTGTGAATTGTGGATGATTAATCGCTAAACCTCCTGTATAATCCTTTTCACTGTCAGATTTAATGATTTAATATTGGTGTTTGGAATCAGAGCAGCAGAGGTTTCACAATGTGGTTACTGCGGTATTCTTTGTGTGTGTGTGTGTGTGTGTGTATGTATATGTGTGTGTGTAAGAGAATTCTGCAGGCTGTCTTGCTGCTCTAGTAATTAGTCACACATACTAGACATTTAAGCCCACACACACACACACTCTATACTTAACTCATGTCTTTCTCTCTTCCTCCTCCTCCTCATTTCTCTCTATATCACTCTGTCCTCTCTCTTTCACCTGACATCCTATCCTCTTAGTCACCATGCTCTCTCTCTGTCTCTCTCTCTCTCTCTCTCTCTCTCTCTCTCTCTCTCTGTTGTTAGCATGTCAGACTGTGTGCTGTTGCTGGTTTTGTGTCTCATCATGTTGAAAATGTTTTGTCTCCTCACCTCCTCCACTCTTCACTTCTTCTTTTTCTCCTCCACTCTCTCGCCTCTTTTACTCTTTCTTTTTCTTTCTCTCTTCTCTCCTTTTGTCTGATTCACCGCACCTCTCCAATTCCCCCTCCGTCCTCTCATCTTCCCTGATGGCTTATTACATTTAATTCTGTTCCATTCTAATTTATCCAATTCTGTTCGGTTCCATTTCATTTTATGTAACTTGATTTGTTGATTCATTTCTGGTTTGTATCACCATCGTTCACCATCATATATATATCTATACCTATATATTTTTTCTCTTCACTCATCCTCACTTCTCCTCTCACTCTCTCCCTTCCATCACTCCTCTTGTCCCCCTTTCCCCCTTCCCTCTTCTTTTTCTCCCCTGTTTTTGTCTTCACAGTCACTGTATCCATCAGATTCTAGACAGTGTCAATCACATTCACCAACATGACATAGTGCACAGGGACCTGAAGGTTAGTATGTAGCTCAGTCACATCCTTCTCTGCCTGTCCGTCTGTCTGTCACTGCCTGCACCTGTCCGTCTGTCTGTGGGTCTTGCCTGCCTGTCTGTCTGTCTAATTGTCAGTGGCATCATGAGCTTTCGTTCTTGCATTGCCTGTGCCCCCCCACCCCCAACATACCCCTTCCTAGTGTCCTTATTCTGTACATCAGTTTACTGTAGCCAAAGCACTAGTGTTGAACTATTGCCAGTGTTTTTCTAAGTTTTTTTTTTGGTTTAGACAGTTCATTTACCCCAAATCTACTCTCTCTGTTGAGTTTGGTTTGTATTTTTTATCTTGTTTACTCTGCTGTAAAAGCTCACATTTTTAGTCACTTTTAATTTTAATTATTGTAATGTTTATTGGTTTATAGGAACTCAAGCCTAAGATACACTGATACTATAATGATGTTACTTTTTTCCTTTACATAACAATAATTTAAAAGCTTATAGCTTTACAAATTTCTCTAATTTTTTTCGCTTTCCAGCCCACTATGGCTGAATATTATGCATCATAAAAAATAACTTGGGTACTGCAGCAATAAAGCTACTGAATGTGCCATTATTAAAGCAGCTTGCAGACTCCGCTAAGCTCTTTCTTCCAAAGCGGGTGGCAGATGCCCTCTCTATCTGTCTCCCTTGCTATCTCTTGAATAATTTGGTGGCTGGGGCAGAAGCGAGTGTGTTATACGTTACTATAGAACCCCGGGGTGACACACACACACACACACACACACACACACACACAAAGAGACTTGTAAGTGCTCACAGTGATGTTTCTGTCACAATAATCCATTTTTTTATGTATTGTAACCCCACTTTACAATGACTGATTTACATTGAGGAGCCTGTCTGACACTGCTTATAGTCTTATGTAATCTCTTTATACTTTATATATCATTCTGCCTGTCTCATATTCATATAATACTTCTGAAGATGGTCGACAAGTTAGATTTGTTTTCTTTTTTTTTAATTTTGAAAGATGTCTTTATAATATACACAACAGCTTTTTTATTACACTTATTTTTAATGTATTTATTTTATTAACTGTTTGGAGACTTTAGAGTAAATAATTAAATGTTTTCTTGTTAACTCTAGAATTATTTTTATTCAGCCATACATTTGGTTCAGCAACAGTTTCACATGAGAAGAAAATTTAATGAAAATTTTGTAAACAAAATCATGTAATTATTTAAATGTTTTGTATGATGAACTTCCAACTTTCAGATTTGTTTTTTTTTTTTGTGCCATTATTTACATTTGTTTCTCACTGAAACAGATTCTCTAGATTTGACAGTGAGTCAAAAAATGGTCAATTATAAAAGTAATCCTTATTAATTTTAAGTAGATATCTGTTTGAAGCTGTCTAGAACAGGTGACCCTGTGTAGAGTGGTGTAGAGGCTCAGCTCAGCGCTCTAATAGCCTTTCTGGATAGTGTGGAGGTTACAGCCTGACACAGTAACATTTGTAACAGTCCTCCTGCAGCAGCACCCCAAAGACTTTCCTCCCAGCAGGCCACAGCACTCAACAGCTGACAGTGGGGGAGGTGAAGAGAGAAGACACACACACACACACACAAACACACACACACACACACACACACACACACACACACACACACTTACTTACACGCTCATAATCACATATTCATGTCTTCATACTCACTTTGACATCTTCACACGCTGACATGCATGAGGCACAGTTTCATACCAGATATGTTGTTGCTCCTATTCGTACATTAACAGTTGTATGCAAAATTTTGGGGGCCGCTCGTCAAATGACATGTTTTCGTTGATTGTGATTTTCTTAGTGAACACATCCTCTATGGAGAAAACACTTTTGCACATTTTGATGCACAATTACTGTTTATTTGCTGAATTTAACATATTGGAGAAAAATAACATACACATAAAATGTGGCCTGAGCATAAGTTATGGCACATTTTATATTTTATATTTTTGTTTTTTTTTCCAATTTGTTAATCTCAGCAAACAAATAGAAATTGTGCACTAAGAATGACATATTTCAGTTTGTTCTCCATAGAGGATGCATCCACTAGGAAAAATCAGTAAAACATCATTTGACTAGGAGATGTTCATACGGCTGTTTGTAGTTTATATAGTACACTCACATGACTGCATAGCAACGTACATGGTACTTCACTGGTACCATCTCAACAATGAAAACTACCTCTTAAATGTTGGTTACACATTCTGTTCACCCCTCTCTCAGTCACAGAGAGAGTGGTGGTGTGGTGTGACCTGTGCAGTATTTATTCATTGGAAGGGACAGTGCTCTAATTTACTGCTCTGATCTTTAGTGCCATGCCAGTTAGAGTAAATCAGAGAGCACACACACTCACACAGATATAGCACAGTCTGTTAGTCCTATACACACACACACACACACACACACACACACACACACACACACACACACACAGACATATACACACACACACACACAGACAGTTATATTCACACGTTTACTCTCTCTTTAGTTGGTCTTTCTCTCATTTTTCCCCTCTGTCTCTCTTTATCTCTCTCTCTTTCTCTCTCTCGCTCTCACTCTCTCTCACTCTCTTTCCATCTCTGTCTCTATCTCTCTCTTTCTTTCTCTGTGTAACACAATTTCAGGTGCTATTTTGGATTCATGATGTTTGCATTACATTGAACTAGGCATGTGTCGATATAACAATTTGCTATCAGGATAATAATCTAGCCTTCTGTCATGGATTACAAGCACTAAGTGTATAAGACAGTAAATGTACATACATGTACTTTTCTCATTGTCATTGTTAATACAGATAATGTTGGTGCTCATATTTTTATAGGATTTTTGTCTATGGAAAAATTTTCTCTGATATTTTAATGGCCATTGATTGATTTCCATTAGAATTTTTTTTTGAGGGGGGTGGGGGATGGGTAAGGGTGGACCCTCTAACTAGCACATCAAGTATGAACAGATAGCATTGCAACCTTTACCATGAACTGTGAAAGTACCAGAAACACACCAAAACAGCTGTACAAACATCCCGTAAAGTGTCTCATAATGTGACAGCATGTCTTGTGAAACCAGAGCCACATCCTATCTAAAAAAAAATGATCTCTCAACGCTGTGATGGTATCCACGATAATTTGTGAATAACATAAAAGCTGGCATTTGATTGAAGGTGAGTGCTGCAGATCATCTCAGTCGGTAATTATTGGCAGGTTAAATGTTAAAGAAATTATTTAATGTTTACATTTTCTGTTTTATATATCGCTGCTGTCAGAACAAAACTTTGTATCTCCAAAATGGTACCTTTACAGGAGAAGGAAAAAGCCTACTTTACTTTTAATGTAAGTCAATGGAACCAGACTTCTTTTCGAAGTAATTTTGGGTAATTTATTTTGGTTTATTCATTATGAAATTTAGACACAATGTAAAGGGCAACAGACAGTTTCAAATTATGTCTAAAACTGAAAAATGACAAAAATGGAGGTACAAGGTTTTGTTCCGACAGCAGCGATATACTTAAGTGGACCCCAGTAACATTAGCTGCAGTGGAATTGTAAATTGTTGCTTACAGTGCCCAGCGAATAATACTTAATATGTGTTATTGTGAACAATATTACAAATTACAATTATTACAAATAACAGCACGGATAGAGTGCTTCTCAACGGTGTCATCAGAACTAACTGTTATAACTGAACTTTTTGTAGTTTTGCACTGCATAGATGATCATTATGTACCGGCACACTGTACACTGAGTATGGTGTAGCCATGACCTTATTGATCCCCTCGTTGTGTGTTATATAACTATTAGCTATTCAAGCATAGCTAACCTGTTAGAATTAGCGTCCGCACTGTGATATAGCCTAGCTTTGCCCCTCCTGAACCCCTCCACACTCCCCCCAGCCTACACTCTGCACCCCACAGCACTACTGCACCCTCTACACTGACGCATGACGACACGCTGCGGTCTCCTAGCAACCAGCTCGCATGCATGTGTGCGTTGCTGCTGCCCCACAGTGAGCATGTAAACAGCCTCCCACACACGCGTATGCACACACACACACACACACACACACACATGTAATCTCTTTTACACACACACACACACACGCAAAGGAACATCACATGATTGTTTTTCCAGTATTTGTATTGATATATCTATCCAGTCCTGTATAGATATATGGTAACTTGTGCATAGTTTTGTGTCCATCTCCCTGTGTGGTTCCCCTGTGCCAGATTTCATCTCCTAAACACTGTTTCCTTCTGTAACTGACTGCATTTGTCACAATAGAGGGCAAGAATCTGTTTTTGGTCTGTTCTGTGCTTTTTTTATTGTGGTATTAGTAACACCACAGTTCTGTACATCTTCTACTACTGAATATAGAATTCCTGGCTAATAGGATTTCTGTACTGAACTGTACAGCTGTACTCTGTGATGAAGGTAGTTCCTATAGATCTGTACATGGAGAGGTAGAGAATCTAGATTAGAAAAAAAGAGAATTCTCCATAGACACACTGCCTTACCTCCCAGCCTAGCACTATCACTCTGTCACAGAATGTGTGTAGTCGGCTAAAGCTTTTAAAATCTGCTGGAGAATTCTAGACACCAAAGTCCAGTCTTGAGCTAGTTTTGAAGTTTTGTGGTTGTGGTTTAGTTAGTAGGATTTCTGGTCATAATACCTGATGTCTTGAATGCACGTCATTGGCAAAACAGCTGCCCTGTTTCATTAAAATCAGGAAACATTATGTTGTTTCTTTTGCAATTCTGGCTGATCATTAAGGGAAGTAATCTAATTGACCTGTCAGAACTCCACCCACAAATGCTTTGTTTCATAGTGTTCATAACTGTGGACCGTTTCTGTTGGTCCATTCATCATGAAACTTTCACACAAGGTGAACGGCCGCTAGAGCTTTCAGATTATTTCAAACAGATTGAATGTTCTTTTTTAATCTGTTTCAATTTATCAAACCTCAGAAAAACATAAAACTGTGATGCATATAATGAATCGAGTATTGTGATATATATTTTTGCCATGTCACCTACCCCTAAATTACAGTGTATAATTAATTTCAAGTTATATTTATTTTGTATGCGTGTCAAAGGTCACGTTAATATCGTTGTTAATATTGATTTATTTATTTATTTATTTTTTTGTCATGTACTTTAGCAACAGCAACAACCAGTTTGGTTTCAGTTATGTACAACAATACAGTTGTTAACATAGCAACAACAGCTCAGTAGTGTAGAACTCTGTAGAGTGCAAAGCTCAGCTCATTGTAAACTGTTAACACAATGTTGTTTACTGACTTAAAGCAAACTTCGCTACAATTTGACATTCAGTAGCTACAAAAGAATGCGTTTGTGGGTGAAGCGTAGGTCAACAGCATTACCAAGCTTATTCTGTAGTTCATAGGTCACAAACTAGAGACCTTGAATCCGGTTTCCAGCCCTGGGTTATTCTTATGAACATGAGTAATACTAGGACCCAACTTGAAGTATTTTGATTTTTTATTGTTGATATACAAACAGTGATGCCTGGTTATATAATTAAATTAACAGTACATTTACTTGATTTTAAATGAAGTTTTAATAATTTAATAATAATTTTATAGTTTAATAACATTTTCTAATTTAAGTGATTGTCATTACTGCAACACAGTAAGGTTTGGAGATAAATCTGTAAATTATTTTTTTGTTTTGTTTTTTCACAACTTTTCTGTATCTGTATACTGTTGGCGGACTAAGAATTTAAAAGATGGAAATCATTCAAGTAAAGAGATTCAACAGTTAAAAGTACTACAAACTCAACACAAAAACTTTTTTCTAAGTAATAAAAAATTAAAAATGATAAACATGGGTAATGAGAAACCCCTATGTGTAAATGTTCCCGTAGTAAGAATTAGGGTTAAAAAAAGCCAAAACATTTTAAAATAGAACACTGAGTTCATTGTATGAGTGGATCTGCTCAGTAATACGAATGTTGTTTATCTGCTTGATGCTTATGGCCCTCAGGTGTTTGTAATAATTTGTGAGAATGACCCTCTAGATTTTGTAATCCCATGAAGTTATTGTTGTTCTAATAAATGTAACTGGCTTCCTAGCGTCATGGAAACTGGATTCAAGGTCCGCAGTTGAAGACCTGTGCTATCACTAATAGTGTACTTGTTATATCACTGTGAATATCGGGAAACCATTGTATTTAAGCCATTTAGTCTGTTGTTTGAGTTGTCTCTCACAGCTAAAGCCCTGCCTCCAGGCTGTTGAGTGGTTTACATCATTTTTAGCCAAGTGGTTTCAATCCATTAACCAAATTATGGGCCCAGCTCCAAAAATATAGCATCATAGCAGAAGCTGAAAATATCTCTGTGCTCATTGCACCATTGGTCATTATCTATTACTGCTGTAATAGGTGTTAATGTCTCATACTACCCTAATAGACACTTATGCTTGCTGAAGCAGGTTTTGCCACTGATGTGTTCCTCACTCTTCTTGGGGAGTGGGGAGGCAAGAGCTTGTGTCTATAGAGATATACCCCCCCAACCCTTCCTGCCCTGCCCCAAGTTTCACCCCTCCCCCACCCCTGGCCTGTGCACGGGACTGTAGCGCTGCTCAGACTAACATGCGCCCCCTGGTGTTTGCATGCAGTCATTGCATCCAGCAGATCCTGGAGGCGGTGCTTCACTGCCATCAAATGGGCGTGGTGCACCGAGACCTGAAGGTGAGTGACAGGTGTCATGTCATTGTCTGCTGAGTAGTGTTTGAACAAGTATGTGTATGTGTATGTGTGTCTGGGATTGTGCAGGTGATATGGCGTGTGGCGTGTGGGATGTAGAAATGTTGCTCCTACTGTGTGAAATATCTTCTTGTAGTGTTCTGATCATTCAGTGATAGCTACATTGATGAAGTCTCTTTCATAGTAGGTCACGTAAGACTACAGCAGCTGAAGTGAAGAGTAGTTTTCGTAAAAAATGTTGGCTGATTGTAACTATGTAGCCAAGAATCTGACTTCATAATGATTACACTATACATAATATGTCCAAAAGTATCTAGACACTTTCTGATTAGTGAATTCAGCTACTTTAAGGTGCATCCATTGTTGAAGGTGTTCAATTACACACACACAGCTTGTGTAATCTCCACAGAAGAGCACTGACCATTAGAATGGAACACTCCGGAGCAGCCTCACGTCACCATGCCCATCTAGAAGGTTTTAAAGCCCCCAGTGTTGGGCTGTGGAGCTGAGTAGTGCATTCTCTGGAGTGATAAAGCTACATCCAGTACATTTAGGATGTGTTGGAGTGGTGTTTGTGCCTCAGAGCTAATCATCCGTTGTATCTGCAATCACACATAGTTTCCATCTAGCACCATTGTCACTCAAGTTGGACGATTTAAGCATTCGAAAACATGGCATCTGCAGCTTTAAGATGCCCACAAGTAATTATATTTGTTTCACAATCTGTTTTATTTTAATGCGTAACATTAGTCCATGTCCTGAATCAGGCCTACTATGTTGTCTGGCACTCTGTAACAATTTGATGTAGATTTTTATTTTTTAACTGTGGTCAAGCTTGTTAAACTGATAAAGCTGTGCTGCAGACTTCCACACATGGAACACCTTCCCTCACCAAACATGAACTGAGGTTTAGAAGAGTTTTTTTTTTTTAATTATGATTACACAGTGTGATTTATGGATTGTAAATATATGATGTATAACAACAACTACCAAACCAGAGCAAGAACAAAGTTAGCTTCTGACAAAGAGCAAAGTTTCTGACCAGAAAGCATTTTATTTTCTCCAAAGTAAGACGGATGGGCGGGTAATGTGGTGTTACCACAGAACCAGTTGTGCTGAAACTGGTTACTGGAGAGAGAAAATCAGTTTAGAGAATATTCTGTCTGTCATCGTGAGGAGCAGCCCGCAGTCTGTATTTACTCCTTTATAACTCCTTTATTCTGTTGTGCTCGGACGGTGTGGTGGTGGCCCAGGAGAGCAGCTCTTCATCTGTCAGTTGTCACTGATTGCTGGCTAGAGGGCTTGATTGGTCTATGATATATTGCACACAATATCACAACCTTACATCAGTACCCGACCTCACTAATGATCTTGTATGCAATCAAATCCTGACAGCAGTGTTCCAGTATCTAGTGTTGAAGGCTGTCCACAAGAGTAGAGGCTGTAACTGCAGCAAAAGGGGGATAAAGGGGAGACAAATACCCTTGATTTCTGAGAGAATAGCTGAAGGAGTCAGTGTCTGCAAACGTTTGGAGATACAGTATACATGTTCCTACCGTCATAATACCTCTTAAGCACTGAGAGCGCACTGCTGAACCCCATTAGTGACATGGGAAAAATTTCTATCTCTCCTTCAAAATAACAAAGTTTCACTCTTTACTCTAATGGAAGTGTAATTTCTTATAAAGCACAGTGCTGAGAGGGAGCGAGTGTAGTCAGCAGGTGCAGACCAGTCACCACACCCAGGTTCGAGTGCACCTCTGTGACCTCTTGACCCGTGCTGACACTTCTGAAAAATGCACAGTTTTTGTTAACTTAACCAGCTTCCCTGCATTACAGTAAGTGGAACTGCAGTTGAGATTGTAAGTAAAATGACTAATCCTGTGGACGCTCAGGATTCCTGATGCTTTTCCACATCAGATCAGTTTTGATAATACAGCTATTACCAGTTTGTTCAGCTGACTGCGAGTCATACATACTCGCAGTAGTTTACTGTGCAGTAACTTTGTGGTCTGAAGTGTGAGTTCAGCCGCAGCTGCAGACACAGTAGGATCCTGCCTGGAGGGACTTGTTTTGGAAGATTAGTTAATCTTCTTTGAAAGACTCCATTGTTTGCCGTGATGAGCGCTGTTGGCTGTCTTGTCTTTAATGAGCATGTGTGTGTGGTCTTGTTCTGCATGTGTCGGTGACTTTTACCTGTTTGATATGAATTTCTCAAAGTGAATCTCTTAAGTTTACTAGGGATGCAAAACATAAGAAAGAAGGCATATAGGCCTTACAGAAAGATCACTAATAGTACATACATTTAAAGAGTAGAATAGTCTTGGAGGTTTGTATATTAAGTCATGGCAATAAAAACAGTCAAAGTGCCAAAATACCTTTTGCGAGAATTAAACTCTACACAGTTATTTTTAAAGGGACACTGGCAAACTCATGTCCTTCAGTGGTGCTTCAGTACAATTCTGATAACTTACCTTGAATGTGAAAGGAATTCACTGTGGGGTGGAATTAGAGCATGATAGATGGCAAATTTAGTGCTAAGAAAGCGAATATCTTATTGCAGTCATGTAACTGTGGGACCTGATTTAAAATAATGACTAATATGCTGAGAATGGATTGCTTAAATGAGACTTCTCTGATAATGCAGACTATTCGGACCTATTTCTGATATGCATGTGCACTGCTGAGTGACGTGTGCATGCGCGTCAGTAGATGGTGCCTAGCAACACGGTAGTGGTGTGGGTTGACGAGCAGCAGTAAAAATTCTCATGGCACTATATGTAATGGCAGTATTTCGTAGTATCAGTGCAACCAATTGCAGTCGATAAAGGCCAAATTTTGGCTCCCACACATAATGCTGACAATGCTTAATCTTTTCAAAGATTCCTTTACAAACTAATCACTCAGTGATAAAGATATCAGCCACAACACGGCGTTTAGTATCGGCTAGCATTATCAGCCAGAACAACTCGTTAACTATTGGTTATCGTTATCAGCCAGAACTAGGTATTAAATATCAGTTATTGTTATCAGCCAAAACAAGCTGTTAAATATTAGATATTGTTATTGGCCAGAACAAGCCGTTAAATATTGGTTATCATTGTCAGCCAGAATAAAGTGTTGAATGGCGATAACATCATCAGCCAAAAAAAGCCAATAATATCAGTTAGAAGATGAAGATGTTAAAGTGGAATTCCTCTGATTTTTTTAAATGTCTTGTGGGTCAATTATTATGTTATAAACTAAGTCATTCAGAGTGACATAATGCAAAATACACCTTTCTAAAGAATCTTGCCAGTGGTGTTGATAGGAACCAGATGTCCAATGTGTTTAATGACTCTCACATAAAGCTCCCTCATATAAAGTTATTACATGAAATTCTTATAAATATGCCACCTAATAACTGAGATGTTGTTATATAGTAGTAGTTTGAGAAGTTTTGGCCTGAACATATTTTTAATATCCAGGGTAAAATCAATACGTTTCTCGAGAATGAAGCATTTCACATTAAATTTCTCTGAATTACTTTGTTTACATCTCAGAGATTCAATCATGTAGAAATTTTACATTTCTGTGGAATTCCTTTTTAAACACCATTTATCGTTATTGGCCATGTGTGCTGCGTTATTGTTTAGTAGGCTAGTAGGTTCCCTTGAGTGCAGGGCCACTCCGGTTTCGCGCTATCAGTGTCTGCCTAAATTGGAGTGCCCTTTTGAATGGAGGTCTGCGACTCCCACTCTTCCAGAGCAGGAATGCAGCAGCCTCAACCGCAATGAGAGTGCTCTGGAACGCACATACACCCCACATAGAGAGCTCTGTCGACTCCAGCCACAGCAGGATCTGTTCTCCTATCACACACACATGCATAGCTGATGGTCTTTTAGCCGTGAGCTGGGTTTTTCTGTGTGTGTCTTTCTGTGTAGGTCTGTTCATGTAGGTTTAAAAGGAAATTGGAAAGTGGTGCAGGTTAGTACAGAAACTCCACAGTTTAAGGATGAGCGTGAGGGAGATTTTTCCAGCTTTGCTGTTCATCAAAATTCCTCCCACAATCCAGCCTTAAGACTTGGATTAGTTCCCTGTGTTCTGACACTGTGCAGTGCTGGCAAGTTTAACCTCTCAGAAATAATACTAAGCTCTAGCTGTGTGATATTACTGCTCTTGGGTGACTAAAATGCTGAGAAGAGCTAAAAGAAGGGGAGGCTAGGGAAGCTTGATTTCTAGCTTTGGGTACTGAAATGAACAGGGATGTCACAAAGAGCATTACAGAGTCAGTAGAAGGTTTGAAGTGACCAGTCATGCAATGATGTCACAGAGAATTAACAAGTCAATAGAAAGTTGAAGTAAACAGGGTAGTATTGATGTCACACAGACAATTACTGAGTCAATAGAAAGTTGTAGTGAGCAGGGTGGTAGTGATGTCACAAAGAGAATTACTGAGTCAATAGAAAATAGATGTAAACAGGGTTGTAGTGATGTCACACAGAGAATTACTGAGTCAATAGAATGTTGTAGTGAACAGGGTGGTAGTGATGTCACAAAGAGAATTACAGAGTCAGTAAAAGGTTGAAGTAAACAGGGTGGTAGTGATGTCACAAAGAGAATTACAGAGTCAGTAAAAGGTTGAAGTAAACAGGGTGGTAGTGATGTCACACAGAATTACAGAGTCGCTAGAAACTTTGGAGTAAACAGGGTAGGAGTGACGTTACAAAAAATAAAAGGTTGCAGTAAACAGTCAGGCAGTGGCATCACAAAGAGAATAACAGAGTCAGTAGAAGGTTAGAAGTGAGCAGTCAGGCAGTGATGTCACAGAGAATTAACAAGTCAATAGAAAGTTGAAGTTAAAAGAGTGGTAGTGATGTCACAAAGAGAATTACTGAGTCAATAGAATGTTGTAGTGAACAGGGTTTTAATGATGTCACAAAGAGAATTACTGAGTCAATAGAGTGTTGTAGTGAACAGGGTGGTAGTGATGTCACACAGAATTACAGAGTCGCTAGAAACTTTGGAGTAAACAGGGTAGGAGTGACGTTACAAAGACAGTTGCGGAGCCAATAAAAGGTTGAAGTGAACAAGATCATAGTGATATCACAGAGAGTTAATAGTAGGTGGGATTCTGCTGATGTTCTTCATCTTGTATGTCCTGATGAGCGATGTGAAAGAACAGGTTACAGGTGAAACGGATTTAACTGGTGAATCTCTGCACATTTCTGCTGTAATGAGGTGGACATTTCGCCCCTTCTTTTGTGATGCAGAGCATACTCTAGTGCCTAAGAGAAGTGAGAGAGGGAGAGAGAGCTAGATGAAGGTGGATTGCAGTGATACAAGCCCCTGCAATGCAGGAAAGAGATATAAATGTGTCACGTTTAAACTGCAGTGGTGTCTCTTCTGAAGGGCGTTTGTGCTTTGTCAGGGTTTTGGTAGAGTTATATAATATCTTTGTCAGTTATATGATAGCAGGCGCATGCGTTTGTGTGTGTTTGTGTATAGAGTATTAGGACGTCCTGTACAGTATAGCACATTTTAGTATCATTAGTGACAGAGAGTAATGAGGCTAGCAAATCTGGGTCATCTGGGAGAAGAACGCATACACATTTAAAATCAGCACAGGCAAACAATGCTTTTGCCAAACCCCACATTCAAAAGAGTCATATAGCTACAAAACAGTGAAGCTGCAATTTTCTGTTAGTCTTTCCTTCATGACTTTCCTACAGTGATTACAAACTTCTACCTGCTCACCACCTTTAGTTTTGAAATACATCTGTTGTGTTGTGTTTATGAATTGACATACAGTTCTGTGTAAGCGTCAGAGATCTCCCTTCATTTGTTTCATTTTCAGTTACAACAGCCATTAAGTTGTTCATTTTTCAATATCAGGAAAAAGCAGAAAACTTGTATTTAACAGAACATGACACGGAAGCCTCAACAACTAGACATAGTATGATTTTGTATTTAGTGTGTCCACTCTTTGCCTTTATCTTTTTAGTGTGTCCACTCTTTGCCACAGCATTCTTTTCAGAAGACTTTTTCAAAGAAATCTTCAGGGATATTTTTTCACACCTCCAAAGTTCAGTCTAAGAAGTTGGTTGCACTCTGGGTGGTCAGTCCATTGTTCCGACAACAGCAGCAGCTTCTGTTTCCTTTTCTCAGTAAAGGCTTCTTGACAGCTACACATTCTTTCAGGCCCATAGTAAAACCTGTGGATTTATTCAGATCTGGAGCTTGATTTTCTCCTCTCTCTCAAAGATGAAAGCTTTAAGTGCTGTTTATCTGATGGGGACAGTTTTGGTGGGCTGCCCGGTCTTGCATGGTTGTTAGGAGTCCCATTTTCTCTGTATCTTTTAATAATTTTTTGAACTCCAGTTTTTTCACTTATTTTACACTTATATACTTAAGCCCACTTTACGCTGTGCGATTACAGTAGCCTTTTACATTTACAGCATTGCACATTATGTGAGATGCTGCTGATAAAATCTTGGCCAAACTCTATGTCAGACTGATTTTCTGGCAGTAGATTTACGATGAAAGAGAAAGAAAACATTCTTTGTATGCTTTCTTTTTTTTGCTGAAAAATTGGACAATACAATAAAAAAAAACCTTGTTGTGATCATAATGCTTTGTCTGAAATAGATAACACACATATATAAGATGGCTAAGAAGGAGAGGTTGGAGCTGTTGTTGGCTGGGGGAAAAATCAACATGGAATGCTCATTTTACAAAGTGAACTTGAGGTCAGTAAGCAAATTTTTCTGTCCCCGACTGAATGCTGGACCAGACTAATAACATAAGCTAATATTCAAAAACTCGTCATCAGTTAAGTTTTTACCTTTATTTATCATCTCTCTCCCTCTCATCCACACATAAACAAATACACATGATTTCATGCTGCTCTTTATTGGTTGTTTTTAGAGTGTCTCACACTGTGAGTCTTTGGTTCCAGGGGCACTAAATTGATTGTCATGAAGCTGGCACATTAAACGTTCAAAGCCCACGAATTTTAACTCTCAATCCAAGAATTCGTTGACAATTTTTGCCCGTGACTGAATTATCGAGACAACTACCACACAGTATAAACCTGTCTTCAATTGTGCAAGTGGGTTAACTTATGTCTAGCCTCCTGAGAAATGTCTCCTGAAAAATAAATAACTTGTAAAGACTGATTTGATTGGAAATCAAATAAATGAAGAGAGATCTCTGATTTTGCACAATGCAGTGTGTGTAACTGTGATACAGTCAAAGCCATATATGAGCTAAACTATCCATAGTTTAAATCGAGTTTCTGCTAAGAACAGTGCTCTGTTTTGACTTGGGAGTGTGTCTCTGTGTATGTGAGTGTGTTTGTCTTAACAAATGAACGTAGGGAAGGTGTGAGATTGTGTGTGTGTGTGTGGATTTTGCTGTGTTGCTCATATGTGCATTTAGCTCTCAGCAGTTTGTGTGCGTATGTTTGCATGTATAGCGTGCCTGGCAGTGTGTGTTCAATATCTCTGTAAGTGTATGTGTTTCTGTGTGCGCTGGGTGTTCTTGTGGAAGTACTAATGTTGTGCCTGCTCCTCATCCAGCCAGAGAACCTGCTCCTGGCCAGCAAGTGTAAGAATGCCGCTGTGAAGCTGGCCGATTTTGGCTTGGCCATCGAGGTGCAGGGAGATCAGCAGGCATGGTTTGGTATGTAGCTGCAGCAGCACTACTGTAGCACCATTTTTCTTTTAAGTCACATTTACTAGCACTAGACTGACTAATTTCCTGTTCACCTAGCAGTTATGTGACCTTTATTTTTCCCATTCAGACATTTTAAAGCAGCGCTTACCGCTGATTCCTGTTAAATGCTAGCAACTGCTGTCTAAGGGGGCATTCAGATGATGCCTTTTCAGACTCTCTCAGGCATTTGTTGTCTATGGTGAAACATGCTCTGCAACTGAAAAAAGCACTCCTTAAGCCTTTGCAGCACACTTTGCGTTTTTAAACTGCACACTTAAGTTGAAAAAGTGTCACCTTTGTGCTGAATGCAACAAAAAAGTGTTACATGTCATCCTCAGCTGACCAATCATCATCGAGGGTGCCTTCATTGACTCATTAACATTGAGGAAAGGCTAGTTTTCAAACATAGCGAATGCTGTCATTGCTCTTTCTTTTATATGTGTCTTGATGTAGACACATAATCTAAGTTTTCTGTATATTATTACATATGTTTTTTTCAAAATGCTTATCAATCATCTTAGTTGTTCATGTTCTCTCACAATGCAGTCTCTTGTTTAGCTGTTTAGCTATTTAGCCATTAGCTATATAGTTATTCAGTCAAATATGTTAAGAAGTGCATTCTGCTTCTTTTGAATGGGCCCATATCCTACATTTTTCTCGAATTTTGTTTTTTCCTTTTAGGTTCCACTTGCAACATCTGTGTGGTTTTATGTTCCAAAATGGTCATAATTCATTTTTAATCACATTAATTCATTTTTCAGACTATTTTTATCCCATATAATTTAAAAAAGCTGTTTTTGTTACTGTACCTTTGTTATTAGATAAATAGCCTCTTTTCTGATTGGCTGTCTTGTATTGTGCATTACTCAAAATTTCAGTATGAATGGGTGGCTAAACTGCTGTAGGCTGAATAGGTGGATATATGTAAGTGAGTTGGTTTTTGTGGCATCAGAGAAACAGTGAATTCAAAACGACCAGTTTTTGCTGCATGGTTTCCATGTTTGGAACCATTTTCCAAGATATTGGCCCTTTAAGTAAGAAACGCAGCACACTGAGTGCCCCTTTAAGCTTCCATCAGGTAGTGTAATTAACAGGCCATTTTGTACTTCGACAAGGACGTTTGAACTTTTTTAAGCTGGGGGGATTGGCAGTGTTTTTGTTATTCCTAATTGGGACTTTAAAGTTCTGCAAAAGGCTGCTTTAAATGTCACTGGTCGACCCAGGACTGCTAGCTGTATCATTGGATTAAAACCACAGTTTATATAGTCCACAGGAGACTTTTTATTACCTTCATCATGCATTATGAACACAGTTGTTGGTAATGGCAGAGGATTAATACAAGTATGTGTCTGTGTTGTGCAGGTTTTGCGGGGACACCAGGGTATCTGTCCCCTGAGGTGTTGAGGAAGGAGGCATATGGAAAACCTGTGGACATCTGGGCCTGTGGTAAACACACACACACAAATATGCACACATATGCACACACACACATACCCTCTGCAAATATCAAGACTGAAAGCACAAACACAAGAGAAAGTCAGTGATGTGTGTATTCGTGTGTCAGGTGTGATTCTCTACATTCTGCTGGTTGGCTATCCTCCATTCTGGGATGAAGACCAACACAAGCTCTACCAGCAGATTAAAGCTGGAGCTTACGACGTGAGTTATACTTCTTTTCCCTTTCTCCCTCTCCTGGGCTCTTTCTCATGTCTTTTCTCTGTTCCATCTGTCTTCTCTGCTTGTCATCTTTCTCCTCTCACCCTTATTCAGTTCTTTCCATATAACATCAGTTGATTCCTCCCTCCTTCTTAATCCATTTTCCTTCATCATTCATTCTCTTGGTACCTAAAGCTACCTTTTCATGCTGTACCTATTCCTTCTTGACATTGTTTCTCATAGACAAGCTTTCACTGGTTGCACAGCCCATAAACATTTCATACCTAGCAGGACACAGCCAGTACCCTATCCGCACTGCACACTATGAAAGTGTCTTCTAGAAATCACTGTTACATTCATAGCTAGCATATAGCCCAGTAAATGGTGAATATGTCAAGGATTGGGAATCACCTATTGTGAAGCAGAGGTAGCACCAGGTAGGTCCCAACCGGAGGGGAGTCAATGTTGACTCTTCATAGCCAGGAGAGTGTGCATGGTGATGAACAAGTAGCTGCTGCATAGATATCCACCACTTTTCAACCATGGAGACTGAATGCTGCACACCAATCAGAAAACATTTTCCAATGACTGGATAGTCAGCTGACTGCCAGCTCATAATCCATTAGCTACAGCTCTGGACCAGGTTGCTTCAGCTACAACTGAAGGTGTGCTGAGTGCATGTGCCGCACCTGACCCGACAGCTGGGAAAAGAGGCTGTTGCTGAGCAGGAGCTGTAAATGCCAAGCCCCTCAGGAGATACTAACGATGGTGACCTATGCTGCTATCAGTAGGACATGGTGGTTGCAGTTTTGAATTCTGTGTCATGGAGGAGAGGAAACAGAAAGAAGGAGTAAAGCAGTTAGTCTACCCTGTCGTGCATCAACACATCCAGACCTAGCAGCACTGCCAAACAAATCCACACAATTAAAGCCACATGCTTTCTGTTCCAAAATAGTCTGGACCACCTCCAAACATAGTTACCCCTCCCTTGAAAGTAAGGCCATCACCTATTTGACTGGTCTAAGCAAATGAAAGCAGAGAATTGCCCATATTAGCATGTGTTGTGAGTCATGAGGAATCGCACCAAATTTTTCTCTTATCAGTGATTGATTTACTAGTAGAAAGTGTTTGTTCTGGGTAAAGAGCACATAACTACATCTGGTTTATGTGTCTAAAGACCACCGGTTTGGGTTTTTCACTGATACCGTACTTGTGCCAAACTTCCCCCCCGACCTGTTAAAGACACATCAGTTGTGATCACTTCCATGCGTGAGAGGATCAAGCTCAGAGACACATTGGCGAGGAGCTTTAGTCTCCAGGGTTCTAGAGCTGGCATGCCCTGATGTGTAAATGTCTCCACATGTTTCTCCTTTACCAAATCTAGATGTAAACCCTCCAGCCACATCTGGAATTGATAAAGTTGCAACCGGCCCAAAGCGAGGACCACTGAAGCTGTCATCATGCCCAGTAAGCATAGTAGAAGCAGGAATGTCAGGTGGCCACCCAGCATGAAGCTGGAAAGGATATTAAGAATGGCTTGAACTGTGTTGAGGTGAATGAGGGCATCATGGAGCCTGAGATGAGGTTTATGAAATGAGGTGTTTGTGCTGGCATGAGGGAGCTCTTTGCCTGATTTGCAGTCAGCTGCAAGCTTTACACATGCTGGAGGAAAGCCAGCGTACCCAACTGCTTAAATGAACTCCTGCAGAGAGCACCTTAGCACCTATACACTAGAGCCCAGCAGCAATCCTGAAGTTTGTAACCAACATTCCTCTTCAGTCATGCAGCTGAAAAGTTATCTGGGCAAAATAGGTAGACACCTTAGGATGTTCTTGCATCTTTGGCAGCTGGGACTGATCCAGCCAAACTTGGCTGAAGGTTCATGGCTAAGAATCCATGAGCTTCTAGCTGTCTCAGGCAATATAACCTCATGCTTGAAAGGCTACATCAAGAAGTTCCAGCAGCCAGCTCCATGTCAGCAGATTGGAACAAAGTCTTTAATGCAACCAGCAGATGAGCAAGGAGCAAAATGTTGGGAAAGGAGAACGAAAGTTTCTCTGTTCTCCGGCTAGCTGCAGTACTCTAAGCCTGAATAAGGGCTTCATCTGCATATCAGCACTCAGTGCTCAAACTGTTGGTTGAAGATTGAAGACATACCTTCCTGACCATATTGGTCAGATTCTGCTGTGGTCAGTAGTCCTGTTGCCTTTGCACTAGGTTGCACATCAGGCAAGAAAAGCTCCACCCACCTACAGACAGAATTAGCAAACTCAGGGGCACCAGGAGCCAACAAAACTGTGGTAGGCATGGAAGGTCATGGAGTGATGTGTCCATGCCTAAATGCACTAGGGCCCACCTAATAGTCCTTAGCATGGGAACCACTTCACCCAGGCATAGCAGATGACAAATTGGAGCTAAGGTTCTCAGAGAGTTTTGCAGCTAATTGAAGGTAAGTACCATGTCCTGAGACTCTACTTTGAAAGCAAGAAAGCTTAAAAACAAACGTCTGTCAGCTCATTTTCCTGAACTTGGGTAAGGTTTGGACTTACTTGATGATGTGAGTTGGATTCAGACAAAATTCTGAATTCTGAGTTTTTGGGTTCAGAGCAAAATTTACAGCCCAGTTAAAGCTCTAGGAGGTGCATTAGGACTATCCACTATGCTTCACATTGTCTCTGCTCGACAGTAGGAGCCCGATAGAATGGTTTGGGCTTAATTCTGGATTGGTTCATGATTCACAGCTGAGAGTATGGGAGTGCATTTGACCTTTGTTGTTTCTGATAGTTTCCATCTCCAGAGTGGGACACAGTCACTCCTGAAGCCAAAAACCTCATCAACCAGATGCTGACCATTAACCCAGCCAAGAGAATTACTGCACAAGAGGCCCTCAAACACCCATGGGTCTGCGTAAGTACACAAACAAAGGTGATACATTTTCTATACATTCATGTAAGTACCTGCACAAATGTGTTATAATTCTATTTTCCATTTTTTGCCTCCATAGCAACGTTCTACAGTGGCCTCCATGATGCACAGACAAGAGACAGTGGAGTGTCTGAAGAAGTTCAATGCCAGGAGGAAACTTAAAGTGTGTATCTCGCACACTTCTTTGTGTTTATGTTTCCATCAACGTTGTACACAAATTGCAAGTGCATTGCAGAATTTAGATTTTTGCTGCCCGGGAGTTTATTTCCATCAAACTGACTTTTAGCAATCAAAACACTTTTTACGTAATAACATAATGTCCTGTAAAATAAGTTTAAGGTTTAAGTTTAAATTTTGTTTTTAAGAACGTCTGACACGTTTAATCTTTGAAATTCACCTATAACTTGTGCACCTTTGGCTTCCCTGACTTCCCCATAACCTACTGATATGGAAGTTTTGTTTATTTGTTTTATTATTATTAATATTACTTTTGACCCATTGCAAGAGAGATGTTTCTGTGTCATACAAAGCTGTTTGAGGACTTTCAATTTACAAAGGCTGTAGTCTTTTCTAAGCATCTCTCTCTCTGTAAGATCTAAAAATTGGCATCATTCCTTCTAAAAACACTCGTCTCCTCCTCAGTCCAGCTTTACCTCTCTACCATAAATAAAATAAAAAATGACACATAAAAATGAGACAAGTTGATTGAAAAAAGTTGTAGACATTCAAGAAATATTATTAACAATTTCTGTTTCCATAGCCTTTACATGAGACTTTCCGTTTTTTCCATTTTAAAGTGTAAAAGTTTTTTTTGGTCAAAAATCCTTTGATTAGAAACATAGCTGTGGTACCATGAATACTTTTGCTGATTTTAGTTTTTCCTTTATAACTCTTGGTTCCTCTCTGTCCTTTCAGGGGGCTATCCTGACTACCATGCTAGTGTCACGGAACTTTTCTGGTAAGTCTGTTGGATGCTGCTAGCACTGTCTGCTTTACGTTAATCTTCCTGGCGGCTTGTTCCGTTTTTGTTTTGGTTTTTTCAGTGCGTCAAGAGTCGGGTCTGTGTGTGGTTTATTTTTTGTTCTATTTTATTTATGTATTTATTTTGACAGACACCCGTGGACCCTGTTTCAGGAACTGCTCATCACATCTCTCGGCCCCTCCATGTCCTTACGTGCTACTGTTGTCTGTCAATTTGCAAGGAATACGAGTCTGTGTTTGCCTTTCAATGAAATGCGTCCGTGACACTGTTTTTTCTGTGTGGAGCGATGTTACAGCGTGTATCGGTTGGATGACTGATATTCTCTTGTGCTTTTAAAATGAACATCTGATGTGACAGGTTTGCCACTTAGTTCAGTGGAGACCATTTTGACGTGATCTCCTTAAGAAAAACTGTTAAAGCCTCGTTTCTTCTGTGATCTTAGACTAATGAACGATTTTCTCCTCCCTGTGCTCTCTCTTTCTCTCCCTCTCCCTCTCTCTTTGTTTCCCCCTCTCACTTTGTGTGCGTGCGTGTGTGCGTTTGTGTCAGTGGGTAGCAGGCAGACCACGGCTCCGGCCTCGGTCACTGCCGCCGCCGCTGCTGTTGCTGCGGCAGCAGGCACCACAGCAGGGCTGGTGGAACAAGGTAGCAGAGCCCCCTGGGGGGCCTTTTCTCCTCCCTCTGTCCTCTTTTTCATACACTCCTCCTGTCTCCTTCATTCCACCCCCCCCTTTGTCCTCCTCTTCTTAACTTTTTGTTGTTTGACTCTTTCCTTCACCCTGACTGCTTGTCCTCTTTTGCCCCTTCTTCTAAGTCTTACTGCTCTCTTTCCTCACTTGCCCATGTTTTCCTTTACCCTCTCTTCTACTTTCCTGGTCTCCTTCGTCTCCTTTTTCATCCACCTTTCTCGTTTCCCACACTGCATGGGGCTAAAAGCATGCGCCACTCACAATGACTCATCTTTACCTCCCTCTTCTTCCTGTCTCTGACTTCACTCCTTCATTTGTCTCCCTCAATTCACTTCAGCTTTCTCTCCTTCCATTCCAGCTCCACCTCCTCTGTTGTCCCATCCAGCAGCTCATTGGCGACGCTGGTTGTCAGTTATGATTGTCATCACTCTGTTATTCTGCCCATAGCATTGAAGAGCTACTGAGCACGCATCTTTAGTACTTGCACCTTTTCACGTCTTCATCTCTTATTAGTGTGCTCCATCGTATGCATTCCGAAGTAACTTTCTTTCTCTCGTTTATCGTCCATGTTTACATCTCTTTTCATCCCATAATCATCATTCTTTTCATTTTCAGCCCTGTTCCTCTTCTTCTCCTTCCTGTCCCTATGTATTTGTATGAGATTGTGAAGTTCACCCTAAAAGTGGGAATGGAACAGGCTGCCTGCTGCTGTACTGAATGCTGCATGGGCGACTGGACTAACGCATGTTCACTAACCGGGGGGGAGGGGGGGAGTGATTTACAGCAACCTGTGCATGGTGGAAACTTTGTGGTGCACAGAGTAAGGCCTTTTTGATGGAGTGGGCTGGTATATACTGTGCATTTGACCAACTTTAGACTGTTGCATAGGTGGATGTTACCTACTGACACTGATGTTTACATGTACGCTCACTGGCTACTTTATTAGGTCCACTTGCCTTGCATCTACACTTTTTGTCCATTTTATCAGGTCCACTTACCATATAGGTAAGTGCACGTTGGTGCGCTTTGTAGCTCAGCTCAGCTACAGATTGTAGTCCATCAGTTTTTCTCTGTAGTCTTTTCGGCCTTCCTTTAAGGCTGACGCAAAAAAGTAGCTATTTCTGCCGTTTTATGTAGTCTTTTCCGCTAATAATGTGATTTCTCTGTGCTGTTGTTGTGATTATGAAAGAATGTGATGTAACAAAGCTGAAAACTTTTTTTATTCCGTTTTGTCAGAAACTAGCATTTTTAATAAAGAAATGCATGAATAAGAATGTCACACATCAGTCATGGAATTAGATGTGCTTGCCAAATCTTTCAGTTTTTTTACTGACAAATCAAACTGCTAATGCACACCCTCGAGCGCCAACCAATCAGATTGTTTGTATGTGGTGCTGTAATCGATTGTGTCACACCTATAGTCACACACTGAGATTGAACACTCGAGCACACATCAAGCAGGATAAATAATAGTTTAAACAACAATATTAGGCCACCAATATTGCGTGTGTTAAAGCGACACAACCCCAAAGCGGCCAACAGTTGGCGAGGGAAGTGATTTGCTTTGCTGTAGTGAAAATGCTGCAGTGCCTTAAAGAGTGCATGACTGCTGCAAGGGTTAAAAATTCAAAAATAAAGCATAGAGATAAAATCTTTGCTCTACAACAAGTACACACAGGTCTTTACAATGCTCAAATTATTTTAAAATTCACTTCTTTTATTTATCTTTTTTTTATTATTATTATTTTTAGCAGTTTTGATATCTGGAAGTGCTGCAGCCCCCTTAGCATCCCCACTTCCCACATCTATGCTGCAGTGACACTGACATGTTAGTCAGGGTGTGTTTAAACACCTCAGTGTCAGTCCTGGGCTGATAATGATTCACCACCCGTAATTTTCCAGCCAACAGCATCCTGTGGAGAGAAACTGACCACTCATAAAGCACTAGAGGATGTCCAACACAAACTGCCACGACAGATGAGCTATCCTCTCTAACTTTACGTCTACAAAGTGGACCAACACGGTAGGCGCATCTAACAGAGTGGACAGCAAGTGGACACAGTAACATGCTATTACTGTGTCAGTGTCACTGCAGTGCTAAGAATGACCCATGAAATAAATACCTGCTCAGTGGTGGGAGGTACCAACAATTCATAAATGAGGTAAAGGGGGGCTAATCTGTGATTGTAGAGCTACCAAGCACACCTGTGTGGTCAGTGGACCTGATAAAATGGACAAAGAGTGTAGACACCAAGTAGGTGCACTTAATAAAGAGGCCAGTGAGTGCACATACATTATAAATGCCTGAGCATGTTTTGGTGTGCAAATCAGATGGACTCATTGCTACTTATTTGAGGCCAACCGTCTTCAGCCATGGTAGAAATCCTGATTAAATAAAACATCCATAAGTACACAGTGAGATGCAGAATAGGCTTGTGGAGTGTGATAAAGCAGTTTCTCATTCGAGTCTAGCTGTGGCTGTTGCTTTGTGCAAGAAGGCTGCACTTCATATTTGATGCGGCCTACATACGCCTGCAATCAAATATTCAAATCTGTGGCCGTTCTAAACGGTGAAGTCCTGTTAGATTGAGCACATTGGAGAGCCCTCATTCGGAGGGGTTGAGAGGAGAGCTGGTGCTCTCAGCTGGAGTAGGGTGGCTGTGGCTCGGTGTAAAGGCTGCGCTTCATATTTGATGCTGTCTCCACACGCCTGCAATCAAATATTCATGCCGTGCTGCCTCTCTTGGTTAGCCTCTCTCCAGCCATGCCTCCTCGTGCTCGGCTGTAGCTTCTGCTTCAGATCAAATACCTCGCCTAGGCCACTCAAAAACAAGAACCACATCTGGAATATGAAGATTCCCTTTAATGCTCATGTACACCATTTTCTTGATTCATACATTAAAAAGGCCAGTCACTGGAACACAGTAGGAGTTTACTTTTTAATGTCTTGTGTGGTTCTCCTTTTGTCATAGTTTATCATAATTGACCTATCCATGCTCTGCATTGGACAAGCTTTACAGATCGCTGGCAGAGATCCCATTCAAACTGAGAATTTGCAGCACACAACTTAGTTTTTGTCAAAATATAGAAATTGAGTCAGTTCTTGATTTCAAATCATATTTATGTTCTACATGTGTGAAATGTCACGAACAGATGACTAAAAACATCTTTAGAATGGTAGCAGTGAAAGTTTTTTACCTGTCTGGTCTGAGTGGTGAAGCAACATCATGACTTGTAAAGAAAAAGGAAAGTCGATGATGAAAACAGTGTTAAGAGCTCGTCAAAAGTGGAAATGTTAAGCGCCACTTCAAACTAACCTACTGACAACATCCAGTTTAGAGGACGTATGAACTAAACCCAGAGCTCAACATAATAGGACCCCAAATGTGCTCGTCAGTTTGTTTTATTTATGTTACCTTATGAAAAGACAGGATTTTTTTTTCTAATGTGGACAAATATTCTCAAAGCTTGCAAGATTATTTTTTTCAAAAACATTTTGTTATTTATTTATTTACTTATATATGTATTATCTTAATTTATTACGAAAAGTCTCATGGTTAAGCATTCAGAGGTAAGCATTGTCGCTGTTCACTTATGTCAGTTCATTTGTCTGGGCCTTTGTAAGCAAGAAATTTGATCTGGACTTTGGTAGTTTTTAGTTGAATACCAAGTTATACTGGCTTATATCATTATAAATCATATAAAGGCCTGCATTCAGCAAGCAGCTGCTCTGTCTGTTTGGTCTGCTGCAAATGTGGCACACATCTCTTTGTCGTTTTTTTTCCCGTTGTTCCTGACTGTTGCCTGAATCACTACTTCAGTTACGTTGCTGACAATCTTACACTACAGGACCTGTGAACGTTGTGAGTCCTAAAAAGCTCAGTAAAATAACATCACACTGCTAAAATGTATTTTAATAGCTAAAACTAGGCAGCTCGGTAACCTTACATTGTAAACTGGAAACTCAACATATTGTAAAAAATACTGTAGCTGTCCAATTTCAATAATTCATGTTTTGAAAAACTGAGTTGTGTGCTGCAGTTTCTTGTAATAGTAATGAACATAGTGTGTAGCATCTCACTTTTCTCTGTTCAACCTGGTGACAGAAAATGTCAATTTTGACTTCGCCTCACTGGGTCCTTAGAGCATCTCTAGAGCAAAGACTTAAAGAGTAGGGCTAAGTACTGCTGATATTTTGACCTCTGCTGTCCTCCTCTTCTCTTCTCTTGTTCTTGCTCTCTGTGTTTATGCCAAGGTAAGGATCTTACCCCTCTCTCTCTCTCTTACCATAGAGCACAAGTTAAGTTTTCTCCACAGGAATCACTGTTCATTTCCCCTCTCTCTGACCTCTTTGACCTGGCAAATTAAGTTCAAAGAGGCCCGTAGTGGATCAGCATTTTCGAAGACCCTGTCTCTGTGTCAGGGAACACAGCCTCAGGGCTGTGATATGAGCCAGGTTAATGGGGGCCAGTTGTATGTTGTGACCTTTTCAGATGAAAATTTATTTGAAGTCGCAGATATTACAGTGCTTTTTCAGTGGACATGGTCTTACTCCATTCGGTCTACCTATTTTATATATGGCCAGTCCCAGCAGTCATCGTCACTTCTCTCTTCCGGTCTTGGACTGACCATTTGGACCTTGTGGTTGTGTGATTCAGAAAAATGCAATATAGGAAATTTATACTGCGTAATCTGCTCTGCCAGCAGCCTCCTGTATAAGTGTTGGCTATGAGTGTATGATGTGAAATCGTTTGTGAGAAATAAGGTTTGAAGCTGATTTGTAAAGGCATGACTTCATTATTGCTGCCACAAGAAAACAGTTCTCCAAGAGGGAAACCAGAAATCACTGCTATTTTTAACTTTTAACGTTTTGAGGCTTTATTTGGTAGCACTTTATTTGGAGTGGTCCTTTGTAGGTGATTAATAAACTCTTAACAGCTCATCAGTAGCACACCAGCAACATATCAGTGTAGCAGCAGTAGTGAAGCATCTGAATACACTGAAGTAAATATCTTATAGATGTTCTGTTGATACATTACTTACATTAAGTAGATGAATTGTTAATATGTTACTTCCATTACGCAAAACCTAACCTTACCCAAAACCTAACCCTAACCCTGGGCCTAATCCTAACCCTAACCTTAACCTCAACCCAAAACCTAATCCCAACCCTCATATGTTTTTGACATGTTACTGAAAGTCAGTTGAGTGTTTCATCTAAAAAGGACCACTTAAAATAAAGTGTCGCCCTTTATTTTTGTCAGTTTTATTTCCTCCATGCTACAAATAGTTTAAAGTTGGTGTTTCTAAGTTGTAAATGGCCGAGAAACTAAAGGGTTTTGCTTTTTGGATTCCAGGAATGAATGGTTTTCTTGTGACAGTGATGTTGAATACAGTCATGTTAATACTTGTTTGTTACATGTATTAACAATGTCCTGTATTCTGACAGTTTTATATCACTTTAAAAATGTATTGCTTTAAAGGTGCAGTGGGTACAATATGCATGCTTCTAATATTTGTATACACCATTGGAAATCTGTGCATGAGAGTTGCAAACATTCCTCCATTCTAGATCCTGTTTTAAAAGTCCTTTTGTCATTTTTTTTTCCCAATATTTAAAAAATGCTATAAGAAGAGAAAAACAAACAAATAACAAAACTGTTATTGTAATAATATGTTTTGTCTCTATGCTATCTGGGGAGCTTTCCAACCTTGGGCACCTTTAAGCAAAAGTGTTTTAAGTGCAAAACCCTGCACACTCTTTAGGGAAACATCTATTAATGGAGAATGCAGAGGCTTGCGTGATTTATGAATTTACTTATTTTTGTATTTTCAACAGAAGTTTATACACAGTGCCCTCTGAATTATTAGGAGAAAAGGGCAATTAAAATGCCGTTTATCTTACTGATTTTGAGTTATTTCTCTGAATAATTTTCTCTCTCTGAAAGGTTAGATTTCTTTCATGTCTTTAACATAGAACTGCCTTAAACCACGTCCATAAATACTTGAGTCTCATAATCATAATCATGCAGAGGAAAAAATATTATTAAAAAATTCTAAAATATGTAATTGATATATTTAATTTAAAAGATCATATGGTACAGGAAAATGTTCTTTATTTTTTTTTTTACATTTTTACCTTTATTGCCACTACAGCAGTGCACCCACAAATCTGTCTCCATTAATAGTGTATTTGTGTATGTATTTAATTTTTTTTGCTTTCCTATTATCTCTTCCTTGTACAACAAAGTGTTTTGTGGCACGAGTAAAAAGAAAAATTGCTGCCAATGTTACAAGTGCTGCTAAAATCAAGTTAAAATCAATCAAATCATTCAAGTTTATTTCTAATTATTCAACCAGGCATCATTTTTTTGTATATCCAATGAAAAGGAAAACATTAAGTTTTAGTTATTTTAATTTTTCTGTCCGGGTTCCAGTATTCGTCTTGTTTATGTGAATAACCCAGCTGCTGATAAACAAAGACAATTTTTTTAGCCTTTTTTGGTGCCAGTAATTCTAGAGGGCAGCGTATTGACAGCTGATCAGATTCAGTGTGCAAGCAGGTAATCGTGATTGAACTGATCAGAGGCTGAGTTTCCCAGAGCTTTGAAGAAGCTGTTGTTGAACTCTTAACACTGTAACATCTCTCACTGGAGACATTGCCTTGGAAATCCAAAACCACAGTGCATCATTGTAAATGGGAAACTGAGCATGTTTCTGTTTATCTTTCACTTCAGATACATGCTTATTGATAAGTATAACTGGAATAATTGCTGATCTGTAATGTTTTCTGAACCTTTTTCTCTCTTTCATTTGTGCTTCTGCAGCAGCCAAGACTTTGCTGAACAAGAAGGCCGACGTTAAGGTAAGACGATCTCTCAACCTTTTCCCTTTAGCCCACCTGACCTATGGCCTTTACCTCCTTGCTCTTTCATTTCTCGCACTTTTGCTTTTCTTTCTCTTATCTGTGTTTCTCTGCCACTGCTACTGCTCTGGTTATCAGTGTCAGTGCACAAGTGTGTGTCCCATGTCTGGTGGTTCCTGCGTCGTCACTTTTTGTTGCGACAATTCACAATGTCAGCTAGATAATCATATTTTGTGTATGTGTGCGTGAATTTGAATGATTGAGTGAAAGTCTGACTTTTGTACTTGATACTTATGTATATGAGAAGCCTTTACATTCCAGCTTTCTGGTCTTTCCCTCTTTTGAGGAATGAAAAAAAAAAAAACTCAGATAAACTTCTTCTGTCACCTAAATTGGCTTCTGCTCACACTAATGCTGCACCACTTTGTCACTTCACTATGACATTTACACTCTATTATAGATATTACTTTATTCCCCACCATTCAGGTTTATGAACAGTGTCAGCGCACAGTAAAGAACTTGTGAGTAGATGAAATGCTGCTTATTGTAATTTATGCACTAGATTTGTTCCACAGAAATCAGGGCGCAGTAATATAAGGTGTTACCGAACGGGTGAAACAAGCTTCATCCGGTCTGCTAGAGAGTGATACCCCCCCCTGAAAGAGGAGAAGAAACGGATTGGAAGATTTATTTCCGTCTGCACATGTGCGTGTATGTGGGAGGTGTCGTGGAGAATAAAAATGAAGGGGGGGCAGTGATGTCACCAAGGAAGCTTTGGAATCTTCCATGAGAGCCAAATACAATGTACAGAGTGAAGGCACTCAAATGTAATATGAGCCTAAAATGGCAAAAACACAGCATATGTATTAAGATTTCTTCACTCTCAGACAGCACACACATACTCTCAAATCCATACCCACTTAGAATCACAGTTTTATGTCATGTCAGGACATGGGGTCATACATGTATATGTGTGTGATACGCAGCCTAACCCTTGTCTTATCCTCAGTAGTTCAACTAGTAGTTCATCAACTATTTGGTTTTGCTACAAAATCAGGACATTTTTCTGATGAAAATGTACAGCACTGTGCAAAAGACCATTCTGCAATTAATTCATTAATTAATTTATTTATTTATTTTCCATCAAAATGGCCTTTAAGTACAAGCTATTTATTTTTCAGCCTCGGGGAAAAAGCAAGAAACGTATTGTTGCTGTTGCGCAAAAACCTTGTACCTTGTTTTTGTTCTAAAGTTTTGTTTTTTTTTCTTTTTGTGTTTAAAATTTTTAATGAAGAACAGATTAGAAGGTGACATGTGAGGACAGCTGTTTATAACGGAAAGTCACGGTATACTCCGGACGTGATCCTTATGCTATGAAGAGAAGTGATTTTTCAGCTCAGTTCAGCTCAAAGACTTGCCTGCTATAGAGGCAGTGCAAATAAGCAGCTACCTCATCCTCTTGACATCTTTCTACTCAAAAAAACAAATGAAAGCACACAAATATATGGAGGCATACAACTGTCCTAGGCAGATGTTGGCTTCCTATTCTAATTTTCTTGTTCCACCTTAAATGGTGCAACAGTTGTTATTATTATAACACCTGACTGTAACTGCTGCACCATTTACGGTGGAACCAGAGAATTCTAACCATAAGCTGGCACGGCAGGATAAGTGCTTCACGTTCTTCTGTCTGTTAATCCTGTGTTAGTGGCGCTGCTCGTACGTATTGTTTTAAATCAGCAGTGCACTCCCACAGGTGAACTGTGTAAAATGCAATGCTCGGCACCTCCCGACCCCGGGTGATAGTTCGCCATTTTGCTGGTGTTTTCTGGTCAATTTCTTTCATTTTTACCCCCTTAGGAATAACAACTTTTGGTACTCAATAAACGCTCATCATGGTTTCTCTGTTAGATCGACTTGAGCACCAAGTTGAGTGCCACAGCAACGCAGTGACATGACGTCATTTGGAGACAACCTATAGATGTAAAGTTACCGTTTTCTAGATAAGACGTTTTGTTCCAGCAGCAAAACTTTCATGATCCTAAACTCACTCAGTGATGTTGAGGTCAGTCCATTGTTCACAGTCCACACCAGCAGCTTCTTTGTTTAATTTATGAGTTGTCTATCCTGTTCTCAGTAAGGGCTTCTTGACAGCTGCACATCCTTTCAGACCCATAGCGCTGAGTTGTCTTCTCACAGTGGAAGGATGGACAGAAACACCTGTGGATTTTTTCAAGATCTGAAGCAGCTTGATTTTCTCCTCTCTCTCAAATGTGAAAGCTTTAAGTTCTGTTTATTTGATAGGGAAAGTTTTGGTGGTCTACCAGATCTTGCATGGTTGATGGAGCCCCATTTTTCCTTTATCTTTTAATCATTTTTTTGAACTCCAGTTTTGGAAACTCTTATTTTCTTTTGACTGTACCTTTTTTTCTTAAATCTTAACTCCTGAGGAAATATCTCCTGAAATTAATAACTTGTACTTCAAAATTCAATAAATTAACTTTTGCGCAGTACTGTATGAAAACAAGCGAATTACAAAGTGTAATTCTTGCCGCTAAGTAACCTCTCATGATCATTGTGCTGCATATTCCTAGTGGCTATTGACCTTTTCCTCCACTTCCATAACTTACAGCAACCATTGCACCTTGCTCTAACACATGCTGTGTGTGTGTGAGTGTGTATGAGTGTGTGTGCATGCAGCAGCAGAGAGAAGAGCTAGTTCAGTTGGGAATGTGACTCTAGTTCCAGGAATAGCCGCGAGTCTGAACCCTGGAAACTCTGCGACAGAAATAGCATCACTGTGCTCCTCTCATCGCCTAGCAACAGGCTCCCCCACGTCCTCCATCAGCCATTTTAAACTACGGCTCTTTTTCTCTCTCTTTGACTCCCTCGCTTTCCTTCCTTCCTTTCTTCCCTCCTTCGCTTTTCCTCCAGCGATATAGCACTATAGCAGCGATGCATCTGCCGATCTCTTGCTTCCTCCACACGCTGCCAAAAATTTCTGCTCCTTTCTCAGAACAGACTAAACTTGTTCACTTTGTATTCAAATGTGTGCAGTGTCAGCGGTTACATAACACTGCATTCGTGTTTTGCTCTGCTACTGAAGCAAGTGGAAGCTGCGATGCGCAAAAGTGAAGAGTTCTTCCTCATTACACAACAAATGGTTTTCCAAGGATGTTCTGTATTAGATGCAGCTTTTTTTAAATACTACTGCTTTGCAATGTGGTAGTGAGTCACACTCAAGAGAGATTTCCCCAGAGCCCTTTTTCCTTTGAGTTATTTTTTACAAAATGAAAAAAGATTAATCTGGATGTAAACTTGTAAACATTAAAAACTCTAGTCTGGAGAACCTTGACAGCCCAGCAGTAACACTGATGTTTTTAAAGACTGCTGGTTATTGCGCAAACCTTGAAAATGGCTCAGCGGTATTTTAGACAGCTTCTGTTCCTTGTTAGGTACATTAACTTTGTAGCATCAGTGTGTAGCTACATTACCAAACTGCAGCTTTGATTTATTGGGGAACTGTTCCTTTCTCCATTAGGATGTTAGATCAGCTTCTGAAATCTGCTCTTTGTTTCTGACCACTTCTGGCCACACGTGCATCTGACAAATCACTTTTAATCTTTTCTCTTACAGCATGTGTACTTTTAGCCTCCCTGGAGTGCGCACAGTACTCCACTCTCATCCTCCACCTGCAGCACCCTTACTGCTTATCCTTCACTTCCTTCCTTCTTCCCCAAATCCTCTCTTCCAAAGTGCCTCTCGTCTTCAACACCTGAAGAATGTGTCTGACCAGAATGTTCTACTTTGAACATATTCCTGGTGCATCATTCTCCTTCTCCTGTTTCTTTGCCCTTATAACTTTGTACCAGGTACATAAAATATCTTTACCGTAGTTTCTTTTAGGGGTGCACTGACAATAACCAGGTTTAATGGCCGCTTCCAGTTCTGTTGGAAAATGGCAGCCAAATTGGCAGAGGACAGATTTTTGGGCTAATTTTTTTTTTTTTTATAAAGCAATGGGCAACAAGTTGTCCTTTAGTTGAAGCTTGCACTTTGCGGCCTAAATAAACACACTGGTATGAAACACAAAGACTGATTTGTTGGATAGGCCTCACACATGGAAAGACATGGATGCAGAACATTCAAACACAGCATACCTGTACTGAAATTGTAACACACATTGCCCAAAAAAATAAAAATAAATGGCCCGGTTGCCGATCTCAGGAGCGTATATTGACCGTGTGATAATCTCAGTGCAGCTCTGTTTTGGTTCTGGCCAGTTTCAATCATGGATGATTTTGGTTCAGGCCAATGTAGATCTTGGATGATTTCAATTTTGAAATGTTTTAGATCCTTTAACAATAACAATAGTAAGTTTGGTTAAGCTCAAAGATGCTTTACAATTCCAAATGACAGCAAACAAAACATATACACACACACACACACACACACACACGCACACACAGAAAAACTCCCAACTGCCATGTGCTGTAGTTTCCTGGATTGTGACCTAGTCAAACTCCTCTGTCACAGTGTGAAGTCCCCAGCTCACGTACCAGTCAAACTCTGTCAAACACTGCTGCCATGGCACATAGTCCTCGGGTCATGGCCTAGTCAGACACCCTGCTGTCACAACCAGCAAAGTCCCCGGCTTTCTGCATAGTCAAATTCTGCTGCTGTGGTAAGAAGTGTCCAGACCTGCGGCCTTGTTAAACTCCAGTACCACGGTGAAAAGTGTTCTGGCTTGCGTTCCATTCCATCTCCACCACTGCAGTGCAAAATGTCTCTGCCGATTCTCAGTCGACAATGGAAACGAAAACTCCTGAGCCAGCGGAGCCAGCACATCACAAACATACCACAAACAATACAAACCCCAATGTAAAACATGAGCTAAAATGCACAAAACTTTCTTAGACCGAACCCACACAGATCCTGGATCATTTAGATCGTGCACCTCTAGCTTCCTTTAACCTGAGCCTCAGTAGTGGACGTGTTCCTCAGACATGTTGACTAGGCATCAGCTAGTTTTAGCTGCCATTTACAGCAAGTGTTTTTTTTGGATGATTCACCACTCTCACTCTTTCTCCCTCTCTCCATCCTTCCAGAAGAGGAAGTCAAGCTCCACCGTTCAGTACATGGTGAGATCATCACTCCATTTGTTTTCCTTTATCTTTTATCCTCTTTCGTCTTTCCCTGTTTGTTTCCACAGTGTAGACACAAGCTCAGGTCTTCTGTTACTTTCTAGAGTATTCAGTGGCTGAACAAGTGATGGTACATACACTGTACTGCTCCTTCATGTTTACTACCATAAGCACAGCTGGATTTCCCACTCTTTACTTCTGCATGTATATGATGTAATCCTTTATCTGTGGCGGTCACAGAGCACTTCACTGGCTTTCTAGTACTGCATCTCACTGTTTTCCTATCCTGAAGCAAGAAGGACACACATAGCAGATCTGAAACCCCAGATTCATCCCTTTGCCTTAGTTTCTTAGAGCATTTAAGCTTTGCTTGTTCAGACTGGCTTCATCTCTTAAATGTCTCTGAGGTGGAGCAATTTCACGTATCAGCTGCACTTATATTATTAATGATCTGGTCTCCAAATGATCTTTCAGATTGTGTATGTCTGTGTGTGTGTGTGTGTGTGTGTGTATGTATGTGTGTGTGTGTGTGTGTGTGTGTGTGGGCATTTGCATACATGTATTGTGCAATAGTTTCAGGCCACCTGAGAAAATTATATTTCAAGCTATATATCTGAGCATTAAGCCTTTCTTTGCCTGGAAAACAACACTAACAGAGTAAATATAACTAAACATTAATGTGGAATTCCATGAATTCCGCATAATTATATTGTTAAGATGTAAATAAAGTCATTCAGAGTTTTATGTCTGAGAAACTCTCTGAGAATTGTCAGAATTGTTCACTGTAGTGGTGATAGTGGCACAGTTCCAATTCTTTTGCCTTGATATGTATATGATTTTTTCAGAGCTATGTGGACCCACAAATCTGATCTTTTTAAATCGAATCTGAGCCACTTTCATAGTCCTAGACTGAATACATATCTGCTTAGTGGCCATCCACCCTGAGTGAGAATGGTCAAGTACAGTAATGATTAGCAAAGAGTGGTAGATCAAACTGGGCGCTGACATTGCGTAACGCGAGGATCAGATACCCGTGCAAGTACCTCTAATATGCTAACTCATTTGTGAAGACATCACTCACCTTAACTGGGACAGAAGTAACATGTTACTGCGTTGTCTTTACATCCCTAATAAACAGTGCAAAAGCAATGCATTCATCTTGCTCTAATAAGAGCTCTGGTGAGAGCTCTTCATGGCTTAGGCTTGTTCTGCTCATTAGTTTGTTGTCTATGATGCATGTGGTTCATTTACGTGTTGTTATTGATTAGGATTTGTTCACATTAATGTCCAATTCGAGTTGCTTAACATGAATGCAGACCATCAAGTTAGAACGATCAGATCTGAGCAAAAAATCTGAATTGAGCAGTGAGCATCCAGTGATCACTGGAGGTTTGCACGTAAATGAAATGGCTATATTCATAGACATTATGATCCCTGATCCCTGTCACCATTGTAAATGTGGCAAGTTTCTCTACTGTCAACCGTTTCACATAAATGACAATGTACATCTTAATGATTGAATCATGCAGAAAGTTTGAAAAATTCCTCTGAAATTCCTCGTTAATACAAAAAATTGTGATTTGTTTGTGTTTCATTGTGTTTGCTCAACCATTTCTTACCCTCTCCTCACGCAAGCCCAGTATTTATAGTTACCATCCAGTATCTGACTGGGCTAATTCATACTTCATTAAGTTAAATCTGGTGTGTTGGTAGTGGATATTGACAAATCCATGCAGCGGCTAGAGGTGCATTGAGGAGAAGAGGAACCAACATAACAGTCACTTTTTGGAATTCTTGTTACTAATTAATGTCTATTAGTGTGTTTTAATGATTATTTTAATTTTTTACCATTTTATTTAGCGATTTACAAGCAAAACACACTGGCTGCTAGGGCTGCACCAATATGGCAATTCTGGGATGATGCCATATTTATAAAATGTCGAAATTGAATTAGCATAAAAGAGAAATGTAAGATTTATTTCTCTAGGGTTACAAATGCAGTAACATTAATTTTAGTACAGAAGCCCAGTGTAGCCTAAACATTCTGCGGTTCCCAAGTAAAATAAATACATCATTAATTATCAGTTTGAAATATCAGTTAAATCTAAACATCTGTCGTGTGCTAATCATTTTCTGCCAAGCAGTTACTTGCCGATATTACTGATATCATCAGACGTAACTACTTACTGCCCAGATAAATCCTTTTAAACAATGGCTCAAGACTTTTGATGTATGTATGTTCATATGTACTAAAGTGTGGGTGTACATTGGTGAACGAATGTATATTTCTATGTAATGTATGTTGTATGTAATGAGGTGCGTCTAGCTGCGTTAGTGTCCATGTGTTAGCTTCATGTCTAACGTAGTACGCTGGGGTGTTGGTGTAGTGAATGAGGTGTTCCCGTGCTTGGTGTCTCCCAGCTTTCCAGTCGTGTTTGTGCGAGCTCTTTGGGTCATTCTTCCTTCTCTGTCCATTCTTGCTGCTTTTATTGTTTTCTTGGGTCTCTGCCCCAATGATCCTCTCAGCTGTGGAAAGACAGAAAGCTGGTTTCTGCAAAGCTGCTGTGCTCACTCGTTAGCGCTTTAGGGCCGACAGAACACCAAATAAGCCAGTTCATTTGTGGTGTCACTCGTCTCTGTCCGTTTCTGTACGTCTTGTGAATGTGGACTGTGCTACAGCCATTTAATCATGTCGCTGTCTCCTCAGCATCCTCAGCCTCTTTCTTCCTGCCTAATGATGACTTGCTTAATTTGAATGAAAACACCAGGACCTATGAGGGAATGAGGATCGTTAGCTGCAAATGGCCCAATGTCTGTGTGACCAGTGCAAGTCAGCCATGTTTTCAGCATTAGAATATGATTCATTATCACTTATTATGTGTAATTGCCATAATGGAACAGATTTATGAAGCGTAATTGGCTTGAGAAGCGTTATAATGGACAACTGGTTTGTTTTTGCTGACCTCCTTTTCCCTCATGGAAGAACATTTTATTCATTTTCACATTATTCTGTAATTCTGTGACTTTTCCTTTTATTTCCTACAGAGGCACAGTTACTCTATAATAAAGCAGTAAGCCACGAGAGGTCATTCATTACAGTAATGAAAGGGTGTTGTTTGACCTGTCATGATGACAAATACAGGGATATATCAGTGTTCAATAAGTATGTTTATTTTTTAATAATCGCAATAGACATTAATTGTGCCAAGCAACACTATGCTATGGTTTCCAAGCAACAAAGCAGTTAAAGAACACAGCAGCTTTGACCAAAGTGGACCACATTCATGTTTTTAATGGCACTATTATGTACACCATCCAAACTGTAAAATGTAATTCCACTTGCAATTTCTAGAGAACACCATAGATCTTTACATCTTTTTACATCTGTTATTTACATTACTGAGCAATGACCAGATGAACATTAGCTAAGTGGCCATCACTGACTGGTAACTGCAGGTCACTGCAGTCATGGACCAAAAATGAAATGTGTAGCCTGTTTAGGGTTGGGACTTTTTTCCCCAATCCTCACGCCTGCATGTCATGCACATATCTATGACTGCAGGGTTCCTGCACATTTTTAAGAAGTCATATAAAATAAATTTTAAAAATCTAAGTTAATAAAATGTTTAAAAATCTCTTTTTTGTTGGAGGTATCATCTAAACATAATGCCTAAAGTCTTAGTCGAAAAAGAGCTGAGACTGCTATGTCGTATATATATATATATATATATATATATATATATATATATATATAATATATATATATATATATATATTTTGTTTTTTTTTGAACACATCCTCTTTAGAGAACACTTAAATATCATATTTTTCTGCTAAATTTATTGCACAATTTCTATTTATTTGCGAGTTTAATGTATTGAAAAACATCAAATATGAAATGTGCCGTAATTTTAATGCAGTTGATTTTTTTCCTCAATACACTGAATTTAGCAAATAAATAGTAATTGTGCATAAGTGTGTTCTCTGTGGAGACATTAACTAATTTTCACTTTGAAAATCATCTAAACATCATTTCACCAGGTTTGGCCAACCTTTTGCATATTACTGTATATCAGTGTTTGATTTTCAGGCTGTTTGAATAAAACATTGAACAATAAGACATTGATACATGCCATGTTATTGTATGGTGGTAATGGTATTATGTTCCCTTTGTTAATGTCTTAGTTATTAAAAAGTGTTGAATTTGGTGTTAAAAAGTTGTGCAGAGCCCTGTACTATGAATAAGAAGCCAACTTCAGTCTCGCTCAGGCACCTAGTGCTGGTTGGTTTGCGGTCTTGTGACTACTACGCAGGTTGATGATGTGAAAGTGTCTGAATTCGTTTACTGAGTCATGCGTTAAGTAACTAAATAGTTCACCTCCATGTAGCGCAATAGTAACAAGGGAATAGGGATCCATTTCGGTCACAGCCAAAGTCTTGGTGCATTAATCCTTAATTCAACCGTGTGTATGTGGTTACACATGTATTTATATTTTACAGTAGCGTGAAAACAGGCTCAGCCATTCGGATATAATGACCAGAGCTATGCATTATATTGTGTTTGCGGGTCTGAGTGGGACTGAACATTTGTGTGTGTGAAATGCATGCTGATCTTTTCTTCCATCACTTTTAACCTTCTTCCTCTTTAACCCTGTATGTGTTGTGTTGTTTCCCTGCACAGCCCCAGACCAACAGCACCAAAAACAGCATAGTCACGAGCCCCAAAGGAAACCTCCCCTCTCCTGCACTGGTATTTACCTCTCTAATCCCTCCTTCCTCTGTCACTCTGTTCCTTTACCTCTCCTCTCGCTCTCTTTTTCTTTCCTGTCTGTGTCTGGACCCCTCAGTCCGATAGCATGGCTGTGTGTGCGTTGGTTCCTTTGCTCTGTCGGCTCGTCAAGGCCGCAGAGCGTGTGATGTTTCAGCAAGTAAGCTGCACTCACCTTTACTTCCAGTTTTAAAAGTGAATTGTGCAAAATCTTACATGGTTTGTTGTAATCAAGCCACCTTATTGGTTATTTTAATTATGCACTTACAGTGAAAAATCAGATTTACACAGTGCACCCTTTACTCTAAACGTAGTTGATCTTCCAAACGTAATTTGCTTCTTTTGTTTTGTCCTGGAGATGTGAGACTAATGTAGCTAACAAGTTAGCATCATTTAAATTGCGTGGCTAATAGGAGTCTCAAGCAGAGAGTATCAGAAATCAAATTAGAATTTTCCAGTGAATTTTAAATACATTATATTTCCAAAAAATTAATAAATAAATAACTGCAGTAAAGGCCAGATTTCCAAGCCAGTGTTTTGTCTCTTACATTCACCAGGAGGCGCTCAGCATAAATTATTAAGTGACCCAAAAAGCACACTTTGTTTGAACTAGTAATTCTGAGCCTGGGGGTCACGACTCACCAGATGGACGGCAAAAGAGGCATATAGGCCTGTTCTGACATCTTTAAGAAGGATTATTTTATAAAATCCCCCCACCAGTGATATCCCTCTCTCATTATAAGCTAAACAGAGGCTGTGCTGTAAGAACATGGAAGGTGACACTAGTGAAAGTGTGTAACTGGCACAGTCACAGCTTGGTCTCAAAGCTTCACTGCATGAAAATATTAGGTGATTATTAGTTTACTATGCTACAAAGCATCCACATTCAGAGCATGGGCTAGTCAAAAAAGTCTGCCATCTGATGCAGATAACTAAATAACAGATAACTAGATAACTATAAAGTTACTGCACATGATTTTTAGTATATAAATCCCCATACATTTTTATTTAAAAAACAAAATAAACTGTTGTTTTATATGTTTATGGTCAACAGTGGCATATTCTTCCCTCTGTTTGGTAGGCGTCGTTTATGATGTTAATAACTAAATGATGAGAAACACACTAGAAGCTGCAGCAGAGGGAGCTGTAAAAATTTTAATGAGTGTTTTCTGCATTTTTCCTTTGAATTTGACAAATATTCCACAGTAAAATTTAATAACAGTCCTATAGCTTTCACACAAAACACTAAGTCTGCTGGCCCATGTCTTTTTGACATGTAACCATCAAATAGATTTTTATGTTTTGTGCATCAATCCAGAAGCTTACAAAGAAGAATCACGAGGCATCCAATAATTGTTTTTTTCCACCCGTAATGGCTAACCCATCATTATGGAATCAGCAGTGTTAAACAGCCCATATCCTACATTTTACTTGCGTTTAATTTTTTACCCTTGGGGTCCACTTAGAACATCGGTGTAGTTTTATGTACTGTAAATAGTCATAATTCATTTTTACATGACCTTTTTCCCAACCTCTTTTTATCTCTTAGAATTAAACAGGCTATTTTGTTACTGGGCCTTTAAGACTGATATATGTAAATGATCTCTGTTCTGATTGGCTGCCCTGTATAGTGTCTCATGCAGTAAGCAGTCCAAGATATAACATTTCTTACAATGTAAACAAGAGTGGACGGAGCTAAATCGCTGTAGGCTGAATAGGTAGATAAATGTAAAAGTTGACTTTCATGACAGAAACAGTGAATCTAAAACAGGCTGTTTTTGCAGCTTATTTTCTGTACGGACTGAGAAGTGAATGGTATGTTTTAAAACTTCAGCAGTGTTTATATACTATATCAGTTTTGCATGAAAGAGGCCCTTTAAGTTATCTCAAACAGACAAACATGCAGACAAAATTAAGGCTTCACGGTGGCTGCTTTATTCTATTGTTTATAGCTTTGCAATGTGCTTTTGTACTTTGGTTCATTTTTCTAGACAGCTGTGTGATACAATATCAAGAACCACATAAAGTGTATTTGAGTTTGCTAAACAACATGACATGGTTTGAGACAAGTGTGGTGATTAATGTATATAGTTTGCACAGTGCTAACAGGTGGTATATAAGCTTTTATTACTTGTTAGCTATATTAGCCTCATATCGCCAGTGCAGACCTAAAGACTTCGCAAAGCATGTCTTGCTCAGCTACATTTGGGGTAAGCAGAAAATTGTGTTAATTTGATTATTTTATGAGAGAAATGATGAAAATCTCGCTTTAACTGATAGCAGCATACTACCTACTGTAGTTTTACAAAACAGATAATGATTTGAAACAAAATCCAAACATATGTGCCATTCTTTTCGGTGGAGACCTTTAGCTGTACGCTTTCATTACGATGGCACTGCTGCTCTTTCCCTCATTCCCACGTGGGCTGATATTTACTGCCTGGAGCGAAAGCAAATGCAACATTTTGTATTCCCTTGCTGTTATCTTGACATATTAGCTGTTAAATAGTTAAGCGATTTTAAATTCAGCAGAACAACATAAACAATAAATACAGATTGATATTATGAACATATTTATATGTAAGAGTTGATCTTGCAGTGGTCTCTCAGGGTTCAGTTGGGTTTGTTCAGTGCTGGAGTGGTGTTTGTGGTAATGGTTGTGTAATTGCGTGGTGATTGCCTGGATTAATGGAGTGAAATGTTTGAGGGTGAACTCTGAGCACACGCACACTTGTTAAGGGTTTGAAGACAGATTTGGAGTTCTCAGAGAGTGAACTCTGCTTGGAAAAATGACTGGCACTCCAACGTATACAGCCACCACAACACGTGGCGCAATATATCAGCATATTTTTAGGATCCCTCATAGTTGCCCTTTAATGCTCTGTGCATGTGTGTGTGTGTGTTTCTCCGCCTGCTCGATGGTGCAGATATAGTCACCCAGGCTTGACGGGAAAGAGAAGGTGATTATGGTCACTAAGGAATCTCATCTTAGTACTTTGTTTCCTCTGGCTTCATCTGTAGCCTCATTGTTGGTTATTGCTGCCTCATTCTGTAAATCATCTGATTGATGTTTTGCTCAGTCAAGCCAATAATATGTAGTAATGCCAAAATAAATAGTTCAAGCACAGTGTAGAAAGAGGCTAAGACATACACATGGGGTTAGCGGAAATAAAATGACTCTCCATTGTTTTTCCAGTCTAATCTGTTTCTGCTGCATCTGAATAATGCAATCAAATAGAAAAGCAGAGTTCATAAACAGGTTTTAGGTTGGTTTGACAAAACCAGCCAATAACACTTCAAAAGTAAAGCAGATGCACAACATTCTTGATTGTTTACCATAACTTAATTGAGTTCATATAATAATTCCAGATAGTTGCTATGGTGTTACTGTGACAGGGGTCGGCAACCCAAATATTAAGAAGAGCCATTTTATCCTTTCAATAAAAATCAATCCGCCTTTGGAGCCACAACATTTTATGTCTCAGTATGTGCCTATGTCCTAGCACAGACTAAAAAAATATATATATAAACAAAAACGCAGACTTACTTTGCTCTGCTTTAAATTTGAGCTCAGCTATAGCTGCTTTTCTCACATCTCCAACAGGAAACTTTTCCTCAAAAGTAGAATATTTTCTTGTAAAATGTCTCTCAACTTTTGGCTTTTTACGAGGCTGTCATTTTCTCATTCGCCAGCTTCATTTTTTGCATTTTCCCGTTCCACCTTAAATGGTGCCTGAGGCGCCAGAATGTTACTGCTGCACCATTTAAGGTGGAACAGAAAAATTCAAACAAGAAGCTGGCGAAAGAGAAGCTAACTTCAGCTTTGCGACTTTTTAGTGTTTGACAGTTTCTTGTTGCAGGTCAAACGTATCAGGAGACACAAATAAGTCCATTTGTCTCCAAATTATCGATGTTCATTTAAAATTTATCTCGTTGCCTTTTCTTTAGCTACTAGCCAGGTGAGAATGTTGTCTGCATTGCTGTGACCAGCAGTCTGCGCACTAACCTTCAGGGTTAAAGGGTAAATTAGCAGCTATATATTAACTCCAGCGTCTAAGACCATTTATTGTTAAAATTGTGTTAGAACGATCAGCAGAGCTTTATTTTACTGCAGAGGAGGATTGCTATGGTATTCGAGCTTGTTGTCATGATGTTGCTTGGTAGTTGTTAGGTGATTGCTAGGCTGTTGCTGTGGGATCGCAGGTGGTTGTTAAGGTGTTGTTTACGGCTGGACCCGAATATTCGGATATTCGTTCGTTGGGTAGGTATTCGGTCTTTAGTTTGGGGATTTGGATTTTCATGTTTTTAGGGAGTATAAGCTATCAATAAAGGCGAACTGCAAAATATTGTAACATTCAGGTTTCTGGGACGACTCGAGGTTATGATCCTTAATGCAACTTTATTATTAATTTACTGAAAACAGTGCCAAACATGGCAAGAAGAAACAGAGCCTCTCCAGCGTTAACAGCTAAAAACACAGCCCTCTGCTCTATTCGGGCTCTTCAACATAAAAGTCCTTATATGAAGCTGCACATTGGTAATGTATTCATCTAATAATAGCCTTAATACACGTTAAAATATTAATAATAAAATAACAATACTTGAAGACCTGCAGAATATCAGCATCATATTGAATCATTTTACACATTTATCTGCATTAACGTTGGTTTTATATTATTGAAAATGGTGATTTCAAACTTTTTAACAGTGGAGTATTGCAGCGGCAGCTACACATGCAAGCACCTAAACATGTTATTTGCATAATTTGCAGCACTGTGAGTCACAGCGTTGTTACCCTACTGAGATAACGGCTATGATCAGATACAAGGAAGCAAGAGAACTAGTTGTTATGCTAAATGAACAGTGTATTGATAAGGGCAGGCTGATGAGAAAAGAGAGAAGTAGCTTGGTGCAGACAGATGGCTGAATTACTGATCTGCAAATAAACAAATAGAGCTTCCTCAAATTACATCTCATTGTTTTTGAGCCTGGAGAACTAGAGCTTGCCCTGACAGTGTCTGTTCTGGAGTTTAATACAGACGTTGATGAGAACAGCAGAAGCATGCTGCTGGAATGGGAGGGCAAGGGGTCAAAGCTACTGGCTGCTAGGGGGTTTCGGAAAGATATAGGATACGACCACTGCTCCTATGCTGCCTAGCAACCATTGACTTGTAAGGACGTGTCGTCATTTTGTAGTTCGCCATTAGCGTCCAGACAAGCTCTGGGTCTGAGCTGTTTTTGGCTGCGGGAAAAATGAGTGACATTTTTTAAAAAATCACCAATGAGTTAAACCAATGAGTTCCAAAGCTGATACATTTATCCTACATACATTTACTCTCTCATTTTAAATTATGAGGTCATTAAGTAGTTAAAAATCTGAATATTGCTATGTATATATTACAAGCAACCTAACAGTTCGGCGTATTTAATTGGCATCACATGACTAGCCGTCTCACCAAAATGACCTGTGCAAACCAACAAGCTTTGTCAAGTGTGGTAGTAAGGTGATTTTGGAAATACTACTAAAATTATGTACAGTTACAGTATTAGATATGACTATAGATAGATATGTGGTTTTGTTCCAACAGCAGCGATATATATGATGATGATGATGATGATGATTATATATATATATATATATATATATATATCTCATCATCATCATCATCATCATATATATCGCTGCTGTATATATATATATATATATATATATATATATATATATATATACCTCTATTACTATGTTGTGCTAGAATGCTAACTCATTATGCTCGGACGCTACTAGACAAGCACCATCTTCTACTGAACAAGTTTTTCCTGGAGTGAACATAAAGTGCTACATAAAATGGAAGAAAAGATTTTTATACTTTAGTTATAGTATTAGACTTGCCTTAGCTTTAACTTGCCTGGTAGGAAATTGTTTCGACTACTTAATTACATAATTTAGAGGATACTGTGACACTGAAAGGTAAAAGTACATAGGACAAAACTCTTGGCTTTGGTGAAATTTTGTTTACTACAGGGTACAATAAGGTGTTTTCAAAAACGCTGTTTCTTTTTCCAATCAACAAAAACAGTGCAGGTTCAGAATCCTTATTTGAGCATATCACCGACTACAAATTGACACACAACCTCAGAGATCTACTGGGACAGCGACTCCTGATCAAGCTGCCATCATCTATTCCAGAACATTATTTTGCAATTGTTTTGCAGTTCATAATAATCAGAGGTGTCCAGTATTTATAAAATCTCTTCACAAATCCCTGTAGTAATTTCTTGTGGATTGTGGAGCTGATAAAGTGTTTGTCAGTATTGTTTTTCTTAGCGAGCAACATCCCCGCCCCCAACTTTCTCAGCCCCTCCCGCCCTCAGGTATCCCCTCATCGTAGCCTGTCAGTTGCCCATGGTGACAGTTGTCATAGCAATCACAACATCATAATGCATGCGGCAGCTAATTACTGATTGGTCGCTGGAGAAATGTCACTTCCTGGGGGTGAGAATGGGGAGAACAGTAGGGGGTGATGATTTCTGAAGAACATCTAGCTGACACAGACCTGCAGAGAAAACATGCATGAACAGAACAGATCCAGATCAGATCAGTTCTCCAACCTAGCATGAATTTGAGTTTTCATACTAGCAAAGCCGTTTCTGAACATTTGGGGGCCCTAAGCAATCTCTGACCCCCACCCCTCTGACCCCCACCTCCCACCCCAAACATATTATTTTGTTTGGAAGAAAAATACTTATAGTGCTATCAAGTCGGTTCTCTTGGTGACCATATGGATGGTGTTTCTCCAGAATGTCATGGTTTCTGTCAGGCTGCTAATGGATTGTTCATGATTCCTCTGATTATCTCCATCCATCATCTTGCTTATAAACTATTAAACTGTATGTAAATGTAAATAAATAATAAATAAGATTAAATAAATGAATACTACATACTCATGGGGTGGGGGGGCTTACTGATGGCACTGGGGCCTTGAGAGATTGCTTATACCACTGCACACTACCTTTCCTTTCTTCTTTTTTAAATGATTAGAAAGACTTGTGTTTGGCAGTTTGCTGTAAAAGGGTTACAGCAGTCTTGAATACAGGAGAGATGAGCAGCAGGTCTTTGTTAGCATGTTAATCGCTGTTGTGGCATCTCTAGTGTCTTCATTATTGTGTGTTTTGTTTAGTCTTTATTTGTTTATTTATTTATTTATTTTTGGGTGGGTTGGCAATCTTCGACACCCATCCACCCCCGCAACATCTTTCTTTTGCAGCTGCGCCTCTCTCTCTCTCTCTCTCTCTTATCCTCCCTCCTTTCTCTTTCACACACACACATTTCATTTTATTCTTTCTTTCGTGTTATCTTTTCCATCCCATCTTCCTCTCCTCCTCTGTTGCTATAGGAAGCTCAGAGCACTGTTATCCATAATCCAATGGATGGGATTAAGGTACACCCCACCCCACACACACATGCACTCTTCCCTCAAAACCCCCTCTTCCGTCTCTTTCCTTCTGTTTGATCTGCATCCCCATAATGCATCTGATTGAATGTGACCATAGACTGTGGTGTGTTTTGTGTGTTTTCTGACATGGTTTGTTTGGATCTGCTGCTCAGGTTAGCATGAATTTGAATTAACATACAAGCATAAGCTATTAGCATTAATAGTGCAGCTCAAATATCATTTTACAAGATTAAATAGATCTTTTACAAAGATTTTTATGAGGTAGAAGGTGATGGTTATCAAGCAAACATGAATTTTGAGTTCATATTAGCATAATAATTCTCCTCACGCCTGTTTTTGTTGTTGTTGTTTTACATTTTTCTTTTGGAAAGATTTGGCCTAGAAGGTTTAGGAAGTAGGAAATTATACTGTTCAAGCTAGCTTGAATTTGGGTTATCTTACTAGGTTGACATATTAGCATAACACCCCGCATATGCTATTTTTATGTTTTTTTTCTAATAAATGGCTCTGCAGTAAATATTTGTCCTAAGATGTTTGCTGTACTAGCTGATTATATTTGTGTAACAATATTCTATGAGTTCTCTGTTTTTGTCCCATTTTAATGCTCTTTGGGAAAGATGTGTTGTGTAAAAACGCTACTAGTCAAGCTAGTGTGAATTTGAGTTAACCTGCAGTTAACATACAGCACTGTATTTATTTCATTTTCAGTCACCATGGCCATTAAGTACATTATGCCCTTTTCGGGAGATATTTCTGTGCTTATATTTCAGATAAACAGCACTCATCTTTGAGAGAGAAGAGAAAATTAAGCTCCATTCTTCATTCAGATCTGAAAACATCCACAGGTGTTTCTGTCCATACCTCCACTGTGAGAAGACAACTCAGTACTATAGGTCTGAAAGGATGTGTAGCTGTCAAGAAGCCTTTACTGAGAAAAGAAAAGAGACAAAAAATAACAAAATTTGCAGATGAAACAGAAGCTACTGCTATTGTCGAGCAGTGGACTGACCACCCCAGAGTCCAGACCACAACTGAACTTGTTTAAGATTACTTGGATCGTGAGAAGCAGAAAGTGCAACCAACTTCTACGACTGAACTTTGGAATTGTGGAAAAGAATGGAAGCTGTAATAAAGGCAAAGTATAGACACATAAATATTAAATAAATGAAATTATATTTAGTTGTTAAGGTGTGTCGTTTTCTGTTAAATATGTTTTCTGCCCCCACAAAACATGAGCAACTTGTATTTAATGGCCTCAATGTTGACTGAAAATGAATTAAAAATAAGGGGGTGGTCTCTGACTTTTGAACAGTACTGTACATATAAGATCTTAGCATAACACTCCTCTTTATTTTCTTCCATATTAAATGGCTCTAGGAAAGCCTTAGCAGGCCTGCTGTAAATGATGTTTATCAGAGTATTGTTCACCTAAAACAACTGAATGGTGCTTCGGTAGCTGGAACACTCGTCTGCTTAGTGTCCATAAGCATGTGTGTTTGTGAGATAAGAAGATGAGAGGCTCTTGAGCGATCCTTTGAATGGAGTGTGTAAGGCTGTGTTCAGAAGGGGTATGACATATCAGGCTGAGAAGCAACAGTTGGCTGAAATGACTATCAGCATTACTGCATGGCATCTTGTTGCTGTGTGTCTGTATTCTGATTCTGAGTGCACTGTGTGAAGTGGTGCCACCTTGTGGTAATGTTTGGAAACACAGCATATCAAAGCTCTCCGATGAGGCTGCATTGCGTCCCTTACATAGGAGATTAGTTGTGGGCAAATTAATTTTGTTAACCGCTTTCTCTGTCCTGATGAACTACAGAAGCAACAGATTGCTTTGTTGTCGGAACGCAACTGTTGAATGTAGAACAGCATCCAGAAACATTGACGTCAGAAACAAACGTCAGACGTCACGAGCGTGAAAGTGTTTGGTTAAAGCCTAGAATGTAATTGGTAAGAGGGAACATCAGGTCAGGCCGGCATACACAAATCTAGTCCAGGAACCCTATTTAAAGAATACAAATGCAAATGCATTTTTTTCACGGAATATTTTCACATAATATTTTTAATATTGTTCTTAATATAATTTCTTTGAAGGCTTACTAGTTTATCTCTTACAGTAAAATAGATCTTTCGAACAAAATGTAGATCAGTCTTTTCATCTGTTTTAAGTAGCACTCTAGGAAAGATGTATTGCTTGTCGGGCATAATGTATTTGCATAATGACCCTCAAATGCTATTTCTGTCCTCTTTTTTCTGTTTTAAATATTTATTTTTGGAATTTTGTGTTAGGAGGTAGAAGGTGCTGCTTCTCCCTGTGGCAAGAACTTGAATTGATGTACTAGAATAAAATATTAGTATAATACTACAACGTAATTCACTTTTTCTGTGCTGTCTTTCATTTTAAGCAGCACTCTAGGAAAGATTTATTTAGTAGAGGAGGCTGTTTATAAGCTAGTATGAATTTGAGGTAGCATAATAACATATTAGCGAAATAATAAAACCCTCAGTTTCTGTTTTTTTTTTCTTTGGTAGTTTACGTTTTAACAGTAAGAAACAGAGGCTGATGGACTGATGTAGTTATATGCATTTTACATTATACATGGTTTGTATTGTTTAGTCCCTTTTATTGTTTGGCATTTTTTGAAAACTCAGATTGCTTGATTAATTATCAAATTTGTTAGATATAGTAGAATATTCCATTACTAAAATAGTCGATAGTGGCAACCATAATTTCTTTAATGTCAGATGTGTGTCTGTTAATGTATTAGTCTGCCACATCTTGTAAACATAATAAAGAGAGGTACGATGTGGATGTACGGCTAAAAGAACAAAGGCGCCTAATAATACCGTCCCACATACTGACAGCCTAGCTGGCCTATTTACAGCAGCTTCTGGTGTCCTTGGTGATGGCCATGGCTCGGCCATGACAGGTGCTCCGTTCCGTTTCTCAGGTGACCTCCCCCCCTCCTCCTTGCTCTCATGACATCATTCTGTCGTTCTCTCTCTCTCTCCCTCTCTCTCTTTCTCTCTCTCTCTCACTCTTTCTTTCTCTTTCCATCTCTCCTCATATGCTTCTCTGCTCAAGAGGGTTGAAATGAGGGCAAGAAGGAGTTTGAGCTGTTCTCTTTTCTCTGTCCTTTCAGACCCCATTTAATTTATCTGCTAGACAAGTATATCCATCATAAACTCCATACAAAGTAATCTGCTGGAACAGTCAGCCAGTAACCCTGTACACTCTTGCCATTTAAATATATCCCATATCTGGATGTTGCCTGTATACACTTTAAAAGATGAGTACAACTGCATTTGCGATTGGAATGTGTTTGGATTCTAAGGTAATGAGGCACTAGACTGAATCAGGCTAACAGGCTCTTCTAGTAATATTATGTCAAGCTTTACTGAAGGATTCGCTGTAAAACATTCAAAGTGAAGATGGCGCTGCTTGAATGTCTGTTACAAGCTTCACATATCCATATTTAAGTAGAGCTGGCTTAAGTAGCAAAGGTAAATGTACACCATCATTAACTTGACACTAACATAGCATTGAAATCCCATAGAATCACTTGCAGAACTTAGCAGTTTCACACATTTAACCTCTTTTTTGTTTTGCTGTTTGCTTCAGATATTGCCACCAAGCAAGTGTGCATTACTCAGCATCTTTCCCTTTAACACTGGAACACAATACACATAAAAGGAGGGACACAGATGTATATCCAGATGCAGGAACTTGAATAAGGCAATTATAAGCAAGGTGTCTTCATTTAGTGATGATTCGATTACCACCATTCAATTTCCATGATTGGAAGTTAGTGTGAAGTATAAACAAGGCTAATGTTGCATCATACAGCAGTAAGTGGCCAGAGGTGTTTTGAATGATGATGCATTGCAGAAACAAATATCTTCACCCACTCACTAATGCCAGAGACCAAAATGCATATTTAAAGCTGAGGAATGTAGGTATACATTTTGCTTTGCTGTAAAGATGCGTTCTAGCAAATGATGCTTTGCATACTTATTCAGGTTTATGTCATTCTAACTGGAAGTGTCTTGATTAGTGTACCTTGTTTGTAACTTTATATAAGAGAACATGAAAAAAGTGTTGAGAAATAAAAGTTGTTTCAGTCGATGACTCACGGAGCTGTGGAGTATGAAATGTGTTTGTTTGTGTATATACATGTGTTTGTGTGTGTATATATAACAAGCATGTTGCAGCTGTTCTAATGAGGTTTGCCATGCATTGGTGAACAGTTAATTGTATGTGATCTCTGTGGTTTTGCTATTAAAATGTTCATTTGGATACACTTGTGTATGTGTGTGTGTGTGTGTGTGTGTGTATGTATGTGTGTGTGTATGTGTGTGTGTGTGTGTCTGCGTGGGGTGTTCGTACCGCCACTCAGTGTTCTGAAATTAACACCTGAGGTCATTTTTAACAGTTATCTTGTCTTGTTCCTGCCCCAGGAGTCATCCGACAGCAGTAATGCCACAGTGGAAGATGAAGACATGAAAGGTGAGAGGTGGCGGGAGTTTGGAGATAAATCTGACTGAAATGGCGCAACAACGTTGCCTGCATTGCACTTTAGAGGTCCAAGTGTTAGGAGCCTGCTATCCTGAAGTTCTGTCAACACTCTTAAAAATAATGGTTCCTGAATGGTTCTTGGCTTGAATGTGGCTTGAATGAAGCTTCACATTATGTGGAGGTTTTTTAAGCTTCAGAAAGGTTTACAAAAAATGTCACTTTGTTCTTTAGAGTAGTGGTTCTCAGATGGCTTTCAGGAACATCCACATAGTGCATTTTTGCTCTATTCCTATGTGTTGGGAGATGGGATAGAGCAAAATTGTGGATTGTCTGGGGGTCCCTAAGGACCAGTTTTAGAACCACTGCTTTAGGGACCAAAAAGTGGTTCTTCAGTGGCATCACTCTAAAGAATCCTGTTTGGTACCTTAATTTTTAAGTACCAGTAAGTTCAGAGAGCTTATGTCATGCAGATGGCTGTTTTAACAATTTATTGCTATTCAAATATCATTATTTTTAAATTGCATAATAATTAAACAGGTTCACGAGAAAATATATTGTCACGAATAAAGAAAGAACCAACCAAGATTCTACATTGTATGCTCAAACAAAATCTGTCAAATAACTACAAGTTCATAGATGGTTGATTTGTTTTTTATTTGAATAACTAATAACTAAACAAATACTGTTTAAGAATTGACCCTGTCATCAGGGATCACAAGTTTGATCCCAAACAGTGGCCAGTAACCCAAGAGAGCATTATTGGCCCCACTCTCTCTGGGTGGGTAAGATGGTCCTCCCTCTTGATGCTAGTTAGCAAAGGCGTCTGTTACCTGACGTAACAGAATTAGCGGTTAGCGTTCTCCACCAAGCGTGTTGAGTTGTCCTGTGACATTACGTTACCAGCAGTTTGAAAAGATCTGGTGGTGCTTCATGTGTTTTGAAGGAAGCATGTGCTTGGAAGCATCAGTGTGATTGGAGAGTTCTAACTTGTGCATGGGAGTTGGCCACAACAAAACTGAGGAAAATAAAAGAAATCCCTATTTTTCAGCTTTCTCCAGGACTCTTCAGTGCCAGCGTGAATGACTGGTGCTGGGACTAAATAAAGCCTTAAGCTGAAGCCTCTGCAGCTTACTGTACACTTCACTGTAGCTAAAGGACTATTACTGATATGTGTGAGTGAGAGAGAGTGTGTGGGTGGTCACTGTTACGCTCTACAACTAGTGTAGGGCAAGGGCACCTTGTGCTATAATTAACTTTAGCGGGAAACACTGGCTGTGTGTATATGAGGCTAAAAGCTTCTCTGGCGATATTGTAGTTATGACACCCACTTTTTCGCAGCAACCAAAAGCGACGGTAAGAAGGTAACGTATACGGTCCATGTGTACGGTTTGGGGTTAGAAATATTGAAATAGTTTGGATTACCGGTTAGTCAGCAGCAACAGCTGTTCTGTTGAAGTTTATCCCCTGCTGTTTTGAATGGATATTACGATGATAAGGATCAGTTGAATGATGGCTTTGGATATACTTTGTTTTCACCTCTGGTTGATTATTGGGATAGGAGTTGTTTTGTGATGTAGATGTTGAGGTCCACTCTTAACAATACTTCTAGCTCAGTTTCTGTGTTCTGTCAAGTGGTAAACATTGTATTTATTTAGTGTCTATGGGGCCTAATATTTTTTTAGCTCTGAATCTGTCTGTGTTACATGACTCTATTCATTCCATTTCACTCTATTCCATTTCAGCCCACAGTCTGTTTTTTATTCTCATCTCTCTGATTCATTGTTTCACATGTCTTGGTGGACTTCTGCACTGCACTCTTTAGTGATTTCTAGCTATAACATTAATCTCAGCCGCTAGTTATCATACATAAGTGGTATCAGTTTGTATTGCAAAACGTTGAAGTGTGCAGTGGTAGGGTCCAGCATTGTTCTGTCATCTTTCTGACCTAAGGCTGCACAATGTGGACAAAATACCAGAGCTGTGAATATATTGTCTCATAATGCAGTTGCAATATACAAACATTAAAAATGCATTGGTCAACCAGTAATATGACATGGTTAAGGATTGGCTTGGCAAAATAATTTACATTTATTGGATTATATGAATCAAAACACTCATCTGAAACTGTGATTGGCCAAAATGCTCAAAGCATACAGTCGTTTTGCACGCCCCTGGTCAAATTAGTGTTCTGTGGAAATAAGTAAACACATCCTCTACAGCGAACACACTTCTGCACATTAAGTTCGCAATCAACATATTGGAAAAAAAACATAAAATGTGGCCTGTGCAAAAGTTTTATATGGCACATTTTATATTTTGTTAATGTTATGTTCAAATCAGCTAGTAAATAGAAGTTTTTAGAAATGAAAATGAAAATTTCATTTCAATTTAAATTCAAAAGCTTTTGCATATGACTGTATTGTGAAACGTTCTGATTGGTTAGAGGGCTCATTTGCATATTTCAGCTTTTTGTGATATCAGTATTGCAAAGGGCAAAATCACGATAATCATTAACAAACAATACATTGTGCAGCCTTGCTGTGACCCATATGCCTGTCTTTGCTTTCATCTCTCTGTTTGTTAATGTCGGGGGGGACGGGCCACAGGAAAGAGTGTAGATCACAGCTCAGGTCTCGCCCATTCAAACCCCAGCTCCCAGCCTGACCACGCCCACACGCCTCAGGCCTCTGCCCCTGCTGTCTTCAGTGAGTGACACAAAGTCTACTATTACCTTTGACGCTTCACCTCATTTTTGACTTCTCATTTAGCTGTTACATTGTCCAGTGCACTGTCAAAGAAAGGATACTGTACAGGTTCATTTTTGTCTCTCAAACAATGGAACTGTACCGTCAAAGCTACAAACTGGTCTTCAAGGTCCAATTGTGTACTTTAAATGAGTTTTAAAGGTACACTATGTTCACTTATAAGGTAACTTTTTTAAATAGAAAAATAAAATAAAGGCAAAACAGCATATATGGATTTAATGCAACTTTAAAATAAAAGATGCAGTAGTTTATTATACAGTTATGTTGTCTAACAAAAGGCATTGTCTATGTACCCTTGAGGATACCACCCTAATAAGAAGGTGCACTTTAGTATCTTTTTTTTCTGAGATTGTTTGTGCTAGAGCTTCTTAAGTTGAACATAGACCTCTGAGCTAAAAAGAAAAACAGAACTGACAGATACCCTTAACTGCATTAATCTAGTGCTTCTCTGTGATAATAAGGCAGTTCTGTCACTGAAGTGTCTTCCCAGAGAACAACTTAATGACTGTTCACAGTGAACGCCAAAAAATGAGTAATGCTATCTATTGTTCCCTCTGGCAGTCCAGGGCCTCATTATATTTTAAAATAATGGCCCCTTTTTACTGTCCTTTCTTCATGTAACAATTAAGCAGAAGCAGCTTTTATTCTCGCAGCTGTTTGTACCAACGGTGAATGGTCTTGGCCAGGTTTTTAGCCAGGTTTTCCCAGATGATTTAGCCTTTTCCCAGCACCCATAAGCATCAGGTGTCTCGGAGAATGTGTGCTGATTCAGGGCCGGGCAAGTTTTGCTCTGTAGAGATTTTCATTTTAACATGAAAAAGCCATCAGATTCACTCTGATTCTGGAGGCTTTTAAGGCTAGAGCACACTGACCTAATGTTCTCCAACAAACGACCACAAGCCTAAACATAGAATGTGATTGTTGGGAGTTTCTAGAATGTTCTAGATAAAATAAACAACTAAATAGCAGAAAAGGGGATATATTAATAATAATTACAAGTAAAAAAGCATAACGTAAAAGTATAAATAAAAATACAACTAACAAGAAAGTGAAAGTAATAGTAATATTCCAGTAAAAACAAAGGAAAAAACTAGTTAAATGCTAAAGTAATGAAGTATGTTTTTAACTGTTTTTTTAAAAACACTGACACAAGGAGCCTGACGGATGTTTATTGGTAATGTGTTCCAGATCTTTGGTGCATAAAAACAACACGCTGCCTCTCCGCTCCTTTTAAGTTTCATATGTGGAATATGGAGAAGGCTTGCACTGAATGATCTTAAAGCTTGATTTGGTACATATTTTATTAGGCACTCAGAAATGTATGAAGGTTTAAACCATTAAGCGATTCAAAAACTAGTAGTAAAATTTTATAGTTGATTCTGAAAGAGAATCTAGAATGCATTCCCCCATTTCTACTGTTCTAAAAGACCCCCACCACCACTCTGGAATATTACAGTCCTACAGCATTCTCCCCTATTCATTCTGTTCTACACTATAAAGCCAGCTGCCAACTTTATAATGTTGGTGCTTGTTGTCGGAATGTTAGATTAATGTTCTGTGACCACTGAGGGTTTTTTCTGCATGTTATTTACCCTCAAACTGCTATATCTATCTTGTCTTCCTTGCTCTATGACTCCATACTGACCTATCTCTCTGCTCTGTGCTCCCCATTTCCTGGCCGCCCAGCTGCCACCAAGTTTACAGACCTACTGGGAGTGGTGCGTAAGGGCTCAGGCCCTGCGGCTGACGGTGAGGGGAGCACCAATAACCCCCCAGCTGCCCCCGTTGCTCCTACTGCCCCTCCCACCCCCCAAACCCCAAACACTCCCATGCAGAGTAAGTACAAGAGGGGAGAGGATACAAGCAGTGATCCCTAATTTCAGCTGCTCAAGATATAGAGCAACTGCTTTTTGGCCAACTCATAGACATTACATACAGGCTCACATTTATACTAGCGTATTGCTGCTGTCAGCACAAAACCTTGTTTCTCCATTTTTGTAGTTTTTCAGTATTTGATGTCATTTGAAAATGCCTGTTGGCCTTTACATTGTATGTAAATTTATGATGACTTGGAAAAAAGTCTGGTTCCACTGACTTACATTAAAAGTATGTTTATAAAGTATATATATAGAATGTAGATACAAGGTTTTGTTCAGACAAAAGCGATATATATATATATATTATATATATATATATAATATATATATATATATAATATATATACACTTATATTAGCAGCCACCTGGGATACCTTAGCAACGGCCCAGCAACACCTTAGAAACCACCTGGAATAGCATAGTATCGGATTACCATAGCAACGGCCTCCAAACAGCTGGGATAGCATAGCAGTGGCCAACCTCCTGGGATACCATGGCAAAAGCATAGCAATTCTTTAGCAACCACCTGGGATTCCATAGCAGACGCCTAGCAACAACTTGGCACCTGGGATTTTATAGCAACAGCTTTGTCAAACCAACTTGTTCAAGAACTTTCCCCTTCTAGACTCTACTATTGTTTTAGCTTGTGTAAAGTTTCCACATCACATCTACTTCAGTATCTGTTCTCTTCATTTCCATTCATCACTTCTTTCTCTTTTCCTTCCGCCCCATCTTTCCTGTCCTCCCTCACTTTCGCTTTGCTGATGATCATCTCAGTGTCACGTCTCACAGACCTGGTGAGCAGTGTGCGCAGGAATCCCGTCCCCCAGGCAGACACTGAATCAGCAGCACCCAGCCGACCCCTCACTACTCCCACTCAACCCTCCCCTCCTCCCCCCCAGCCCTCCTCCAGCCCCCTGCCTCCCTTGCACTGTGAGTACAGTACTTAGCACTAGCAGTGGTGCTAGCATTAACAATGCAGCATCATATTGTGGATTTGCAGGTTTGAGTGTCTTGCCGGCGATGCTAACGGACTAACATGCGTCTGACCTGGTTGCTTTCTTGACAAACTTGGAGAAAGTAGATTGTTCTGAGGTTTCAGGGACTTTGTGGCAGTTGAAGCCCTTTGACCACCAGAGACAGAGACAGGATGATTTGTGTGTTGTGGCATCATAGGTGGTTTGTTTGGTGTTTGAAAATAGATGCATCCAATCCTGTGTGTGACCTCTCCTTCTTCTGGAGGATGGTTTGTGACTAATGCAGTACGTATTGTATTTTTTCGTGTGAGAGACAGAAAAACAAAGCATTGCTCTTGACTTTTACTTTTCTTCTTCCTCTGACAGCACGCAAACAGGAGATCATCAAAATCACTGAACAGCTTATTGAGGCCATCAACAATGGAGACTTTGAAGCTTATGCGTAAGATGTTAAATGTTTCTGTGTTTGTGAATCTGATTTTCAGTTTTGGCTGAAGGTCAGTGATGAAAAATTAAATCAATTTGTGTTTTCTTTGAATACAGTAAAATCTGTGACCCTGGTTTGACCTCATTTGAGCCAGAGGCTCTGGGAAATCTGGTGGAGGGTATGGACTTCCACAGATTCTACTTTGAGAACTGTGAGTAAACAATGTGGAGAGGAATTTGTGTCAAATTGAAGTGCAGTCACTGCAGTAGAGAAACATGAAAGGCAATATACACATGACATTTTCACTTTTCAATAATGACATACATCCTAGAATACATGCCAAAATGAAAAGCAAAACCTCACTTGACCTCTATACTGAAAAACAATACATACAAATTTGCGTTTAAAAAGCAGAATGCTGAATTCGTGTCAGTATAGAATACAGTCCACCATGAAATATAATCAAGGCACAGCTGTATGGCTTTCCACCACGCAGTACTTCAAACACAAATCCAGTCAAAACAGTGGAAATGCAATGCACACAAGTTTCCGTTTAAGCGGTGACATGCGGAGAACGTGCCTGAATGAAAAGTAAAGAATCCTTTACACTGATTTAACGTTAGTATTGCATGGTGGAAAGCAATATAGTTTTGCAATTCAGTGTAGACTGTATTTGTTTCTGACACAAATTAAGCATTTTGTTTTGTAAATGTATTGTTTTTCAGTAAAAAGGTCTAGTGAACTGAAAACTACGACGGCGTTTTAGGGCCACTGTTAATAAAAATAAAAGTAGTAGACTTGGAGAATAAAGTCGTAATCTTTCGAGAAAAAAGTCGTACTATTTCGAGAAAAAACTCGTAATATTTCAAGAAAAAAGTCGTAATATTTCAAGAAAAAAGTTATAATATTTCGAGAATAAAGTCGTACTATTTCGAGAATAAAGTCGTAATATTTCAAGAAAAAAAGTCATAATATTTAGAATATGAAGTGGTTTAACTGTAGGGGGGCTGCCATAACGCGTTGGGGTCTCGGTTTCTGTACTGGCTACGGCAAAGACGCTGAGCACGCCGGAGTCCCGCACACTTGTGTCTCTTGTGGATCGATCATTTTGAGTATCATTCTCATTGTCTGTGAAACTACATGCCCTCTTTGAATGGCATGGAGATGTAGCCACAGATAGCCATACCTGCGATTCTCCTTCAACAAAACAGACAGTTTCCTCCGAGTCCGTCTGGTCCTTTCATCTAAAACATAGTTTCTTGCACAGCCGTTTCTTATACTAATAACAGTCTGGTGTTGATGTGCCAGGACAGACAGGGAGACTGAGTATTTCTTTATGGGTGAAATCGATATGAAAGTATAATTCACCAATTCATCAACGCCCTTCATTTTAACACAAGGAGGTGCTGCCTTCCCTTTGCAAAGCCTTAACCTGGTATTAATGCCGCTAATGTTGTAATTCTGCAACTATTTTTCTTGAAATATTACGACTTTTTTCTCGAAATATTACGACTTTATTCTCCAAGTCTACTATTTTTATTTTTATTAACAGTAGCCCTGAAACGACGTTGTAGAAAACAGTGTAATAGAAGTTTTCCATAAAAACTTTGCTTCAAAACTAAAACATTAGTGAATCTTTGGACATTTTTCTTATTATGTTAGTTTTCTTAATCCAGTCATATCTAAATAGGCAGTTCAAGGTATGCTGCTATTCATGCAGACCATTCACCCAGAGTTTTCATTGTGTCTTACATGTTCTTAACTTCCTCAGGTTTCGGCAGCTTTACTGCAAGTGACAGCAAACATACCCTAAAGCTCAAATACTTAAAATGATATATTAATAAATCATTTCTCTTGTCTAGTGTTGTCTAAGAACAGCAAGCCCATCCACACCACCATTCTGAACCCTCATGTACACCTGATCGGTGAAGACGCTGCCTGCATAGCCTACATCCGCCTCACACAGTACGTGGACGGGCAAGGCCGGCCACGCAGCAGCCAGTCAGAGGAGACGAGGGTGTGGCATCGCCGGGACTCCAAGTGGCAGAATGTCCATTTCCACTGCTCTGGGGCCCCTGCTGCTCCACTCCAATGAAGGTCAGCTCCTCTACTTTGCAGCAATGCGTTTAGATGTTTTCCACATGTTTAGATTAGACCGATATTTCAACCAAATATTAGATGACATATTTATTGTACTGAGGAAGAGCAGAATGTTTAGGTAATGATAAGTTACTGAACTAAAATCTCTGCATTTTACTTGCATTTATAACCCTCTACAAACAAATTTTAGTCCCAGTTTCTGCACTTTATGTATCAGCATAAGCAAATATGTTGAAATATGAATTATGTCAGATATTGGCAACAGCCTACACTTTACACAATGATGCATTCATAGTTCTTTTTTGTCTGGTCTCATTTATTAAACCTAAATTATGCAAGATATAAACATTTGTATAAAATATTGTTTTATTAAATTCTTGCCATATTGCCGACCTCTAGTTTCTAATAACAGTGCAGACTCACATGTTTGTCCCAGATTATTTGTTTTTGATATGAGCATGTTTTTCTTTTGTTAATGCAAGAAACGTTTGACCTTATTGTTGAAGTATGTGAGCAGATGTCCTAGTAAAGCGTTCAGTTTTAGGGAACAGTTTTTTGTTGTTGTTGTCTTGGAGTGCTTGAATATTTTTCCACACCACAGGAACTAAGATTGGTCTAAACATAAACCACATTCAGGAAATTAACCCCTTACACTCTAAGGATCTGTCTCTGGGTCCAGACTTTCAATCCTCACTCTCATAAATACATACCTTACATATTAGAATCATAGTATTTACAGAGTCACTTCATACGAGTCCATGTCGAGTCTCTGGTATGAGTCTCAGTTGCATTGCATTGTACAGAAGTTAACCCTTCAAATAAAAAGCCTTTCATTATAGAAAAACCTTAAGTCTAAAGGACAAAACTGAAGCGTTACACACAGTAATTGCAGTGTTCACAGAGAAAAGGCTTGAAAGGGTTGATTTGTCTGTTGTTTATATAACAAGTATGCTAGCTAGAGCAAAAGTTTAAGTACGTTTTAAAGGAATGTGACCTGTAACTTATGAAAACCTCTGCTAAATTAGCTGTTGAACTAGTTAACATACTTGCTGTCCAGATGTTTGTTATTTTGCCTCTTTCCTGTAAACACCACATGAATTGTGCATATTACTTCATTCTGTCCATCAGACTGAAGGTTTTTCTATTATGAAAAGCTTTTTACTTGAACCCATATCACACTTGATGCGGCTGCCAGCTAAATGAGAGTGGTATTGCAGTAATGACTGCATGATTGTAGCAGAACTCACAGGCAAATCGTGTACATAAGGCTGGAATTGAAATGTTTTAGTCATTTACAGTGTTATGGTTGACGCTCCTAATTTAGTCTGCTTTGTTAGCATTTTTTCGCATTTTTTCACATTTTTTCAAGTTAAACTGTTACAAATCTTAACTCAAGTCACGAGCCAGTTAAGGGCGAGTCCGAGTCAAGTCGCAAGTCAGCTAACATGTGGCTCTGAGTCCCTCACATTAGATAGAAGTGAGTGAAATCAGTTTTAGTCACTGAATAATAATAAGTGAGATGTTTAAGGGGTTAAGAGCTGTAGACATGTGATTGGGTCACATTGAGCCCCAGTGATTTTGCACGATATGATCCAAAGGTTGAATTAACTTCTAAAAGTATAAGATAAATGTCATAGATGATGTCTGTGTTGTTTGTTTGCAGGGACAGCTCATTGTAGCCACATCTGAGAAGAGCGCCCAGCCAGAGAACGAGAGAGAGAGAGAGAGGAAGAAAGAGAGAGAGAGAGAGCGAGGGAGGAAGGAGAGGAAGTCCAGTGTCATGTGGCTTTGAGTCTGCAGTGCCTGACCCTACCACACTGGGCTCCGCCCCTCACTTGTCAATCACGTCTCTGTGCAGTGTCCACCCCGCCCACTCCCGTGTCCCCCCCCACACCTCCCACCTGTGTTGCCACACCCTGCTATGAGTGAATGCTGAGTGGAGTCTGGTGGTCCTGACTGGAATGGATGGCAAAGGCCCTTTGTGTTCTGTCAGTGACACGTCATGCTTTCTCTCTCACCGTCCATGTTTCACACGTAAAGCGTGTACATTTTTAATATTATGATTAATATATTGTTATTAATGTCGTTTATTATTATTATTACTATAATTATTACAACACAAAAGCAATTTCGTGTCATTTGTACAATTCATAATTCTGGATGCCAGTGATTTTCCGATATAAGTCTTTCTTTTTTTTTTTGCTCAAACTTTTTTTTTTTGCCAGATAGCATGACACTCGGTGTATTCACAGTGGCTGTTTCTATAGTAACGAAGGAGGGGAGGTAGTTGAAGCACAGTGTTTTTTTGCATAGGCTTCTCCATGTGATTGACGATTTAAAGCTCACAGTCCAGAAGTGACGGTCCAGGTTCGTCTGTGTGCGTGTGTGTAGGGGACGGAGTGATTTTAAAGACAGCGATATGTTTGGGGTCTTCCAGTCTTCATTTGTGCCCTTTTTTTTTCCTTCTTTCACTCAACGTGAAAAGAGAGTGCAGATACTAAGATGTTTTCCAAATCAGCCGTTCTGCTGGGATTTTTTTTGTAGGGCACAAACAGAATAAAATCCATCTGTTGTGGTCACATATCGTTGCTTATTTTAGCCTGATCTCAGCAGCATCGTGATTGTGATATCAGTATTATGCCGTATAATTGAACACGTCAGCTGAGCCTGGAAAGGACAGTTTCTGTATACATCTGTAGCTTATCAGCCCAGCTCTTAACTATAAGCCATAATCCTGCTAAAGGTGCTACATATTCTAGCGGGAGCGGTTCCTGCTTGTGGAGAGGACATGCACGTCCAGACAGCACCTATTAGTGGGTTCCTCATATAACTTTTGAAGGAGGCTAATACTGTTCTTCAATGTGATGATGCAAAAGGCTAATGCAAGGCTACAACTTAAATAAGGAGGAAGCATGTAGCACACATCTCTGAGGTGGCCGAGGCTGACTGAAGATCTAAGTAGGGCTAATTTGACAGAATTGCAGGCGGCGAAGTGTTTTTGTGTTTTAATATCATTTATAAGTTGTTTGATATTATCAGTACTACTTTTCGATATTTTGTTTTCAGAGGAGACACATATATAGATATATACATTGTGTTTGTTTTTAGGTTTTAAGGTTCTTTGAAGGAGATCGTTTGTACTTGAAAGCATATTGCTACCCTGGACATGGAGGTATACCCTGTGGTTAGGCTGCCTGTAAGGTATCTTGTTTTTTGATAAATGAGCACAGAGTCAGGGGAGGTTTTTTAGTAGCGTCGGCGGCGTTGAGAAGCTTTTTGTAATGCGAGGACAATTGGAAAGTTTCGTTTATGAAGTGTACTTAAGAAGATGGACATGTAACACAACATATCGCACTCAGAACAGCTGGTGTTTGGTCGGCTTTGGAGCTGCCAGCAAGCGTGAGGGACTCAAGTCTGAGAGAAGCCTAATGGTCAGGTGAACAGAATAACCGTTTGACCTTGGCTGGTATGATCCAGGGGGGGCAAACAAGGCCATTTCAGAGGCTCATTCATTGTTTGTGTCCTCAGGTCATATTTATTTATTTATTTATTTAAGTATTTTATCTCACTTTTTTTTGACATTCTTCTTCTTTGACAACTTCATGTCTATTGTACTTTTTTTTTTTCTTTACACTCACAAGCTCATTTTACTCTTGAACTCTTCTAAAGCGTAGTGAAGGTATCAGGCTTTAGTTGAATAGATTTTGATAGATTTTGATTGACATTACAGCTCTGGTAGACGTTTACATGTCCCAAAGCCCCTTTTACAAAGCTGAAATGATTCGTAAAAGCTTACAAACAATCCATCTGTCAACTGGAGCGACCCCACAAGGCAAAAACCACCTGGGTATCTGTTTTTGCTCTAGTGTTGTGCTTTTGACTTGGGTGTACTTTCAGAGTTGATTCTTTGTTGTGGATCCCCTCGTGTCCAACTCCGGATGCTTCATCTTGTCTCGTCTTGACGGAAAGTGATATGAGACTGTTACATATGTTTGTGTGCTGAAAACACCCCCGTCACTCCAACTCCCTGAACATGTAATGACAAAATCCAAAAAAAAACAAAACAAAAAAAAGACAAAAAAATAAAACAAAAACAGCATGTAAAAATGTACTAATGTTCTTCTTTGTGTGTTTAGCATTGAAAATAATCATGTAAAAAAGTGAGGATGCACATTATTACTATTAAACAGGACACACAGTATTAAAGCGGCAGTTTACTAGCATTTTAGCCGGAATTTCTTTGCATGAGTCACTCAAACACAAAAGTTTGGTGTTAAAACTTCTTTTTTTCTTTTTTTGGTCATTTTCATTTTCTATTGAATGCTGGTTAACTAAACCTATTTCTCTTATCTATTTTCCAAGCTTTGTAAGTGCATAAACTATTTTTGTCTCAAGATGATAAAGATGCAGATTATTTAAATGAAAGCTATAATGACGTTGTGGAGATAAAGATTATGAAAATTGGTGGTGATATTTCAATGGCATGCTTTTGTATTCAAGCTCGTTGTTGTCAATGCAGGGTTGCTGACATTTATGAAGGAAGAGGATGCGAACACGTCTTGAGACTTTTCTACATCACAAATGCTGTAGTATTACAGTAGAGTTACAACAGGAGTGCACGAATCGCTGAATATTCCATCCGCATTCAGCTGGAGTAATAGAATTATTCCCATCAATAGACAGTGAAGTAATTAGTGGTTGTGCTTTTGCCAGTGCTGTTTAACACACGTCTGCCTAAAGAGTATGGACTTGCTCTTTATTCGTTTGTGGCGACTCTGAGACACTTGATCTGAATGCGTCGGGACGTGATCCCACCTCAAGTGTAAATGTACCATAAACCGTATAAGTTACCGCACACCACATAATAAGTTAAACACGAGCACGCTTCAGAAAGATGTGAATTACACTAGTAATATTTCCTGCACTGACAACACAGAGCTCAACTTTGTTTTTAGTACCGTATTGTTTTCACTCTATTCCTGATCCCCCCCCCCAGCTGTTCTTCCGTTTCACCTCACTGGGTAGTTTCTCTGAAGTTGAAGTCTTCACAGTAGCCCTCTTGTCAGTTTTGGGTTTCTGTATAAGATATTAATCTATTTAATTTCTCTGATTATTCTTACTATTATTGTTGCTCTGTTCTCGAACCTGCTCTATGTGTTACCTGACTTAAGGAAATGTGTTCAAGTGTTCTAAATAAAAATGAAGATTTAAATACTGAAGGATCAGGCAAATCTTTCTTTCAGTGTAGTTTGTTTCTCCAGCCAAGATGTATTAATGTTATGTAATCAGCAAAACAAGCCTTTAAAGTCAAACTGACAAAAAAATGTACCTTTTTTTTTAACATTGTTTGTTTGGGTCCCTGGTCATATTAATATTATCTATTTTTCAGTATATTTTTAACATGGTGACTTTTCACGCACCTGGAAAACGTATTCTGGTTTTTGATTACATCACTGTGCACCAGCAGGTGGGGAAAAATAATATTAACCAACAATATTGTGTTTCACCTCCGCTTCCCTCCACCCCTAGACTATCATAAGGCAAAACTCCCAGCTAGCTCAGAGACCCCCCGATACTGTGTTTTACTCAGAAAGACATCATGCGACAGAAGAGAAAGTTACTAAGATTTCCAGTTCACTTTGACTTTAAATACTGTCTCATAAAATGGACTATTTATTCCAGCAAGAGACACCAAAATAAGCCTGGATCTTCTCATCCGGATCATTACAGCAGTAGCTGAACACTTAAAAAATAAATCAATGGAAATTAAAAAGAAAACCAGTGTCAAAAAGAAACATCACATCATCCATAAATAACATAAAAACAGTCACAAATAAGCAGCCAGCTCTCAGGCGAGTTTAACTAGTCTCTCGCTAGCCTCCCACAGCTTTTTGGCCACACCAGCGTCCTTAGCGAAAGCTTGTAACTTGGCTGGTTTGCAGTCACAGAAGTAGCCTCCGTTGTTAGCGATGACCTCGTCTGCTACTGCGCAGTGGACGACTGTCTGCGCCCCCGCTTCACATGACACAAAGAACATGAACATGATGACCTTCATCAGCAGCTGGAACAGGAACGAGTAGTGGCAGGTCCAGTTGCTCTGGACATAACCTGGACAGATCAGAGGAGAGGTAAGAGCCAACACTGGCACACTGATTACTGTCTGTCATTTGAAAAAGTGCTCCTGGTGGCACCTTTGGCTGAAAATCACAGTTGGGCTGTGCTGCTGATTTTATTAATACTCCAGTAATCTACAGACTAGTTTGACAATTATTGAGTAATCAAACCATAAAATTACAGTAAACTTTCACAGACTGCAAAATACAAGGAAAAAAGAACTAAGAAGGCCTTACAAAAAAGCCCGGTAAAAAATAGCATATAAATGAGTGTCCATCAGGATGTTTCTTTCTACAAGAGAGCAATACGATTATTTCAAACTGCAAACTAATCATTGCTGATTCATCAAGAAAGAAAAATGTAATCAAGTACTTTTGATAGCCCTAATCACAGTGGCAGCTGCAAAGGATGACTTTTTAAAGTTTTTTTTAAATTACTTATTACACAGAAAGCATGAGACAGATGTATGGCTGCTGTGCTTCAGTAGACGCTTTGTCTAGTTCATGTTATAAGCCTCATTGCTTATTCCATGAACACACTTTTTTTTTAAGTAAAAGCCACTCCTGACCTGGTAGCGAAAGGCATTTGTGCAGTAAAATGCAATAGAAAAAAGACTTTTTTATGATTATGATCACATGGCCTTGTATTACACATATGATGGTTATACATATGAGGTAGGACCACATATGAAAAGGGCTACAATCTGGTTTAAAAAAAATCTCACCAGGATGCACCGCATATGCTGTCACTCCCTTTCCCTCCATCATGCGTGCGAGCTCCTGCGTGAAGTAAATGTTGGCGAGTTTGCTGCGGCAGTAGGTGAAGAAAGGGAACAGGTTGTAGTTCAGGTCCTGGAAGTCCAATCTTTGGTACTTGTAGTTGGAACAGGTAAGCGCGATCACTCGACTGGGGGAGCTCTCCTTCAGCCGCGGCAGCAGCAGGTTGGTGAGGAGGAAATGTCCCAGGTGGTTCACCCCAAAACACATGGAGAAATTGTCGTCGGTCCAGTCCAGGACACTGGGAACGCCTGGACAGTTCAGGAACAGAACAGAACAGAACATGACATGCAACCTCTGCCATTATCACTGTATGTGGTGGATTCTTCACAGAGAAATTTAACTTTACATGTCAAACGTTATTTATTATTTATTACTTCTCAAAGGCGAATGGTATTTGATTTATTACAGAGACGATGACAATTACTGTCTTGCGCAAATTATTACGTAACAACAAAACATTTCGTTAATGGTTAGAAGCTCATTTACATGTAGCCTTCTGCGACATCAGTACTGCAAAAGCCAATATTGCAGTAACAATGAACACAACATATTGTGTAGCCCTAGAAGCAAGTCTCTGCAATTACAGCTGAAGGCTTTGTGAGCTGTCCATCACACTTACCTGCATTATTGATGAGAATATCCAGCCTCTTCTCTTTCTGTAGGAAGGTTTTGCTGAATTCTCGTATGGATTTCATGTTGGCAAGGTCCACTTCCATGTACAGGACGTTCATGTTGTGGCTCCTTGCCTTGATCTCCCTCACAGCCTTTCTTGCTCGGTCCTCGTCCCTACAAGCGATGATGACTCTGGCTCCTCGCAAAGCCAAAGCCACGGCCGTCTCTTTGCCAATGCCAGAGTTTCCACCTGAGAGACATGAAGGAAAAAGTCAATACAGGGCATCCCTATATGACAGACAAGCCTGCTGGCCTCCTTCTGTAGAGTCATAATAATGCAGGGTGATATTCAACCCAGGCCTGCCCAACACTACTCTCTGAGATCTAAACCCTCCAAAGCCACCCTAAGTTAACATGTTCTTGGCCACTTTGATTAGGTGTTAGATCAGGGTTGGAACTGAACTCTGCATGATTAATACCCAGAGGAATGATGGAGCACCCCTGCAACAACCCAACCAACAAATGGGAACCAATGTGCGGTTAGAAACTTTGTAAGCCTGTGCCACAGCATGTCTTAATAAAAAAAACTAGATAGATAACCAGGTCCAAAAATCCACAAATTAATGAGTAAATGGTGAAAAGGTTCACTTTTTTCACTTAAAAGGGAACTCCACCAATTTTTCAAAAATTCTACACAATTAAGTGGTTGAGATGTAAACAAAGTCAATCAAAGTGGTTTGATGTGAAATGCTCTGTTCTAGAGAAACTTGCCAAGCCATAATTGTTCACAGCGCTGGTATAGGAACCAGACATCTAAAGAGTTTAATGCCTCTGAAAGCTCTCTTACATAAAGTTATAACATGAAACTGTTAGATGTAAGCTGCCTGATGTCTGACACACTGTTTTATGAAGGTTGTGTGAAACAACTTCTGGCTTAAAATGTCATTTAATCCATTTATTCCAATCCAGTCATGTCAGAGGGGTACATGCTTGTGTTGTAAGACAAAATAGTCTCCAAAGAAAACTTTTTTTCCAGATTTTACTATTTTACCATCATCAACGTTACATATAAAAACTCAGAAGACAGATGAAGGTTCAGTGGTGCTTTTGGATAGTATGTGAAATGGTTATATTTGTGTTGTAAACATTATGACGCCTGGTTCCCATCACCACCGCTGTGAAGAGTCTGTAAGTTTGCATACAATGAAACACTTCACACCAAACCACTCTGAATGACTGTTTACATCTCGAGGAGTGAAATATTCAGAAATCAGTCTGATGTGGGGACAATAAAAGGAGACAACATGAAGAACCTGAAACATTTCTGCGTTGCCAGGAACGTAGCTAACCAGCTAGCTGCAGCTAACAAACGTTAAACGTTAGCAGGGGGAAATGACTCACTCACCGGTTATAAGAACTGTTTTTCCATCCAGTCGTTTCACGTCCATACAGTAGTTACGTCTTTTCATCCATTTTAGTACTAAGAAGGAGAAAAGTGCGGCAAGGATTGTGTACAAAAGATACATATTATACTAGCTAATGTTAGCTAGTTAGCTATCTAGCTCAGTTACCTAGGCAACGTTAGCTGTCTAACCTAGAGCAGTATGTTAGCTCGCAAGCTAACATTAAATTAACGCTTTATTTGGCTGCTGAAAAAAGGACTAAACATTAGGCTATATGCTATTCCAGTGTCACTTATCCATACAGAATAATGCTAACCTTACAGAATGTGACTTTTTAGCCTGCTTGCTAACAATGAACTGTCAGCTCAAATAGGCGAGGACCTCCAGAACGGTAAGGGGCGCTAGCGACAGTGAACATACATACTGTGCTGTATTACTACTGCAGGGTGAAGGAGGTGTTAACGTGGAGTCCTGTATGTGATAAAGTGGTGATAAAACTTGCCACTATGGTTTCTACACGTTCGGCCGAGAGTCAGTTTGAAGCACTTCTTGCTTCGTTCATTTCAGAGGACAGTGTAGCGCCGGCTGTCAAAGACACGCTGGCTGTTTTCATAAAGAAGCTAACAGACAGTGCTAGGTTGGTCACCGCACATGGACACTGAAGAGTGTTTTAGTTTCTCAGCTATAACTGTTATTTGGTCACATGTAAAGTATATGATGTTGTGCCCGTTTTTCTGACAGGACCACGGTGAGGAGAAGTAAGGAGCGCTCTTTGGAAGAAGCCTGTCAAATGCTGAGGAAAATCCCAGCTGCTGTCATGCAGTCTTTACAGCATCAGCATCATCGCCACTTAGTCCAGCTCCTACTGGCTCTACAGCTGGAGGCGGTCAGCACATCTTCATCCTGTCGGAAAATAGACCAGGCAAGCTGTCTGTTTTCTTCCTGGACGTGTTTGGCTTGTGGACACCTTCCAAATGCCACCCTATTGGACATAAACCGATCAGCCAAAACATTAAAACCACCTCCTTGTTTCTACACTGTGTCCATTTTATCAGGTCCACTTACTATATAGGTGCACTTTGTAGTTCTACAATTTACAGACTGTAGTCCATCTGTTTCTCTGTATACTTTGTTAGCCCCTTTTTTCCCCTGTTCTTCAATGGTCAGGACCACCACAGGGCAGGTGTTATTTGGGTGGTGGATCATTCTCAGCACTGCAGTGACCCTGACGTGGTGGTGGCGTGTTAGTTGTGCTGGTATGAGTGGATCAGACACAGCAGTGCTGCTGGAGCTTTTAAACCCCTCAGTGTCACTGCTGGGCTGAGAATAGTCCACCAACCAAAAATATCCAGCCGTCAGTTTCCTGTGACAACTGATGAAGCACTAGATGATGACCAATACGCACTGTGCAGCAACAGATGAGCTGCTGTCTTTGACATTACATCTACAAGGTGAATCAACAAGGTAGGTGTGTCTAATAGAGTGGACAGTGAGTGGACACTCTAATTCTAAACTCTAGCAGCACTGCTATGTCTGATCCACTTGTACCAGCGCAACACACACTAACACACCACCACCATGCCAGTGTCACTGCAGTGCTGAGAATCACCACAGAATCTGTGGTGGTCCTGTGGGGGTCCTGACCATTGAAGATAAGAGGGTAAAAGGGGGCTAACAAAGTATGCAGAGAAACAGATGAACTATAGTCTATAATTGCAAATATTGTAAGTGGATCTGATAAAATAGAGTGTAGAAACAAGGAGGTGGTTTTATTGTTGTGGCTGATCGGTATATAATGCTGGATTTGGATGTAGAAGCCTCACTTAAAAAGTCTGTGACCATTTGGGATTGTGCAATTGCCAAGCAGGACAGACTACATACCTACAGGAATCCTATAGGATTTTCTATTTAAGTGTCCAATAGGAATGTCTGGGTTCCAGAAGATGTGTAGGATTCCTTTGGGATGATTTAAATTCCTGTTGGAACTTTTTCTCCTATGTAGTGGCACTATTCAGACCCCTGATTCAGCTCAAGACCTTTAGCTCATGAATAAAATGCAGGTGGGATAATGCTGCTGGGATAATGAGTTTGTATGCTGTAGTCTGTACCAATGACAGTAGAACGCTGTACTGTCCTTTCCATATTACATCAGTGTTTCCCAGCCCCAGTCTTGTAGTCCATCTGCACCTCACTGTTCTTGTGTGCCATTAGCTAATAGTATACTGCTAGAGTTGAATGAGGAGCAGAAAAGAGGCAAAATACTGATCCAGAGTTTGTATATCTTGGCTGTATAGCCCCTTTCTTGACTGACAGTTACATAATTTGGTTGGTTTCTTTTACAGATGCTGCAGCACTTGGCTCAGTTTGATCACCTCTGGTTTCTGGAGAGGTCCAACAATGTCTTCACGGATTGCTGTTCCAGGAGCAGGTGAGGAAAGATGTATTCAAGTGTCATTTTGCAGATGGAGTTGTGTATATATGATAGAATTATGATGCAGTAGCTCTTTATTTGCAGGTGCTGTCATTAAAGGACCTCCAGATAGGTGAGCGTTAGTTATTTTGTATACTGGTATTGAAGTGTGCGCTCCTTGACAGCTCTGAACAAATTCAGGAGAATTTGTTTATGTCTCTTTTAACAGTCTGTGTGTTCCTGGAGGACAGCACGACTGGGCGAGAAGTTTTAAGACAAGCTTGCACGTCCCTGTTGAGTAAAGTCACAGAGTTACTGCCTGTCGTTATGAAAGACGAAGCAGTAAGAAACGGACTACTGTGTTATCAGACTGTTAAGGTCAGATACTGAAGTCTATTTGAAATTATTTGATTGTTTCATTGTGAGTGGCAGTTTTTGTTGTCACATCTGTCTATTGGGCTGTCTCCAGGTGTGTCTACAGGTGTTCCAGCTGCTACCTCAGCAAGTAGCACCCCTAGTGTTTGGGGAACAGAGAGGAAATCCATCTATGTTGAAAATCCTGGAATTCCTAGTGAATATCATCTTAGGGGAGGTTAGTTATCTCAGCCAGGGCTGTGTTTCTGGACATTTTGGGTGGACCTTATATTGGTAGCCAATATATTACTTGTTAGTAAATGATAAAATTGATTTACTGTCAACGGCCCTATACTGGAATTTGATATGATAATTACAAGCCATTAGTCGTCTTGTGGCAGGAAATTTTAACTTTGAAACTTAATAGACTGGTATCAGCTTGGGTGGGATGGCTCCCATCACTTCCAATCAGATTCCACTCTGAAATTTGTCAGTAGAAAGTCCCACCTATGTGAATGTCCAGTGTTTCTGTCAATCAAGCAAGCCTTGTTTCTTGCATGTTAAAGGATGTGAAAGTGACTGAATTTGAACTTGCCTTTATAGGGTAATTTTTTTCAATCATTTAAACTAGGGCAGCATGATAAACGTTATTTTTATTGTTATCATGATGTGAGTTTCCATGATAAACTCATCAGCTTGTATCCTGATCTCTCACAAGAAGAGCGAATAACTTAACCATTCAGCTAAACAGCCAATTACAAAACATCCACATGTACAGATGACTATTCTCACTCCCAGTGTTACGCATAAAATGTGTGAAGCAGTAATGCCTATTGTCACAACAAATCTGCATCACTATAAGAAGGTTTTAAGGGAATTAAATATATATTTATTCAGTTTTAAATTATAACAAAATTAAGTAACCTTTATAGCCATTCAGGAAATGCTGATGATTCTCAGATTTCTATTTGCAGTTCTGATGTAAGTAGCTATTAGTGTTTTATTATTTTTATTTTGTACAATAGTGAATGGTGCTCTTGAAATTTGTATTTTAGCTGGCTGCTTAAAGGAGAGGTTAGTTTACACAGCCCCCTCCAAAAGATCTGTACACATCCAATCAGAGGCAGCCTATTTCAATGATAATTTGTTGTATCATCCGCCATAATTTGAACCATTTAGTAAACAACATTAATTGATTTCTGCCTCATTTTTTTAATTTGCCTCTGTGGCCGTTATTTGCTAGAAAAGAACTGAAAAGCTTCATGAAGGAGGTCTGATTTCTAAGCAATAGCTTTATGCATCTGGGCAGTATAATTATTGTAAAAATAAAATGATTAGCTACTTGTTTCAATATCAGCTACAGCAAGGGGTTAATTATTTGTTATTGTCATCAGCACAGAAATTCTATATCGGTCCATCCTTACCAAAAATATTGTACATGTGTTTTGTGATTGTAATTTACAAGAATGACTTCTTATAAATAAATGTATTTGTGTGTATTTCTTAAAATATGCTCTATAAATAGGAGTTCAAAAAACAGACACCCTCTAGCTGATTAAGGCCTCCACCAACACAAGGCTTTTACCTTTTCGTATATAGCCATGATACAGTAAAGGTTTTTATTTCTTGATAAGTTCCATGCAAATCCATGTATGTAGTTTTGGATATGTTATGTTGAATTATTCTAGATTATGTTTCTCAGACTTCCAACAGGGACACCCGCTTGCTAGCAGGAACGGCAGTTGCCATGCTGATCTCCACAGCAACAGACAGTGAGAGTGGAGGCTCATCTGCCTGGAGTCTGCTGCAGGTTACCAGCGGGGGTGAGCTAGAACGGATCAGACACAAGCATCGCACGAGAGAGCCATCTGGCCTTCAGTACTGTACCTATTAACATAGCACTGATGTAGATGATGCATATGTATTTAGATGATTCGATATATATATATATATATCACACATTATATTTATATATATATATATATATATATAGTGTGTGTGTATATTTATATGTGCTAAATAAGTTGTATATGACACTGCTAAATCTAAATAAAAATAGAATACAATGATATGCAAGTCATGTAAACCCTATATTTAATTGAAAATAGTATTGTAAATATCAAATGAAACTGAGAAATTGTATTGTTTTTTGAAAATATGCCCATTTTGAATTTGATGCCAGAAACATGTTCCAAAACATTTGGGACAGGGGCATGTTTACCACTGTGTTGCATCATCTCTTCTTTTACCAACACTGTAAGTGTTTGGGAACTGAGGAGTCCAATTGCTGTAGTTTTGAAAGTGAATTGTTTTCTCTTTCTTGCATGAAATAGGATTTCAAGTGCGCAAAAGTTCAGGGTCTCCTTTGTTTTTTTCGCTTCATAATGCGCCAAATGTTTTCAACAGGTGACAGGTTCGGACTGCAGGCAGGCCAGTTTAGCTCGCTAACTTTTACTATAGAGCCATGCTGTTGTAATATATGCAGAATGTGTGCACCCCGATACCATCATGAATGCTAGCTGATAACAGCTTAGGTTACTGGAGGATGCAGTGTCCATGATTTCCAAAAAGAATTTAAAATTTTGATTTGTCAGACCACGGGACACTTTTCCACTTTGTCTCGGTCCATCTTAAATGAGCTCGGGCCCAGAGAAGGCGGTGGTGTTTCTGGATTCTGTTTATATATGGCTTCTTCTTTGTATGGTACAGTTTTAACTTGCATTTGTAGATGCAGTGAAGAACTGCGTTCACAGACAGTGGTTAAGTGTTCCTGAGCCCATGCAGTGATTTCCACTACAGAATCATGTCTGTTTTTAATGCAGTGCCGCCTGATGGCCAGAAAATCACAGCCAGCCAAAATTGGTTTTTGACCTTGTCCATTGCATACAGAGATTTCTCTAGATTCTCTAAATCTTTTAATCATATTATGTACTGTGGATGATAAAATCCCCAAGTTTGCTGTTTCATGTTGAGAAACATTGTTCTTGAAATGTTGCGCTCTTTGCCCATGCAGGCTTTCACAGAGAGATGAACCCCTCCTCATCTTTACTTCTGAAAGTCTCTCTGGAATGCCCTTTTTATACCCAGTCATGTTACTGGGCCACCAGTAACATGACTGGGTATAAAAGTAATCACCAGTTTTTAAGCATTACCCAACTTCATTAGACTTTTCTTGTCCAACTTTTTGTGTTGCTGGCTTCGAATTCGAAATGGGCATATTTTTTTCATAAAATAGAAATTTCTCTTTTCACTTTTGATGTGTTGTCTTTGTGTTTTCAAATGAATATAAGGTTTCAGTGATTTGCACATCACTGCATTCCATTTTATTTACATTTTTCACAGCGTCCCTACTTTTTTGAAAAGATGGCTGTGGTTGTGTGTGTGAATATGTATGTAAATTGTGTAAAAATAAATCAGTGCATTGCCATATGTTAAAATATATTATAATCAGTTATAATAATAAATAACCTATGCACTTTTTTTTACATGAATTAAATTCTCATAGTTATTTTTTAAATGGAATACACTACTGTGTAAATATTCCTTTTTTCCTCACATTTATATATTCAGTGTATTTTACAGTAATAATTCTGAATTATATCAAAGAAAAATTAATTTCTAAGGAATCATTATCATGTTGTCAGGGATGTAGATCCCTCTTCACTTGATAGCATCATTAATTCATTCATAATAATGGAAAAATGTGATCTAACTATACAGTCATATGCAAAGGTTTAAACATCCCTGGTAAAATTGCATGTTTTATTAATTTTATAAGGTAATGAGTTAACACATCCTCTACAGAGCCCGAATCTAAATATATATTTTTAATTTTATTGATATTGATATGATTTTTTAATTTTGCCTAATATAATGTTATTTTCATAAATGTGTGTTTATGTGTATGTAGAGCAGTGGAGTTTGACGGTAGGTGGTCTGCAGGTAGACTTTTGCCCCAGAGAAATGGATGGAGTGGACAGACTGGCTATAGGCAGAGGACTCCTGACCTGCTGCTCAAAGGACATCCTCATCAATCGTCACAGCAAGAGAGAGGTATGTCAGTGTATTGCACTAGCACTGCACGTTTGGGATTAGCTAGGCTCAATATTGGCCTAACAATCAAACAGTTTATTTATATTTATTTTGGTCAGATTGTGCATTAAGAGATTTCTCCAGATTCTCTGAATCTTTTAATAATATTATGTACTAAATATAATGAAATCACCAAGTTTGCTGTTTTATGTTGAGAAACGTTATGTTGGTGAGTGAGGCCCATTACTTACTCTTTAAATTTTTAAATAATAGGATTTAAATAATGTGCTGTGTTGAAAGCAAGAGGCAGATGGCTGCTTAGCATAATGAGTAATTCTAATTATATTAAATGAGTAGCAGCAGCGATCAAATACAGTGCAAGTGCACTTACCTTCCTCGTCTTAATTATCTCATAAAATTACAACACAGATCAGCCAAAATAAAAATGAAATCATCTGATTGCTGATTCTGTGTTTGGAGCAAAAATCTGCCAATTCCAATCTTGGCCAATTCTGATTGTGCCCCCCTAATAATGAACAGTGTGGCTGTCTTTGTTGCTTGTTCCACTCAAAGCAAAGCTTCAAAAAATAAAAACAGCCAAAAATCACCGGCTGAGTTGACTAAAATCAGCAGCTGATAAATCTGCTTTGATAAATCTGCTTTGATATAGATCTTTGCATAAGGCTTCTTTTTGATGAATTTATTATGCAGCTTTTATTTTTTGTCTCCTTTATTGGTTCTTGATATTGGAGGATATTTGCTTTACTCTCCACTTTGTTTCTTATTTTTTCTTTTTTTTTAACCAAGGTATTTTTATTGTTTATTACAACACCACCCCATCTATACTGTACCACTGTACCATAAAAGGTCATTCAATTAGTATATCTGTTCAGAACTAGATAATAATAACAATAATAAGAAGAAAATAGTGATGTTGGAGGAGGAAAAAAAGGCAAGTAAAGATTTTCCTTTCCCTTAAAGATTCACCCCTTTGTGCTCTCCACCTTCTTACACATCGTTGTCTATGTTTCTCAGGCATGTCTCCTCCTGGATGGATTATTTCCTCTCATCTCAGCTTTGCACAAGGAGAAACTGGACTATCAGTACCATGTGTTTCAAGGTGCTGCACTCTATAGAAGTATTATATAAGTATTAAACCTACATATACCTCTTGTTTGACATGCTTCATATGTAATGTATGTCAAAACATACTCAGATTTGGCCTCCCTGACTTTTGCATAACCTACTAATAAGGAAATTTTGTTTATTGTGTTTTATTATAATATTATTATGATTCTTGTCCCAATTGGAATCATCATGCAAGAAATCACATTTGTTTGCCATATAATTGTATGTGAAATTGTGGGTGCCCCTGGTCAAATTCCATGTTTAGGTGATTTTCTAAGTGAAAGTAAGTTAACACATCCTTTGCAGAGAACACACTTCTGCACACTTTAATCAAATTTGACATATTGGAGACAAAATAAAAATAAAACATGAAAAAAATAAAACCTGTGCAAATATTCCTACACATTTTAGATTTTATTTTTATTATTTCCAATATTAAACTCCATATTTAATGCCATATTTATGTGTCTGTAGATAAAGTGTTAACTTTTCTCCACCTAGAAAATCAACAAAATATGCAATTTGACTGCGTCAAACCTCTGCATACGATTGTAGGGCTGTTTGTGCAGTTTCTATTTAGAAAGGCTGTAGTCAATTCTTTGGATGGAAATCGAGCTATTTTTTGATTGCAGTGTTTATCATGTGGCTGAAAAGTGTGAAAGAATGTCTGCCGGAGATTTGGGAGGTGACTGGTGCTCCTTTACTTGGGGAAGGCTCAAGCCTGCGACACACACTCACACAAATCATTTGGAACAATGCAGAGAGCCCGGTAAGACCTTAAGACTTCAGCTGGTTTTTGGAGATTTAATAATGCAAATAGAGAAACCCACCAAAGTATGTATTTGTATTCCTTGATCAAAGCAACACAACACTTGAAGATCATGCCAGTTTATGTATGGCAGTTGTTCTTGTTGTTTTTTTCATTTCCAAATGTATCTACAGGTAGAAGGTGTTTCTGAGTCAGTGCGCACTGCCTTCTGTCTGTTTCTGGAAGTCTATGATCTGGACTGCAAACATTCTGGGGACTCTGAGAAACGGCTTTATGCGGAGTTACTGCACAGGATTGCTGAGCTGCCGTGGGAGTCCAAGGCCAAATACTCTCCGCTCAGTGCCCTTCTGCCATATGTGGGGACAGACAAGGTGAGATGTCTCTGTTCTGTCTGTGATGGTATGACTAGTTAGAAAGAGTTGAAAAAGCATGTCAGTCTGCAAACATATGTTGTTTTTCTTTATGTCTATTTAGATGTTAATTAACAAACCAGTAGTTTGTTGTTTGTAAACAGTAGTGTGATTATTTGATTTGATATTACTACATTCATAAGCTGTCTGAAGGTTTATATAGAGTTTAGAAGTTTGGAATAACAATTCAGATGTTAAAAAGATGTGTGAAATTATGCTGCAACTCTACAAGTAATCATTAATGCTACAAATTAGTTGAAATCTGTGAACTTGTAGAAGAAATTTTGGATATGTTTTAGAATAATGAAAAGAGCTGCAGATGATTCTGTAACGCCTGAGAAGCCTGTATAACATTGAAGCTATAATAAGTTATAAACACTACAGTGAAGTTATAATAAAATTAACTTCCAGAGTGCCTCATATTTGAAATGTGGTGATCAAATCTCACGCAGATAATTTATCAATAAATTACTAAGCTCACCGGACACCAATTGTGTGTCCGTGTCCCTCATAACTGCGTAATTCCTGTCAGGTAAGATTACAGCAGTTGCTTAATAAAGTTCCTGTCCAGTTTATCCCACTCTTCCACTGAGATCACATTTCAGATTTTTTGTGCCTGTTGCAGTATTTCACCTGCTGTGCCAAATGAAGAATTGGGATTTAGGTCTGGTGATTTTACTGGTCAGTCAAAATGACCCAGTGCTCCAGCATGTTGAGCCAGTCACATACAGACACCCCACAGCTGTCATTCTGGAATGTGGGAGTGCCAGTGTTGTGTTCTGCTCAAACATGAAGCACAGTGGAAGAGTGGGTTACAAGGGACAGGAACTCAAGAGAGCTCAAGATGTCATGAGACTGGTGTAATGCTTGCCTGACAGGATTGGCACTGTCATTAACGGGCTCATATCATGGAAAAACTATTTATTTATTTATTTATTTATTTATTTATGGTAATAAAAGAGTTTGATGTAACACTGTCAAAGTTTCAAAACATACTCGTTGACTCATCAGTCCATACAGGTCACATATGGAAAATAAGCTGCAAAAACAACCTGTTTACATATATCCACCTATTCACACTGAAGTTATAAAAAGTTGCTTTTTGAATGAGGCACAATACAGGGCAGCCACTCAAAACGGAGGTTATTTATGTAGGTCAGTCTTAAAGACACAAGAACAGTCTTAAAAACAACCAAACCAAAGGTGTGAAGAATAAATAAAACTGTGGACAGTGGGCCCTAAAAGGCAAGGGATGCTTAACCAAGTATTAGAGAAGAAAGTATGCATGCAATTTTTTTTTTGTCTGGAGAGCTTAAAAAAATTAATTAAAAAAATAATAAATAATTACAGTATATTATAAATTAATTTCTTGGTGTTTTTTTAAAAAAAGTAAATTTTGGATGAAACATTTTGACATAACTTTTGGTGTTTGTCTTGTAGTATTTCAATCTACACTGTGTAAGCTAAAATTGGGATAAAGTAATACTAATTTTTAATATTGCACAGTGTCTTTAGATGACTTGAGGAGTGAAAAGTTTTAGAACAACCATGACTAAAAAAAACAGCATCAAATGTGGGTCTGACTGAAATCCAAGGTAATAACAGTGTCACTACTGGATGCTGAATCGATGCATCATTTATTATTATTACTCTTATAATTGCCCTCAGGCTGTGGTCCCCAGGGTCAGTCCTGCAGAAACCATGCTCTGCACATTTTTTTTTGTTTTTCCCTCCTCTAACACATCTGACCTGTCATAGCTTGTTAATGAGTTAATCAGATAAATCAAGTGATATGTCATTAAAAAGGAAGCACACAAATGTCCATAGGACTGGGATTGGGAAGTCCTGTCCTAAGGAGTGGGCTTAGGGTCCTAACACTATGCCCGCATGTGGCCTTATCTCTTTCAGGTTCTGGAACAGTATCCTGCTTTACCTTCTCATATCCTAAAGTGCCTCTCCACCAATCACCTTGCTCCTTGTGCCTCTGAAATCTACAAATACCTCCTTCAGGAGCAGAGACGAGAGCTTGCCATTGATCCATCGAAGGATGGAGTGCTTACTGAGCCATACTTTGCGAGTCAGTGGGCTCAGCGTTGGCAGCCTACTGTCCTGAAAGCTTTGACCTCTGATGTGACTTTACTGCAGAATAATGCCTCCAGCTATCTCCTGCCATGCACACTACGCTGCTTCCCTGGAGCATTTGACCTCCTTCTGTCTGTTCTTGACCCCTCTGCCCCGGGAAACCTACGAGCCTGGGCTTGCATCATGAGTGCCCAGCGGGCAACCAGTGGATGTTCACCATGGGCATCGGACAGCACCACTGCCATGGAGACCCTGCAACTAGCTCTGTCCTCTCTGGACGACAGCGTCCGACTGGCAGCATTCAGCCTTCTCTGCTGTAGCCCAAAGACTAAAGAGGCCCCAATGCAAATGGAGTACTCCACCATGAGGGACTTCTTACCTCTAAATATGAACAGCGAGTCATCTCCATTTCGCCAGCACCTCCAAGCAGGAGTCAGGAAGTTCCTGGTGCGTATTCGAGACAGCTGCTTGGCAAGCCTCAAGGGTCAAAAAAGCAAAAGAGGGCTAAGTGAGGAAGAAGAAATGGAGCTTGAACACGGAGTCGGTACGGACCTGCTACATTAAACTGTTTTTGTTGCTAAAGTCCAGGATGTTCTCCTTGTTTGGCTTCTTAAAGTGATGGTTTGGTCAAAAATGAAAGCTTCAGTTTTCTCCCTTATACCAGAAGTAGTCAGTCAGCTAAGACATATTGGGTATGTGAAGTTTGCTTCTTTAGTTTTGCACTGGAGCTAAAAGGCTAGTGTAGCCAATACGTAAAGGAAGCTTATGGCCACAAGGTTGTCTAAATCATCACACACTTGCTTCAAACCATAAATAGACTTTTTCTGATACTATATCTAATACCTTTATCTTAAAATGGTCAGTAGTTTGTTGCTTAGTAGTAGCAGCCACTTTGACGTCTGAATGGTCATTTTTGTCCACTTTTGTCGATTAAAAAAAGCCATACAGTGTCTGAAACAACAAAAGCAATGCTGTTTGAGATTAGTTAACAGCTTGGCATGATTTGAGGCAAGTATGATGATTTAGGCATGCAGTTTGCGCAATGCTAACTGGTGATTATGAGCTTCCACTAAGTGTTAGCTACATTAGCTTTAGCTCCAGTGTAAAGCTAAAGCAACAGACATTTAATGAGTAACTGTCTAAAATTTGGGTCAGGAAACAACAAGGTACATTTGATTTTGGCCAAGCCGTCATGTTAAACCCTGAGATCATACTGTCTAGTAGTCAGCAGTTTATGCCTTAATTTTCAATATGCATATTCTATTTAGCATTTAAAAGGCTGTGACAATCAGCATTACTTAATAACTTGTGTTTTTGAATATAACTGTGAAAATTGATGGAAAGTATCTACCCACAGGCTTTGTAGACTGGCTGGCCCAGCTGCCTTTGGTCTGCTTGGTTCCTGGTAACAGCTTCCAGAGGAAGAAGACTGCTCTGTTGTTGTTGAGTGCTGTTCTGGAGACCTGCTCAGACTGCTGGAGCCCAGACAAGAAAAAGGGTCAGCCACCAGGTGAAAAAACAGCTTCAGCAGATATTTTCATTTAATTCAACAGCTTACTTTAATATCTTCAGAATTATTGCTTGTGATTGTTCTGTTCTTTACATGGTGCTCCTTAAAGCAAAAAAATCGAATTTACACATTTTTCCACCTTACCTTAGACGTAGTCAATCAAACCAAGGTGTCCAAATTTTGGTTCTTTAGTTCAGAACTGGAACCACAAGGCTAACATTGCTAACAAACACTAAAACTCAGTAAGTTCTCTCAAGCCACTCAAACAGCATCCAGATCTTTGTTAAGGTTGTACAGAATAGTCAGTGTGTTCAGTCAGTGTGTTCAGATACAGTATTGTTCATTTTCATAGTATAAAAATGAACATTTACATTTATAGCATTTAGCAGAAGCTCTTGTCCAGAGCGACTTACAAAAAGTGCTGTTGTCTACTCAGAGAAAGTATCTTTGCTAGTTACAAATAGGTTAGAGAGGAAGCTAGTCCTGAGCTCAGATACTGCTAGACACAAAAGTCCATGTTGATACCTAGAGAAAAGAAACAGAGTTAAACACAATGCAATACAGTACATTTCAATAAGTGTAGTACAATACATTACAATGAATACTTAACTCAGGGCTCACTTAAGTGCTGTATAAAGAGATGTGACTTCAGTCTGAGTTTGAAGACCACAAGAGACTCTGCTGTTTGGACAGCCAGTGGGAGATTGTTCCACCACCTGGGTGCCAGGACAGAGAAAAGTCTTGATGCTTGTCTTCCACACGTCTTGAAGGATGGCAAGCCGAGCCATACTTGAAGCTTGAAGGGCTCAAGGTACAGTTCAAGTTTTGACCATAGCCATCAGGTAAGGAGGGGCTGGTCCGTTTTTGGCTTTGTAGGCAAGCCTCAGGGTTTTAAATCTGATGCGTGCAGCTACAGGAAGCCAGTGAAGGGAGCGCAGCAGTGGAGTGACGTGATTGAACTTAGGAAGATTGAAGACGAGCCGTGCTGCTGCATTCTGGATGAGTTGCAGGGGTTTGATGGCCTGCATAGGAAGACCAGCCAAGAGCGAGTTGCAGTAGTTAAGCCTTGAGATGACAAGAGACTGAACTAGCGCCTGTGTGGCCTCTTGAGTAAGAAAGGGTTGAATCCTCCGGATGTTGTACAGGAGAAACCTGCATGAACGAGGAAGGTTCACGATATGAGCCAAGAACAATAACTGGTCATCCAGAATCACACCAAGTTTAGCCAAACAAAACTGAACAAAAATAAACAAAACTTCACCACTACAGGCAGCCATTTCAGACAACACCAGAGCTGGTATTCACAAAGCAGTCTTAAGACTGCTTAGAGGGTTGATCTTGGTTCAGATTTCTCTGTATTTTCTGACAGTCACAGAATTGTCACAGAACCTGATTCTAGATCAGCACTCCTACCCCTGAGATGGTCTGTGTATACAGACCCTGTTGTCTAAAGAGGCTATCTGCAGTGTTCGGTCTGGATGTTCTTTGAGCTAGCTGAAAAAAGTTTCGGGATTTATATTTTCATGCAGATGATATGAGCTATTTGACTGTTGACCTCTAGTGTTTGTTAGCCATTTTGACTGAACTATTTCTTTAAAACTGCATATTTCTTTTTAGCTAACATGGCTGCTCTGATAAACTGGGCAAGGCACAGGGGAAAGTGGGATTTCTTCTCCAGATCAAGACAGTTGGTCCTGATTGGCTGTTTGGAAGATGCAACCAATGAGGTACACATCTAACTCAACAAAACCAAACGAGTACAACGTTAAAAATAAAATGTTCTGTCCTTCCTTATTTGCACTTTATTTTTTCATGAATTAGAAAGAAAATTAGACGGACAACTTGTAAAATTGCACACAGGATTCATGCTTTTTATTTGAAAAAATACAGAGAAGAAAACAACCTTGTCATCTTCTAGATCCGTGAGCAGGCAGCTGAACTGCTTGCGAGGTTTTTTCCTCACTCTCTCCAGCCTGATGTGGTCACCGTGCTCTTCAACCGGGCACAGAGGTTGCTCCACAGCCCGCGTGTGCAGGAGGCCCAGATGGGGGCTCTGATGGTCAAGCTGCTGCTACAGAAGTGAGTTAATGTGTTCTAATCCTTCTTTAAGCTTTTATGTTCTGTTTTATGTGTTCATTTCTGTCAGTGCTTTTTCTGTCCAGCAATGTTTTATCCACAGTGTTTTAGTGTAGTCTGTTTCATTTTGTTCAATCCAAGATGTGTTTTGTCCTTCAGTGCTTTGTTTTCAGTATTAAGGCAGACAGCTGGATTTACTGATCTACTAAGTAGCTACAAAAGGCTTTCAGAAAACAAACTTCTGTGCTGTAGGTGTGTATCTCTGGATGGTCTGGTGGTGGGAGGTGAGAAGCAGGGTCAGATGCAGTCAGCCAAGCTGATTGGACACCTGTTGAAGAGCCTGGAGCAGCAATACATTACTGCCAGAGAGGACATGCTGCTCGCTGCACGCTCCTCACCGCTACACGGTAACATAGACTAATGTCCGCTCCAGTGTGTGCATTAAAAAGGGCAATGTAATGATATCATAGCGATAAAAAAAATCTGAGCATATTGATCGTATTGTCAGTACTTTCACAGCACGGCTCAACAGCATGTTTTCTTAAAGGTGCTGTGTTTGGATGTAACTGAATGTCTGTAGGTGTAGTAAGTGCTCTGCAGAGGTGTCTGCTGGAAGTGCCTGGAGCTGTGGCTGAAGCTCTAGACCACGTCATGACAGTAGAGATACTGTCGCTGCTGGAGAAGATCACTCTGCTGTTGCTGGGCGTGCTTTATGGAGACCAGCATGCTGAAGACAAAGGTACTCGCACCCCAGCTGCTAAAAGACACAAATGGTTTCGGAAGGTCAATAAAATATGAATAAATTTGTGTTTGTATGCTTTTTACTGTCAGTTTTTGCTCTCCTGTACAAGGCAAGCTCCATTTTGGTCTATTCCAGAGGTCCCACCCTCATTTTGCGACATGGGAAATGCCATCAGCTCTCTGATTAGTCAAGGTGGAACAGGTCAGGCAGGGTTGGATGAAGAAGGGGAGGAGAATGTGCTGCTATCTGAAGAACACAGTCTGGTTCTGACCTGCTGCTGGGTCACACTGAAGGTAGTTAGAGGCCTGGAAATGGAATCAGTTCTCCTAAATACTTCATAAGCTAAAGTATTTTGATTGTAAAGCATATTCTGTAATGTAGTTTATAATGATTGTCATGCTGCTATATTGTTTTCCTAAAATCATGAATGTATAAGCTCTAAAATATGTGTAATGAAGTCTTTGATGACTGTTACTGTTGCTAATTTTGCTTTTCAGTTTATATCAGTATATATTTATTCAGTATATATATTTCAGTATATATCTCTCTTTTCTTGCAAAGGAAATGGGGAATTTTTTTGGGCTCGCTGGTGGAGAGAATTCTATCAGTGACCTGTAAAGACACAACACTGCCAACTGTGGAAGACCTGCAGAGGGCATCAAAAGTGTTCACGGACATTATTCTCAAATGTAGACACTGGGTAAGCATGATTTACAGCTTTGACTTATTTTTGATACAGTTTCGATTGTACAGTTGATTTTTTTAATAATGTTTGCAGGTATAACTGCAAGTATAACTGTTTCAACTCCATCACATTGTGCTTTAGTGTTTAACAGCATGTTACCCTCTATGTCTCCTGCAGGGGGCAGTGGAGGGCTGCTGTATTGGATTCACTAAGTTCTGTGCTGCTCTCCTTGCCAGCTCTGATCCAGAGCTCAGAGAGATTCCTGGCCAAATACTACAGCAGGTACTTTACGAAGCAGCGCTGTTTCATACTGATACACTATTTCATGAAAATTTGACTGCTGAGAGTGAGTACACATCACATGTTCAATATTATAATTGACAGACACCACTAATGTGAGGAAAGTCATGAAGTTCTGAGACTTTTAATGATGTAGTACTTTTAGTATGAGGGTAACACAAAAACCTTTAGTCAAAGAGAACTGATGAAAAATAAGAGCTAATTAACAGACACCAGCAAACCCGATAAGAAAGTCAGGAAGCTGCACCCCAGCTCTACAGTATGTATACAGTCATTCTTTCTGTTATTTGAGTTGTTTGAATTTGCATGTTAAATAAAAAGCTTTGTTAAAATGGCAAATATTGAATACAAAACTGGCATAAAATTTTGTCCGCTGAATTGAATTACAATGGAAATGCATTTGATGAATAAATAATGTAAATGTAGAATAAAGTCATTTGACTGCTCACTTGTTTGTTTTTTTGCCCAGTCGTGTATACAAAACAGGACAAAAAGCAGTATATACTAGTGGATAAACAAATTAATATATACTTTTCTTATCAAAGAGAAGTACGTAATGTTGATATTAGCCAGTAAACAGACATAAGGTGCTTCAGCTGATTAATTAAAGTGTATCAAATAAAACTGATTAAGTTAAAATTTTGCCTATATAAAATATCATCCATATTATCATTTATTGCAATGTTTCACTCCTTAAAATGAGTTCATTTCCTCTTTTTTCCTCTTTCCTTGTCTGTGCAGGGTCTGAATGTTCTTCAGTCGCCGCGTGCCACCTCAGTGACGAGACGTGCAGCCGGACTGCCCATGCTCATTCTAGGTGTGTTAGCTGCAGAGGAAAATAGTGCTTCTCGTCCTCTGCTCGCCCACAGTGTGAACACCCTGTTAGAGACTGCGAGGGCCCCTGTGCCCAAAGACTGGGATCAAACAGTTGACCTTCCCCAGGTACATCCTCTCTACTCATCATTACTGTTATTCAACATGCTTCTATACTTTCCATAGTCATATTATAATACATTTATTACGCTGACTGAATTACGCCACTCTACTTTACACTCCTGATTCTTTTTGATAGGAGGAGACTAAATGCAGTTTGGAAACTGCATTATAGAGGTAGAATAAAAAGTAAATGTATTGACTGTTATTTGATTAATTAAATAACTGAACCATTATGCCTTCTGTGGTTCTTCTCACGGTTACAAGCCATAATGTTTTCTGCCTGTCACAGTGTCAGCATCGATCCTGTTAGAGCTGCTGAACAGGCAGATTTTTATTTTGTGGTGTGGGGAAACAACATACAGCACTTCATATAGTGTATTGCAGTCTGTCAGAACAGGGGTCGCAAAGTACTAGTCTGAGTTTCATAACTTCATACATCACATATGCATATTTTATCTTTAAATCCATCCCACAAATCTATTTTTTTCCTTTTGCTTCACTCACCAGACATAAGCTATATAAAATCAGCTTAGGCTGTTGTTAAAAGCAAAGACAGGTGGTGAACCATTAAAACAAAAACCTGTTGCAGCATGAATGCTACTCACTGATCAGGCATGGTTGTAATTTAGTTATAACTTGACTGAAATTATCAAACAAATCCACTGAGAACTAAGACTCACTTCTTACTTTTGCCAACACTTTACTTGTTATAACTTGCATGCAGCAGAAATGTCAATGCTATCACAATATAATTCCCATGCAATTTTACTGTTAGATAATAATAATAATAATAATAACAATAATAATAATAATATGGAGTACTTTGGTTTTTAGGTATTTTTTTCTGTAATAATCAAGGTGTAATTGACTGGTGGACTGTAGTCCAACAACTGCAGAACAATGCAGAACACATGACATATAGTGGCTAAGTAATGAAATTATTGACATCTTTTGCAGTAGATCTGTTTAATGTATATAGTCATTGCTAGACTTAATTTGGAGTTGCCTTTGCGCTGACTCTCTCTTTCTCTTTCTCTCTCTCTAGGTGTGTGCAGTTCACACGCTGCAGACGCTGGTGAGGGGCTCCAGTCTGGGTTTGAATATTCTTCAGTATGCCCCTGCTATCGCCATGCTGTCCCTCACACTCCTTAGCTCACCCTGCTGGGCCATGAGGAATGCTGCTCTGCAACTCTACAGTACGCAAGGCCTGCTGCATTGAGGATGCTAGTACCCTTAGTTTTCAGAAAGCAGCTTTGTCTGTATATATTGTACCAGCAAAATAAAATCATCACTCCTTTTTTTTTCAGCTTGTTTGGTGAACACCACCACCAGATTAATTTAACAACAGTAAAAATGTAGTGGATTATTTTAATGATATTATTTCACTAGGTAAAGTTAAGCTATCAGTGTTGTTAGTGGAATAAAAGCAAAGGCATGTGGTTACATGCATGCACTGATAACACAAAGAGTACAGTCTTTTAGATCTAAACTGAAAAAAAACATTTACTTTCTTTTATTAATTCATTGTTGTTCTTGACCTTTTGTTCCTCAGGTTCTCTTTGTACTCGGATGTTGGGTCAGCGGCCTGCTGGTGAGGATGTCTCCGCCCAGTACAGCATGTCTCCCCCGGCCTTCTTCAGTCACTACCCTGCCCTGCAGCCCTTCCTGCAAGAAGCACTAGAGAGTGCAGCCGCAGATCTGCATGAAAGCAGACTGAGTCTTCATCCCTCCCTTTACCCTGTGCTCACACTGCTGGCCAAGCTTCAGCCTGGAGCCCAGGAGCAAACACGGTATTGGTTAAAGGAGAGCTTGGCTGAATTGTGAATGACATTACCATTAACAAGTTAGGACTCACTTGTGTTAATACTTTTTGTTATTTTATTCAGTAATAATATAGTTTGTATTGTAATACTGTAAACTAGATACTAATAGGTATTATAAGTACAGTCTTATGCACAAGTTTGAAAACCCCAGTCAAATTACCTGTTTTGTTGACACATCCACAAACTTGAATATGGTATTTTTCCTCAAATTGTAGTGCACAATTTCTATTTATTTGCTGGATTTAACATACTGGGGGGGCATAATATATTAAATTTTACAAAGGCTGCATTATTACTTATTTTGACCTCAATAATCAATCAATAAAACGTAATTTGACCAGGGCGCCCAAACGATAATAGTAATTCACTGTAATAATCTATTGTAGTTCATTCTTGTCAGCATATTCACCTATACATATGAGCACCACTTCTCAAATATGAGGCATTCTGAATATTTACTTTATAATAGCCTCGTTCTTGATGTGCTACAGGTTTTTGAAACTTATGAAGTAGTACCACTATCATCGAATCTCGAATGTATAAACATGTATCTACAACAAAGTAGGTTTTATTTTGTTGAAAACAGTGCTTCCAGGCTTTTGAATAGTAATTGCAAACTTTTGGGATGGCAGTATACAAAGTATACTACAGACACATAAAGCAGAGAGCCAGCATGTGCCTGATCAAGCTGTGTCTTCTAATTCCTCAGAGACCCTGCCAGACATTCAGGGGGATGAACAAATTTGCATTCAGAATATTGGCACCAGTCTGCCTCACCCACCTACTCACACCATTGTCAACTGTCTTTCATAACATGGAGAAATCTGTTTATCCATCTCTTAGACAGTTTTAACAGGAAATAAGGAAATTAAGACTTTATTGATCAAGAATTATTTTTGTTGAAAATGATTTTCTCATCTTTTCCTCAGCGCTCTGTCAGACTTCCTGCCTCCGTTCCTTCAATTAGCCGCTAGCCCAGTCTATGCAGTTAGAGTGATGTCATCCAGAGCCCTGGTTGCTATGATACCACCCATGGAGTATCTGGCAAGCATCCTGCGGTTGGTGGGAGAGCTGCCAGAGTCACCGGACACCCCATGCTGTCACAACCGCGTTCATGGCCAACTCCTACAGATAAAGGCCATCCTGGTCAGAGCACTGCACGCTGGCAAGTGAGTACACCATACAGATGGAGCTGGTGGAGAAACAACAGTACTGACAGCTTAATCAAAGATGTTCATAGCATTTTTAGTGTGATTTTATTTTTGCTTAAATGGTTGTGCCAGTGTAGTTCTTTCCACATAACGACTATACCTAGGATTTGTATTAAAGGATAGCACTGTATTAAAGCTTGAAAAAAGAAAGAAAGAAGATTTTACATTGAAACTGTGAAACGAAACTAATTGCAAGCAAAATAAGCAATGCAGTCTGACTCTGAACTCATCTGAACTCAGCAACTAATGTTCTTTGCAACAATCAACACTGTGAAAAATATTCCAAAAAAGATTTCAAGCCCTTAAATATTGCTAGGATTGCTTGAATTTGCATGAATTTGTGAATGCAGATTGCTGGAGGGACTGTCATCTCCAATGATGTGCTTCAGTTAAAATAACTCTTTTTAAAGTTTTTCACTTTTAGCATCCATTTATCCTATTAAAAACTCTCCTGACTGAGGTTTTATTATGTATTTGGATAACCATTTCATGGACTTCTAGGTTTGAAAGAAGGCATTGTTTGTATTTAATTTGTTGCCATTGAATTATAATTGCAAAAAAAGTGGCCATTTCTGCTGCTAGGTGCTAATCTCTGTAACATGTTGCTGTCTGTAGCCCTTGTCAGTCCTCTCTCCGTGATGTGGTGGAGGGTTTGGAGGCCCGGCTGTGGCTCGCTTCCCCAGAGCAGCGGTGTCCTCTGGTGCGGCAGGAGTACGTGTCTGTGCTGAGGCTGTTGAGAGAGAACTGCTCTGAGACTTTCCTCTCCCACCTGTGCTCTCTGCTGCTGGAGGAGATACATCGAGCTCCACACACACTGGAGGTGCAAAGAATGTTCAGCCTTATGATTGTTAAGATTGAACCTGGGATTGTCAATGTAAAGCTGGAGTGTTGTAGACAGCAGAGTTTATATACTGTTGTTCAAGATTTAAGTCACTTGTCATGTGAATGATTATTTGTTTATAATAATTATTTGCGTATTAATAATTATTATAATTTTTATAACTATATACACTGTCAAAAAAGTTATACACAATAGATATATTCTATAGATAAATATTCTACATTGACACTGGTGCTATTTTTAAACATTTCATTGCATATGAAGCATTCTGGATATTATTTTTATTTTAATTTGATGCTATTCAACTTTCTCAGTCATTTTGGTCATTACATTTTGTACATCACATTTTTATGTTTCCTGTGATGTTGCATTGTGTTGCATGATGATACTACTATCCTATTAAATCCATTTGACATGTTCATCTGCAGCGAAGTTGGTTGGAATTTTTGAAAACACAGATTCCAAGATTTTGAATGATAATTCCAGGCTTTTGAATGGCAGTGTAGAGATATCTGAAGAAGCTCAAAGATACTTCAGGCTAGTGATTTTCCATTCCTTGGAGCTCAAAGGCTTTGCATTTGGGTATGTGATATATTTTCAACTTAACTTTCCTTTTCTGCCTTAACCTATTTTTATGTCTTGCTTTTTCTGTTCAGCTTGGCTCCGCCTCTTTCCACCAAAGTGCAGTATACTTCCTGTGTGAAGATCCAGAGTGGGCGTGGCAGGTCTGGCAGAACCTGTCCAATGAGAGCACAGTTGCACGGCTGTTCTTGGTCAAATGGGTAAAAGAAGGGAGGAGCTGGAGAGGAACCAGCCTACAGAAGGTTCTAATGCGAGCACTCCAGGTGAGCATTAAGGTTTCACCTATCAAAATCTGTTGTTAAGCTATGCAGACAGAGCAAATACTTTTGTGTAATTTCACTTGAGGCAACATGTTTATACGTAAAGGGCCGACTGTGCAAGTCCAGATTAAGTCTAAGCATAAACTGAAAAGATTTTTCGGTGGTGATTCATTGTTGACATTGGCAGTTAAGTCCATAATTAGGCTTAATCCATGACTGGGAAACTGGCCCAGTTTCATTTTTCATTCTATATGTCGTAAGTGTTTTTCTATATGGTTTCGGGCCCAGTAGTTGTTCTATAACTGACTGTGGCAAAGGGCTTAGCTCTGTTGGCATGTGGTAGTCCACTTCTCTTTATTTTTTAACCCATCACAATGGAAGGAAATTAAGGCTGTAGAAATCTGCTGTAATATATTGCTCAGAGGGGTTTAAATCATGCTGGAGATCTTAGGTTCACTGCTTCTGTTCTTACCTGATTAGGGTGTATTAGCACAGCTATTGTCCAGAACAGAATGGGCTTGGTCTTGGCAGGCATTTACGCCCTGCTCTCATTGTGAGGGAGCTGTTTGCGGTGAACTTTCACCCAACACACACACATAATTCAGAATTCAGCTCTCTGTATATCAGACTAATGACTTTATAATAAACCTTATCAAGCTATTACATCTCTCTCCACAGTCTCTAAAAGTGTTTCCATCCATTATGTTGAATGTTAAGTGATGTTGTGAAAGGGCTTTCTGTGCCGTAGAGCTGAAGACCTTTGGCATTGCACTTTACTACATTATGAATCTGCTGTGTACAATGTGCACTTAATCTTACTATGTTGTAGTAGTCATACTTACTTTCATACACTTGGATAGAAGTAAACAAATAATCTAACCTGCTGTTCTAGGATTATTCTTAGAGTTATGATAGTAGTGGTTTTGGTAGGCCATAGGCAAGATCATCTGATTCCTGGCTAGTTAACAGCTTCTTGCTGAAATGCCTCTACAACAGTGTATGCTGTGTGCAGGCCAACCTGAAGGAGGCGCTGTTGGACCAGGATATGGAGTACAAAAAAGTGTATTTAGCAGCGCTGGTGGAAGTCATGACACCAGATGTTTTGGGTCTAACCGAGCCTGGGCCTTTCCTCTGTGTACTGGAGAAGGCAGGGGTGAAAGACTGTGTTGATCTTCTGCTGGAGGATCTTCAGGACAATAGAGGAGGACCAGAGCTGCTCTCTCAGGCTCTGTGTGCTGTCAGTCTGCTCCTTTCTCAAAGGTGAGTTGCCCTATAGGCCCTGTAAATTTCACTACAATTTGATTTTAATATTTTGGTATGATTTAAGAATTGTCGTTAATTAAAAATACACTGAATACGACTAGGAAAACTGTTTATACAGTAATGTAATGTAGCAGATTTAAACATGCGAAATACCTATTTTGACTAAAAAAGTGAGTACATCTTCATTTAATATCATTAATAAATGATAATTAAATGTATTACATATCACAATCAATTCTCACCTTCCAAAACTGATCCATTTGAATCATCATCACCATTTTTACAAATCTAGTAAATACTACTTCCTTTAAGTATTTTCTAAATTTTTCTAAATCTTTCTAAATTTTAGAATACTATGCGAAAGTCAGATACCACCCTTAATTTATTTAATTTCCAGTTTAAAATGCAATTAAGTATAAGTTATTCATTTTTCAGGAGATATTTCCAATAAGCCTAGATATAAGGTAATTAACTTCCTTAAGGAAGGCAAAGCCAAAGGAAAATAAGTGGAAAAAAACAAAACTGGAGTTATTAAATTGATTAAAAGATCAAGAGAAAATGAAACTCCTAGGAACCATGCAAGACCTGGTAGACCTCCAAAACTGTCCCCATCAGATAAACAGCACTTTAAGCTTTTGTCTCTGAGAGAGAGGAGAAAATCAAGCTCCACTCTTGCTTCAGATCTGAAAACATCCTCAGGTGTTTCTGTCCATCTCTCTGCTGTGAGCAGACAAATCAGCACTATGAGTCTGAGGAAAAGGAAAGGAAATAGACGAAAAAGAATGTTTGCAAAGCAAACAAAGAAACTGGTTTTCTCAGACAAAAGAAAGCTGGTTTTCTCAGAATAATGGACGAAGGCCTTAATATTATTGAATATGTTTGAGATGACTTAGATCATGAGAAGCAGAAAATGGAACCAACTTTTAAGACCGAACTTTGGCAGTATACAAAAATATCCCTGCAGATTTCTATGAAAATCTAAAGCAAGCCTCCCAAAAAGAGTGGAAGCTGTAATAAAGGCAAAGGGTGGACACATTAAATACAGCAAAATTTGATAATATATTTAGATGCTGAATTGTCTGTTTAAATGAATTGTTCTGTTAAATATATGCTCTGTTTTTTTGTTAATTACACTAAAAAAAGATTCATTTTTTGACTGGAATTAAATAATTAAAGAGTGGTCTCTGACTTCTTCAAAGTACAACTTCTGAATTTCTTACCTTATCACCTTCTGAAACCTCTTATCCTTTTTTTCCAGAATGTCATTGACGATATCCTTCTTATGATGAAAGAAACATGTATCTGTGTATGTATTTTAGTATGGACCTGGCTCTGCTCCAGCGCTGGTGTGCATTGTTGGAGACCCATAGGCATGCTGAGGCTCCTGAGGCTCTGCGACTGGCCTGTGCTGAGGCTCTAGGCCTGAGTGGAGCTGCTATAGTGACAAGGAGCCTGAGGGGCAGCCCGACTCTAAAGGCCCTCAGCACAAGGTGAGTTTCTCAAGTTGCATTCAAACTCGATTCCATCCATGTTTAGGCCAAGCGAGTCAGTTGTTCCCAACTCTGGTCATGGAATACCTCTGTTCTGCACATTTTAGTGTTTTCCTGCTCGAATACACCCACTTTAACTCTGTAGGGCTTGTTGTAAAATCGGGTCAGGTGTTTTAGAGAAGGATAAATACCAAAATATGCCGGACAGGTGAGCCTTAAAACTTGCGAACCACTGGTCTAATTGACATGAAATGCACATTAAAGTTGATAACAGATAAAGTAGTTTTCCATATATGTAGTTTAGGGTTATGTAACAATATTTTGCTATCATTATGACAGATTGTCATAATGCACTTTTCTAAATTTACCAAGGCTGTTGTCAGTAACAATAGTAACTGTAACAATGAAAACTGCACAAACAAAAAGACACATTTAGTATAGAGGATGTGTAAACAACATAAAACAGTGTATAGTAACTGTATAAACTTCATAGTAACAAGTGAAGTCAACTCATGATGCCATTATCCCGGTTTATGATAATAATAAAGTTGTTTGTCTTTTGTCCTTGCCATTTCTTTTTAAATTAGGTTATTTTTACAAATGTTAAATAAAAAATTGTGCTCATACTTTTTAATGCCCTGTTATAAAAGTGGTGCTACTCTTTTGCTGCTCCATTTGCTTGTTCCAGCTTGTTTGCAAGCCTTATAAAAACCAAGTGTTGAGATGTGCGTCATGTATTGTGAAAAAATTTTAAAGAATCACAATGTCGTATTTTTGTTGTGTTGCCCACCCTTAATGCAGTTGGTAATGTCACGGTTCTTTGAATTAAAAGACAGGTCATGGACAAGTTTCATGTACTTGTCTCTTCACCTCAATGACACTAAAACCCTTGTTTAAACAGTGTGGCTACTAATGCACTCTGTAGCTCAGGCTGCTTGTCAGGTTCCTTGCTGTCTTTTGTTCCTGTATTTGGTTTCCACCAAACAGCCATCAGTTTGTTTGCAGTTTGATATCATTCAGTTTCTGCAGTTATTGTGGCAGTAAGTGGGCAGCACATCAGAACGAGCTGTAAATGTGGAAGTGTGTTTGTGTGTGTTGGAACAGGTTGATCAATGTAGGTGTGCATCTGCTCCAGGATGAGAGTCAGCAGGTGAGAGCCAAGGCGGCCGTCTTCGCCTCTGTGCTCTGTCGGTCTGAAGCAGGTAGAGCCACACAGAGCTGCTTTCTCATGCAGATCAACCAGTCACTGCGTTCACTGCTGGACCTGCTTCTGAGGGAATTGTGGGATAGCGATGGCATTGTGGAGGCTCTGGTGTGCCACCTTCCAGCATGTGATCTCAGTACAATATTGCTGGAGGCTAAAAGCATGCAGTAAGTTCTCACCCCCTCCCCCTACAGACATATACTTACTCTGGTTCTCCAACTTTTTTAGAGTTTTTTCATTGCCCGTACACTACTATAACTTGCACTAAACCTTAAAAGAATAAAACAGCGAAAAATCTAATTTACACAATTTTCCATTTTCCCTGGATGTAGTCACTCAGCCAAATTTTGTTTCTTTAGTTTAGTGCTGCAGCTACGAGGCTAATGTAGCTAAGAAACACTAGAAGTCAGTGGTCACCCAAATCTTTTCTGTTAATATACCCCCAAAACTTCTCTCAACCCACTCAAACCACACCCACGTCTTCTGGGTTTTGCAAACTTGTCACTATGGTTTAGGACAAAGTATGACTTAGGCCCAATCCCCTTTCTTATTTTTACCCCTGCCCCTTGTTTTTGAGGGTCACCTTGCCCCTTGGAACTGAATTACAAAGGGTAGTGGTTGAAATCTTCCCTTACGAAATGGGACCCTCAAATAAAAATAAAAAAAAACTGCTTCATTAACAGGCTACTAGTATTGCTCTGATATGGCCTACCAGACTGCAGTGATAGCAGAGGAGCGTTAAAGTTCAGCAGCCTCACTGCTGGGCTTTAGTTAAATTTAGGGAATCATATTCCCTCAAAGAGGGGGGTGCAACAATTATTTATTATCGCCCATTCTAATTGCTGAAGTCAACTATTCGCCAACTTCTTGTTTGAATTTTTACCTTAAATGGTGCAGCAGTTACATCACATATGTCGAGCTCCAGTCCTGACGGGCCAAAACACTGCACATTTCAGCACTCTACCTGATTAAACACACTTGATTAAGCTCATCAGCTAATTAGCAGGGCCCTCATGAACTGAATTCAGAGCATTAAATGAGGGTAAACGCCACAGCACTTTGGCCCAGAAGGTCCCCACTTTGACATGCTTTAGTTACATACTGGAGCCTCAGGCATCAAAACTGCTGCACCATTTAAGGTGGAACAGGAAATTTAGCTAGCTACTGAGACATCAGCACACTACTAGTGATTTTTTATGCATGTTATGAAGAAAAGACCATAATACATCAAAACAACATTAAACGTAGATAAAACTATGGTTATCACGATATTTAATGGAGAAAATACCTACATTTGAGGGTTTCTTTGGTAGCTTGCGCAGCCATCTTGCCAGTTTTTATTTTTTTCAGAGTGTGCCTCCAAAAAGCCTCTGTTTAGAGGGCCGTGTACAAAACACTTTGCTGTACCCAATATCAACAAAAATTGGGACACCCTACCCCTAGGACTAGTGGTAGGGGTGAGGGGTGAAATGGGATTGGGCCTTAATGTGAGCTATAAAAATGAACAAAACTTCACTGTGTAGCTGGATGCAGCAGCAAGTGTTTTAGGAGAACAGGTATGTTACACAGACATATGAACGCCACAGATTGCATTCCCAGTTTCTGTTGTTTCTGTTTACAAGCGTATGCAAAATTTTGGATACACCAACTCAGATGACATGTTTAGTTGGTTATTTGAATGAAAATAACACTTAAATATGGCATTTCTGTACGTCTACAGAAGTCTACACTTTCTATTTATTTGAGTTCAACATAATAATAATAATAATAATAATAATAACAATGACAATAATAGTAATAATAATAATGTCTTTATTTACAAAGCACTTTTCTTACTGGTGGCAACTCAAAGTGCTTTGTGGACAGGTGGTCAAGCTTAACAGTAGTAAAAGAAACTATGAGTGTTAACAAACTCAAATAAGACAATGACACAGATCATATGAAAAAGATAAATACTAAAAAGACAGAATTGTAAATAACTGCTAAGTTAAAGAGATACATTTTTAAATGTTTCTTGAAAGTTTGCACAGAGCTTGACTGTCTAATAAAAGGTGGAATTGAGTTCCACAGAAGCATATAAGAGCATAATGACTGAAAGAGGCCTCTCCACATCTCCACATATTAGAATAAATAAAACATAAAAGCTAAAATGTGTCATAACTTTTGCACAGGCCACATTATTTTCCAGTATGTTTTATTCAGCAAAAAAAAACATTAATTCTGCATTAAAATGTTCAGGATGTGTAAACTTATTTTCGCTTAGAAAATCTACAGAACATGTCATTTGTCTAGGTTTAAAAAAATTGTAAAATTCTAAATTGAAGATATATGTGTATATGTCTATAGATAGAAAGTATAAATAACAAGCACAATATGTAGCATCTGTATGCCTGCATAGTGTACATGCACAGGCAGGGAATTAGGCTGTCTACATTGGCTGCCCAGTGTGTTTAACTACACAGTAAAGTTTTGTTGATTTTTAGCTCACAGTGAGTCAAACAGTATCCTAAACCACACCGACAAGTCTGTGCAACCTTAATGAAGATCTGGAATGTTGTTTAAGAGAACCAGGTTGAGAGAATTTTTTTTTTGTTCATGAAAAATAAAATTATTATATTAAATTCTAGTTTTTCTTGGCAGTGCCATCCTCTAAGTTAATTAAATATGAACCCTTTTAATATTGTGAAATCTGTATTTTGTGTAAAAAGGCACTTTTCCTAACTTGGAGCAGCAAAATTTTTCTTGTTTTCCTATCATTATGGGTACAACAAACAGATTACACACAAACACACACACTCTCCTTGCTGCATAGTTCAGTCAATAATGAGTCAGGTGAGCTACTTAAGCTTATCCCTTTTTAAACATGGCTTCGGAATCTACCTAGATCTTTCAAAAGGGTCATTCCACTGAACCGAATTGCTAGTTGCATATGTTCATCAGTGACCTATTACAAATAAATGTAATTCATAAGTATATCAGCATTAATCTTTGCAAGCTAAAACAAGCGTTTGACATTTTCCTGTCAGAATCTTCCCTCTGACAGTACTAATTGTAAAAGATCTCAAATTTCCAAAATTCTTAGTCAGTTCATTACACTGATACACTGTCTGTGTGGGCAGTGCATTAGTTACATTCCTAATGCTTGTCTTGCAGGAACAGATTGGTTTCTGTGCATCAACATCAACCTTTGATGCTATTCTGTGTTCTGTAATAATATGCCTGTAAAGTTGCAGGAGCAATATCTTATTATTTATTTAACAGCAGTGTCCCCTGATGGCATCAGTGTCTCACCATAACAAGGAATGATGTCTTCAGTCTGTGATGATCCTACAATTCTCCAAATCCTTCAGTTTTCTTTCGGAAGATGGAGAAAAACAGCCTTGGAGCACTTGGCTGGAGTTGCAGCCAAGTGCTACAAGGCTATTTTTCAACGAAAACAGACCCATTAATATAACCCAGATAATTAATATTCATTTCATGATTATGTTGATGCGTGATTTGCTTCATGCATCTGGAGGTGATCAGCTGTGTCGGTTTGTTCAGTCTGCTGGAGTTGCTTGTGTTCTGTTTGCTCGCCAGATGCAGCAGTCTGTACGAGCAGGACGAAGCAAACATGTTTTTGGAGCCCTCAGTCATCTCAGAGACTGTGCTTCAGTACCTGCTTTGCCTGGCAAAACGATACCCAGAATCCCCTTCTCTCGCACGACGTCTGGATCAGTGGGCAAGACAGAGTGCAGCCTCAGTCAGAGAGAACCTCAACGTCTGCATGAGGCTTCAGTTAGGTAATTACAGCTAACCATATTTATTAATTAAGTGCTTGATTTATTTTTTTATTTTGATTTAAGACTTGATTTATTAATCAAGTTGATTTTGACTCCCGGTGACCATATGACCATAATATTTCTTCAGAATATTCTGTCTTCTGTTTGAGTTTCTGAATGACTGGTTCATAATTCCTCTGATTGTCTCCATCCATCTTGTAGCTGGTCTTTCTCTTCCTCTTATACTTTCAACTCTTCCATGCGTAATGGTCTTTTCCTCTGTGTTCGTTCTCAGAATATGTTTAAAATAAGAGAGTTTCAGTGTGGTTATCTGGACTTTGAGTGAGAGGTGAGGCTTGATTTGTTCATGTATGCATCCAAAAGCATCGGTATTTTTCCTGTCTCGATTGTTTATTGTCCAGCTTTCACATCCATAAAAAGAACACAGTGAAAATCATAGCCTGGATAGTTCTGATCTTTGTTTGTAGAGACAAATCATTACATTTGAATATCTTTGCAAGGTCTTTCATCCTTGTTCCGCTGTTCTTGCCAATTTGTGTCAGATTTCTCGAGTGCTGGATCCTCTTTTGTTAATAATTGATTCGATAAGGCAAAAGCTGTCCACCATTTCCACATTTAAAGTGGCATTCCAGTCAAAAAACTAGCATTTAGTGTTATTAATTGTGCTATGTAACTTTCTGTAGTGCAGCATTGCATCTCTCAGCCTCATCCGTTTGGTGCCCTTTTCTTAGTTTTTAAACATGTAAATCTCTAGAGACTCTTCTAGACCAATAGAAATGGTCCCAAATTACTTACATTAAATCATGGTATATTAACTTGCATTTAAGTTGAGAATGTTTCCCCCCTCTCCTTTAAAATTACTGTTTCTTAAAGTAGTTGCAATATAATGACTTAATTGAACAGATGGATCATCAGTTAGAGAACTGTACACATGATTAGTGTGATTAGTTTGAGAATGAGTCTCTCGTGTGTTTTCTAGATGACACACTGGATCCTGATTGGCTGAGTGTGCTGATGGAGCCACGTTTCCATGGCGTCCTTTGTGGCCTGTATGCCAGAGCTGCTCTCCTCCTGCAGCTGCTCAGAGTCTCTGACAACATCCGACCTCTGCTTGACCCCTCGACCTTAGCCCAGGACCTTCTGGATTTACAGAAACGGCTGAGCCTGCATGGAGTCTTCCTCTCAAACACCTTCATCACCTCTGAATTGAACTGTATGTAATTCTGATTGAAAGATCCAGACACTGCACTGCAGGGATGTTGGGGTTGTAGTGTTTATCCACCCACAAGAGAGGTTCTGAAGTGGCCTAATCCATGTCAGATCACCGGTCTTTCGTAGTAGAGGTTGCCGTGTTGGACCGGCTTTAAAGAATATTAAAAAAACATCCATTCAACCTAAAGAGAAATTGTAGCGCGCTTGGTTAAGAGTTGTGACATGACGCTCAGTTACCTGTAGTAGTATTGTGAGCTAATGTCAGTTCAAATACTCAACAAAACTACACTCAATCTGTACTATCAGTATGATTTACACATACAGAATAAACATCGTTTGAAGTTCAGCAGAACAGTTCACAACAGTTGCTATGAACGCATTTGTAGGTGGGGCACAGACAGCTTATTAGTGGTGCAAGTCTTCACAAATAAGCTGAGAGCCACCTCTCTTCCTACTTGCACAGTTTTAGAGAGTGTGAGTACTAAATGGAAGAGGCAGAGTAGATGTTGTTCTGAAAGGATGGTAATGTTGCTGTGCCTCCTGCAGACAGAGTTATGTAAGAGGCTAATGACTGCAGTAGTTAAACCAGGATCACATTACTGTGAATGAAAGCCAGAGCATGACTTGAGTTTCAGCCAAGTGCCCTGTCTACACTGGTCACTGCGCTACAATTGAGTGTCCATTCCAGTTATTCTACATATTGAATGCTACAGTCAGCAGCACATCTTTTTCATGCCTATCATAATGAAACGGCATGAGTTCATGAATGTGCATTTTAATACACCTCTTTATACGATGTTTTTACATACTTGAGTGCTTTAGAGCGCCTCCATGAATCTTGGGTGACTGTCGCAAAGACTGAAAAGGGAATTCTATTGACGTTTTTTTTTTTTTATTGTGTGTGTGTGCATGTGTGTGTGTTATTCAGTTTTGGAGACGTAACTAGTCATTCAGAATGTTTTGATGTGACCTATCAAATATAATGCAAATATAGCAATTTTATTTACTTTTTATTTACTATCCAAAACCATGAGTGAACCTATATGTGTCCTAGATTTTTTATATATGATGTTGATAATGGTAAAATAGTAGTAAATCTAAAAATTATTTTTCTCTGGGGAGTATTTTGCCTTACAATACCCTGCATGAACAAGGAGAATCACTCAAAAGAGGCCCCGAATATTCTGTAATAACTCTCGCTAGGGCGAAGCAATCTGAACGAAACAACGTGCAATGTGCTCCTCAGTATATGGAGCTTGGAACAAGCCAGGATGCCCCTGCGTGAGAGAGATGAGGTAGGAGCCGGACAGCTGTCGCAACATTTAACCTCTGTTTGCAACTTCCGGGTCCATACCCCTGTACCCCTTCATGTGTCTGGCAGAAAACGGAGATTAATTTCAGCATCGCATGTAATGCAATCGATTACACATACGTGAAGGTATGTAGCGTATTTTTATGGTTCGGATTGCTTCATCCTAACAGGAGTTGCAACAGAATATTCGGGGCCTCTTTCAAGTGAATCTCCCTGTACCTCTCTACCATGAATGAATTTTTAAAAAAATGATCTTAAGACCACTGTAAAACAATGTCTAAGGCATCAGGCAGCATATACATAGCCGTTTTATATAATAAGTTTCTGTGAGGGGGCTTTTAGAAGAATTAAAGCAGGTACTCTTCAGATGTCTGGTTCCTATCACCACCACTGTTAACTGTTAATTCTGACTCTAAGTTTCTCTACAATGGAGCATTTCACAATAAAGCACTCTAAATGACTTTGTTTACATATGAATTAATTAATTATGCAGAAATTTTTTAGACATCAGTGGAATTCCTCTATAGTGCGTTTTTTTTATTTATAACTTTTGTATTTGTCTTTATTTAAGTTTTTTCTATGAATTTTGTTTCATGTACAATACATGTAAAATATGATATCTATTAAAATTGGGATTATTTTTATTACTGATGATTCGTGACCGTTGATTATATCACTCAACAAACGTCACAGTTAACCTTTAAGTAGCAGTGAGGGAAAAGAGACGCCTACACTAGTTTTGTGTAGAGCTCTGAAAACTGAATTGTGTTGTTTTTATGGATGTAGTACAACCAACGTTGAATTTTTTTCTGAGAGGTTTAATGCAGTTTGTCTTTTGAAAGTAAATCATGTGCGTTTTAGGGAGGAACTGTAGAGCTGCTGATTGGATTTGTGGTTTTATAACATTATGTCTGATGGCTGGCTATGAACAGAGCTGTGCTGTGTGGTTGAGCTTTCAGAGCTCAGAGTGCTCTCTTTCTCTCTCAGACCGGTTTCAACTGCCCTATACCAACCCACAGCATCTCTACTGCCCCCCTTCTCTTCTCTCTCTCCTCTAACTGCTTTCTTCTCTCTCTTTGCTTTCTTTGCTCTTTGCTTTCTCTCTCTCTCTCTCTCTCTCTCTCTCTCTCTCTCTCTCTCTCTCTATATATATATATATATATATATATATATATATATATATATATACTCACACACTAACTGCTTTCTCCTCTCTGTTTTCTTTCTCTCTAACTGCTTTCTTCTCTCTCTTCTGACTGCTATCTCTTCTCTCTCCTTCCCCTTTCCTCTCTCTGCTTTCTTTTTCTCTCTCGCTCTACCCTCTCTGCTTTCTCTTCTTTCTCTTTTCCTCGCTCCTTTCAGTTCCATTCAGAATAGCCTTCTTACCATTCATAGCTTTTTCTCTCTATCTCTTTTCTCTGTCTTCTTTCTGCTTTCTCTTTTTTCGATTTTTGTCTTTTCTGTTTTCTCTCTTTCTTCTTGTTGTTTTGTTATTTTTGTGTGTCTCTCTCTCTCTCTCTCTCTCTCTCTCTCTCTCTCTCCCCATTAGTCGTGTCTGATCCGGTTTCAGCGGTGATGGAGTGGTTGTATTGGTGGATGATGTAATGGTCGCTGCAGCAGCAGCCGAGAGATGGAGTTTACTAAGTGAACCGGCAGGCCGAATACAGCATCCTTTATGCCTCATTAGGGATCCATCTGCCAGGTGAAGCGTCTATTCTGTGTCCACAGCAGAGGGCAGGAGATGATTTATTACCCAGAAAAACACTCTCAGTTGCCACACAACGCCTGCGTGCATTAAGACATGCCTTTATGCATTAGGACTCTGTGGTAGAACATCACTGTGTGGTCCAGTAACTCCCTGTAGGCAGTTAAACCTCTGTTTCTTGGCTCTTTATTAGGCAATTAGTATTTATTTTCAGTTCACCAAATGTAAAGGTTCTACATTAATTTGTTTTTACAGTATTTCAGGTTGGGAAAAAGTGTGTCTTTTAGGCCCGATGATTTAGTAGGCCGTAATTTGGAATGGACCGAGGATCCATGGGAGCCTATCTAGTTAATCAGTAGCCTCAATGCTGGACAAAATAAGAGAACATTACCTGCTTATTGCTCCTGTCATCCAGAATGCCTGTGTCAGCGCTACAGAGTATGTGCAAAATCCTCCAGCCCTGGTCCTGGAAAACCTTCTGCCCTGCACATTTTAGTGTTTTCTCCGCTCCCAACGAACACACTTGAAGTCATGAAGGGCTTGTTATTGAGCTGATTGTTTACATCAGGTGTGTTGGGAGCAGGGAAAGCACTAAAATGTGCAGGGCAGGGGGGGCTCCAGAACCAGGGTTAGGAACCACTGCTCTACAGCGAACAAATTTAAATATGGCATTTTCTGCAGATTTTAGTGCACATTTTCTATGTATTTTCCGTGTTTAACACATTGTAAATAAAACAAACTAAAAATGTGCCGTAACTTTTGCACAGGCCACATTTTATGTTCTATTTTTGCCTCAATATTGTAAATTCAACAAATAAACAGTAAATGTGCATTAAAATGTGCAGATGTGTGTCTGTAGAAGATGTGTTCATATATTTTCTCTTAGAAAATCAACAAACTATGCAATTTAACCAGGGTGCCCAAACTTTGCAGCATAATTGATGTTGTGCATCATGAAAATGGCTTTGTGAATCTTGAAGTTTTATTTTTCCTATATCGCCCACCCTTAACATCACAAAAAAGCAGAGAACATATTGTTGCTGTCCAAAAAAAAAAGTATTGTTATTTTTTTGGGATTTCTATTTTTCTATATCATTTGAACATGGTAGCTGTCTTTTACAATGTGTGGACGTTTTATGATGAATGGCCAACAGAAATGGTCCAAATTTCCATGGAATAAACCTTACTGGGATATACCTTACATTAAAAGAGAAGCAAGGTTTTGCCTTCTCCTGTTTAGTTACTGTTTGGAAGATACTTTTATTTCTTTGGACAACAACAATATATTTAACCGAAAATTACACATAAGCCTCAACAACTGAATATCATATCATTTGTTTAATATTTAATGTGTGCACCCTTTACCTTTATTACTGTTTCCATTCTTTTGAGGATGCTTGCATTCAATTTTTCAAAGAAATCTGCAGGGTATATTCTCTAAAACTCCAAGTTCAGTCTTAGAGGTTGCATTTTCTGCTTCTAACCATCCAAATAATTCCAATCACAAACTCACCAGTCCATAAAACCTCATAGCACATCTTAGAAATGTTTTTTTCTTATTTTGTGTATTTCCTTTTTTCAGTAAGGGCTTCTTGACAGCGACATATCTTTCAGACTCAAGTGTGCTGAGTTGTCTTCTCACAGTGGAAGGATGGACAGAAACACCTGTGGATATTTTTCAGATCCGAAGCAGCTTGATTTTCTCCTCTCTCTCAAAGATGAAAGCTTCAAGTGTTGTTTATCTGATGGGGGCAGTTTTCTGTGGTCTACCAGGTCTTGCATGGTTGTTAAAAGTCTCATTTTCATCTTTTATTCATTTTTTAAGCTCCAATCTCCTTTTTTAAAATTAATTTTCCTTCAACCTGTTTTAAAAACTCCAGCAGTACTGCTGCGTCTGATCCATTCAGACCAGCACAACACACACTAACACACCACCACCACGTCAGTGTTACTGCAGTGCTGAGAATGATCCACTACCCAAATAGTACCTGCTCTGTGAGGCTCCATGGAGGTCCTGACCACTGAAGAACAGGGTAAAAGGGGGCTAACAAATATGCAGAGAAACAGATGGACTCCAGTCTGTAATTGTAGAACTACAAAGTGCCCCTATACAGTAAGTGGAGCTGATAAAATGGACAGTGAGCATAGAAACAAGGAGGTGGTCATAATGTTATGCCTGATGGGTGTATTTAATCTAATCTAATCTAATCTTCTTAGAAATATCACCTTAAAATCATTCACTTGTACTTAATGGCCTGTTTGACTGAAATGTAAATAAATGAGTGGTTGCACAGTGTAGTGTATAGTGTGTTTAACAGTGTGTAACCAGACACAGTTTCCACATTCTGAGTGGAAAATTTGTGTAAGTGTTCTTCTTGGTACTGTAAAATCTGAGCTCAGTTTAGAGGACATATCAGTACAGTCAAATGAAACCAGCTGAGCCACACACCTCAGTAAAGACCACCAGGGGTCTGGGAGGAAAAATGTTACCAGCACAAAGAGTCACTAGACCCAAACCACTGCAACATTTTATTTTGGAAACTTTGTGGTATTAATTAGGATGACTGAAGGGGGGCCAGCCAGCCTGTGAGTGTGTGCTGTCTGGCAGGAGTGTGTTGTGGAACAGGAAGCTGACCATCTGGCCTAATTATATGTGACCATTTACTGCCATTCTCTAGAATGCTGTAGTGAGCTCAGTATATGGTACTTTGTGTTCACATGGTGAAACAATTAGACATTTTGAAGCCAGACCTTTTTCTGGGTCAACAGAATTAGACATACAAGAGGTGAGTGTCTAGCTTTGATTCTGAGTTACGCTACAGACGATATATGATAATAAAAGCCTGAAATAATCATTTAAAAGTCAGAGGAGACAGATCGACTTTCACAGAAGTTTTTTAAACCATGTCAAATGCAAATCGCTGATGTCGGAAGAAAACCTTTTATCTCCATTTTTCGATGTTTTTCAGTTTCTGACATCATTTGAAAATACTTGTTACTCTTTACATTATACATAAATTTCATAATGAATGGACTAGAAAGAAATGACCCAAAATGACTTGGAAACAAGTCTGGTTTCATTGACTTACATTAAAAGTAAAGTAGGTTTTTTCCTTCTTCTGTCAAAGTTATAATTTTGGAGATACGAGGTTTTCTTCCGACAACAGCGAAATGCTAAATCAACATTATATAATACTATACAGACATGACGACAATAATAGATCATTCACTCATCCTTGGAATACACGTCCTTCAAATTTTGACTGAGTTTTCTTTATTTCAGCACACTTGCAATCATCAGACTTAAAGGGGTCTGAAGCACAACCAGTATTACAAAATGTTCTTTTGCACATTATATGCAGTTACACCTTCCCACCAGAGAGGTCTCCAAATCCCTAAAATCTACATAGTGTAGCTTTAAAGTTATTTTTTTTTGTTTTTACCAAGATGGCAGAGTGAAAGCGAGCACATACTTAAGAGACGTGACACACCAACATCAAACTGCGGATAACATATCATCATTGGGGAGCCCAATACAACACTAACTGCCCATTCTATTACAGCTAATAGGCAAAAACAAACATTTTGTCTTTTAAGTGATATAAATTATGATTAACATAATCAGGATCATGAACTAGTAAGATAAATTTGATTTCAAGTTGGCTTTAACTTTAGTCATGTAAACCTAAATAACACATGATCCTGTGCTCTATTTAAAAATGTTGTGAAATTGAACTGTGTCAGTACTTTCCAGTATCAGTTCAGGTTTCTAAGACTAGAAGTACATGGTCTGAATAAGCAGATTATCTGAAATGATTTTAAACTGTGGACAGAAATGGTGATCAAACAAAAACAAAGCTTGTTGGCACAGAGAGAACGAGAGAAAGCTGTGTGCGTGTGTGAGAGAGCCAGCTGCTGCAGCATCTGAATGGCCGTTGCTGACTGTCACATGACCCTCCAGATCCTGCTCTCTCGCTTTCAACTATAGGCCAGCTTTTAGAGCCAGGGATCTCTCTGGCACTGAAACCCCCTACTGCTGAAAAAAGGGGTATTTTTTCATTGGCCCTTGGTGCCCCAGTGGTCAGTCAGATTGAAACTTCCAGAAATGGAAGTTAAGGGTAAGCTCCACTGATTTCAAAGAGTCTACATAATTTAAAGGGTTGAGATTCAAAGTCGTTCAGAGAGGTTTGATGTGAAATGCTCCAATCTAGAGAAACATGCAGGGTCAGAGTTGTCCACAGTGTTGGTCAGATGTCTGAAGAGTTTAATGCCTCTGAAAGCTCAGTTATAACATGAAGTTGTTAGATATATGCTGCCTGATGTCTGACGCGTTGTTTAACCTCTTTAACTCCTTGGGACCACCGGTGGTTCCAAAACGCACTTCATCATATTCTTTACTTCATAACTTTCATATTTTATAAGCTTCATTCAAAAGGTGTGTGTCGTATGAGAGCTGTAACTGTCTTCTTTCCAGTCAAATAGATGGGTAATGTAATTTTAGAACTTTATAATAAAAGAAGCTGAACAACTTTTTTTTCTACTGAAAGTTAAATAATTTTTCCACAAATCTGACCTATAAACTGGATCTCAGATGGCGTCTCCTCAGTGATCTGCTCTGCAAAAATTATTTTTATAAAAAATACAAAGAGCATCTAAGATTTTTGGCTTTCAGCAGTACATGGTAAGCATATATCATGTTTATGATCATAAAACATTTTCTGTTCATTTGAGGGGAGCTTTACAACAACAACAACAAGAAAATTAGTTATTTCATGCAGTTACTGAATAATTTGCCTTACGATTTGGGCATGTACATTCAGATGGAAAAAACAAAATACACCTACCAGCATAAGTGGTTAATGATAGTTTTGTGATAAAGTTTTGGCTTAAAAAAACACAGAAAAGACACCTGTAGGTTCACTGGCGGTGTTGGATAGTAAATAAAATGGCTGTATTTGTGTTGTAGACACTGTGACCCCTGGTTTTTATCACCACCACTGTAAAGAAATCAGGTCTGTAAGTTTCTCTGCAATGAACCGCTTCACATCACACCACTCTGAATGACTCTGTTTACAAACTTAAGTGCTGAATTATTCAAAAATTTTGATAAAATGGTAGAATTCCCCTTTAAAGATGAGTTCATGATTGTGGGCTCGTTTTTCAGTGAAGGTGTTTTTTTTTTTTGCGCAAAAAAAACACCTTCACTCATGTAGAACATGAGGATATGGGTACTTTAAATGTGTGTGTGTGTGTGGGTGTGTGTGTGGGTGTGTGTGTGGGTGGGGGGCGGGTGGGGTGGTGTGGGGTTAGGCACAAATAAAGAACAAGCTGAAAAGTCAGTACTTTTGGACCTACTGTTGATATCATACATTGGGAAAAAACAGTAAAATCTTCACGTTGCTATTTCAGTGAGTCTAACTCAGCCCTTCCGAACACATGTACCCTTTATGGTGCCACACAACACGACCAAAACCTCTTTTCAAGGCAATAAGCAGAAAAGTAACGTTACTATATTATAACTGATGTATAACAACGTGTGGGTACAGCGTGTGTTTTAGTCCCTCACAGCCGAGTTGCCTGCTGGGAAAAATCTGATCGTTTTCATGCAGGCTTTTGCTGACGTAGAGAGGGAGAGGGAAGGAGAGGGAGAAGGAGGGAGGGGAGAGGGATGTTTACGAGTAGAGCTAGACGCTGAGAGAGAGACAGAGAGAGAGAGAGAGAGACGGCGGGGGAGCTGAGTGCTACGTTCAGAAAAACACGGAGAAGAACAGCAGCAGCAGCGGCTCAGTGTCAGTGCAGCTTTATCTCGGTATGAACTGCAGCCTGTAGCTCACCAGCACGCTGTACGCGTTAAAATGACCAGCTCGGGTCACGCAGCCTTTCTCCTCAGCCTTGTTTTGGTGGTTTCTTCATCACCAGTCGAAGGTAGGAACCCCTTTGTTCTCTCTTCGCCTTTTAAAAAAGTGTGGAAACGTTTTACTTGGAGAAAGTGCTTCAGTTTGTTCTCATTTTCTATTTTATTTTTTCCTTTCTGTTTGTCTGCAGTCTGAATGTGCGTGTCCATTGTTTTCCCTCACATTATAACACCCCACTAAGGCCATTCTAAATAAAAAAAAGCTGTTTTCCTTTTTATTCATTTTAAGTCTACGCTTTTTTACTGAAAAACTGTGTAAAAATAAAACTTTTTCTGTCAGTTGTGGACCTACATTAGCCACTGTGTTCTAGAAATCCTGTGCTTTTGTTGTTTTTGTTGTTGCAGCTGAGGTGTAGTGCCACCACACTGGTTCACCCTGGCAGTGTGTTTCCTATCTGCTGTTTTTTTATCTGAGTGATCGGTCTGTTAATTCTCCACATGTTGGGACATTTTGCAGACTGTATAAAGGACTCCAATGGTGTAGAGTACAGAGGAACCCAGCAGAAATCTTCTTCAGGGAAGGTCTGCGTGAACTGGAACAACACAACCAGAGACTATGACATCCAGAGCCATGCAGATTCACACACAGGTGAGAGTCCTGCTCAGGTGAACCGTAACCTCCACTCAAAAGTGATTAAACTAACAACTGTCATGAATACGGCCAAAAGTGTCCAGATGCCCCTTCAGCTACTTTAAGGTGCACCCATTGCTGACACAGGCCTTCATTTGCACTTATACACTGTTAGAAATGAAGGTTCTGTGCAGGTACGTTTTTCGTTCATCAAGGTACAAACAATATAAATGTTCCCTCAAAGGTACAACAGTGGTTTTAAGGTCCAATTGTGCACCTTGAATAGTTTTTTCCAGGCAAAAAGTGAGTATTTGTACCTTTCCATAACTTAATATGTTAAAACAGAGCAATAAAATAAAAAGGAGGTGAGACGGGGTGTGTGGAGTCAGTACATCGTAGAAAATATAATTTCAATGGATTATGGTACAATTATGTTCCCTGACTAAAGGTACTGAGAAGTACCCTTGAGGATACCACCCCACTTACAAGAGGGGTACTGCCTCAGAGACAGTTTCATACTTTTTTTCTGAGAGTGTATAGAAAAGCACTGCCAACAAAAAATCGAATAAGGCGTCATGTCCAATACTGAGCTTTGGCTTGAGGGGTATAAAACCCCCCGGTTTTGTGCTGTAGTGCAGTGGAACTGCATTCTCTGGATTGATGGAGCTCCATCGGATACCTTTAGCATGAGTTGGAGTGGCATGATCCAAAACTTACCATCCTGACTTCATTAATGCTCTTGTGGTTGAATGCAATCAATTCCTCACAATGAAGTTCCAACATCTAATGTAAAGCCTTCCCAGAAGAGTAGAGGCTGTTACTGCAGAAAAGGGGGTGGACAGACTCCCTATAATACCCTTGATTTCAGAAGAATGGATGAGTAAATGTGTACAAACCTTTGGACAGAGCTTAAATGTTTGCACTTAATATTAATTGCAGTAATAGAACAGCCCAGTTAAAAGATTTTAATGTTCTGATACAAAACAGCTGAGTCATCAGATTTGGCTAATCCATAAGCAGGCACTTTGCTGGGATGGGCATACAGACAGGGCCACAAACATATTTACGTATACAATCAGAGTAGGGAAAAAAAACACTCTCAACAATGGTTTTGCATCCTTGTGCACTGTTTTTGTATCATTATATTGCTATTCCGTGAATTATTTAGGCCGTTTTCTCTCTTTCTGGCCTCCATGTAGGTCAGACAGGCATATTTTATTAAACCTTATCATTAAATCTGTATTGTTCAATAGATTGTCTCTTTCTACTCAGGTGTTGGGGACCATAATTTCTGTCGTAACCCTGAGGCTCAGATGGGCCCTGGTGCTACGTTTCCGGAACAGATGGACGGCTCCAGAGAGAGGCGTGTGCCATTGACTCATGCCAAGGTAGCCATTTTAGCACGGTTCATCACTTACCTCTGCCACAGTACACGTCTCCTGTGTCGATAGATGCATTATTTTTGCATACATACGCAAGCAGTACAGTGTTTAGAAGGACTGTGTATTTACATATGTGAAAGCTATTATTAGGCCCAGTCACATCTATAGCAGCTGGTAAAGTCCACAGAGAAACTGCTCCTACTGACTTTGTACCTAATTATTCTCTTAACCACTAAAAGTCAAGATTTATTACTTTATTTGTACTGGGCTGTTCAAAAGTAACTACATAATTACATATTTAATTACATACTGAGTTACACTGAATTATGTTTACATTCCAATTGCATTGCATTTGCACATCTGAATTTTTCTGTTCTGAAAAAATTGGCAGAAATGTAAAGAATGTTTTTTTTGTCTCCGCAAGATAAGATACACCTACAACAATAACTTCGCATCAAATTTAATTCATAATAAAATATCTCCTTTTACACTTAAGAACACAAAATTGGTATTGGTTCAACATTTAGAAACTGCACTGTCTTCAAAGTTCTCTGCTTTTTTGATGAACTACAAGTGAAAAAAATAATGTAAAATTACTGCTTGGTTTTATCATCACTCCTAATACAACAGCTAAATAAAATACCCTCAAAGTAATAATAGTAATAATAATAATAATAATAATGATGATGATAGGGATCTATGACCAGAATCAACCAAGGCTAAAATTGGCACATTTTTGCTCCAAACACTCAGTCGGCAATCATCCAATTAAAGTTTTTTTTTATTGTTATTTAGAAGGTAAATAACGTTGGCCAAGTAAGTATTTGAATGCTGTTGCTACATCTATACTGAAATGTTGTAGCATAATAAAATATGACTCATTGTGCGAAATAGCAATTTGTGTCTTACTTTCAATGCAGCACTTTAATTAAATTAATTTAATTAATTTAAATGGTTTTCCATTTGAATGTAAAAAGCCAGTTTAGTTCATTTACATACTAATTTATATTGCAGTTTTGGCTAATAGAAAGTACCTGAAATAGAAAAAGGCCAAAAATATCAGCCATCAGCCAATTTGGAATCAGAAATCGACCATAAAAATGAGTAATTATTGCATTCCTACATAATAATAAATGCTAATAAATCCTTATTTAAATAGCACTTTGCATATTAGTTTAAAAATCACTACGTTTTAAACAGGAACGTAAATAAAAGGTTAGAAAGGTAAGTGACCATGATGTGCAGTATTTGTACAGAATGACTGACAGCGGTAACTTTCTTTTTTAATTAAGTTTGAGAGTGATAGTTTGAAAGTAACTTGTCTCAAGACATTTCACAGCATGTGCCAGCAGTGGTTCTCTCCAGTGGTCACAACATGTCCATTCCTCTGTTTTTTTTCTCTATATTCTGAAACGCTGCCAAGCAGCACCATTAAAAAACATCTCCAACTTTTGAGTGGAGTGTAAATGTTTCCAGGAGGTTTTCTCTGAGGACAAACACTCTTTCGCTAAGCTCAGCAGGCTTGGGTGGACCTGAACTTGTTTGCAGTTCGTCCCTTTCAGATAGCGTTTTCCTCAGAGCTCTCTCAGCCCCTTATTTGGCGAACAGCTAGAGCTGGAGCATTAGGGTTTACCAAACAAAGCCAGGCTGGTGGATTAATCAGTGGAAGGACAAGCAGGGAGGCATTTAAGGACCCTTAGAAAGAGTTTACTGAGTTTACTGAGTTCAGTGGGCCAGTTGGTCAGACTTCTTCTGAAATTAAGCTGCTTTCTAAGTGCTGCCCTTAGCTTTTGTGTCTGCCAAGACAGATCAGGTTAAACAATAACATCAGACTTGGTCCTTTTTGGCCTCCTTTCAGAGACAAAGACAAAGACTCGCATGCATGAAACTTGTCTAGCAGCTGTGCAAGACTAAGGAGGAAGACCCGTCCCTCTTTGCTTCTAATTGGCTGATAGTGGCATGCTCTCCATAGAGACAGCAGCTGATTGGCTGGTCTCCACTGTGACCTCATGCAGCATAACTCCAGTAGAGTTGGTAAACAACTTTTTTAAAGAGGTGTGGGGACACAGGGAGGGGGTGGAACGAAGTCACTGTTGGCTGAGAGGAAGCAGGTCGGAGTTGTTGATCTGGTTTCCCCCTCACTGTGAGAGTGGTTAAAGCATGTCACGTGTAGCGAAACATCTGTCTTCTGTAGCACTTAGCTCAAAGGCAAACAAATATGATGAATCTTGGTCTTTGCTCAGTTCTGATAAAATTTTATATAGCAATATTTCCATATATATAGAGCATCACTGTGTCACATGGTGCAGTGAAGAGAAACAAGTATTGAGACACTTTTGGTTTTGTAATTTAATGTACCTCCAGTGTATATATCCACTTGAAATTTACACACATAATGTCTTTTGACTTTGCACTAAATGTGAACAAAAAAGCATGTATTCGCAAACATAAAAAAGAAGTGTAAAAAAACAAAGTTGAAAAAAAAAGTGCAACCTATAAGAAAAATATATAGATATGTATGTGTAAATGTTACATAGAAATGAGTGTCTTAAACGCTGGAGTTAATGTAGCCTGTATCTGCTAATTCACCAACCTTTAACCCTGAAGGTTGGCACGAAGACTGCTGGTCACATAGCAACGCACACAACAATCTTGCCTAGCTATCAGCTAACGAAAAGGCAAAGAGAAAGATTTAAGATGAACTTGGATAATTTGGAGACGAATGGACTTATTTGCATTTATAAGCACTCAGCTTGTTTCCTGATACGTTTAATCTGCTATGAGAAACTGTCGAACACTAAAAAGTCACAAAGCTTGTTTGAATTGTCCTGTTCCAGCTTAAACGGTGCAGCAGTTACATTCAATTCAAGCAAGAAGCCGGTGAATGAGAAGCTGACTTCAGCCTCGTAAAAAGTCAAACGTTGAGAGACATTTTACAGTAAGCTTCTCTACTTTTGGGGGAAAGTTTCCTGCCAGAGATGTGTGAAAAGCGGCTATAGCTGAGCTAAAGCTTAAAGCAGAGCAAAGTATGCGTTTTCGTTTATATTTTTAGCCTACACTGTACTAACATCAGCACATACTGAGACATATTTGCAGCCAAGATGGTAAAACGCACATAAAATGCAGTGGCTCCCCACTTAGTTTGATTTTTGTTGAAAGGACAGAATGACTCTTCTTAACATTTGTGTTGTCGACCCCCACCCTACACCCCTTGCTAAATAAAAGATAGAGCTAAAACATAAGCAAAGAGATGCGTGTCTAAAATTTACACACAAGGATTTAGACAAATGATTACTGTTTTAAAACAATGTACTGTGATCAGATGAAACAAAAATAGAACTGGATGGAATTTGGCAAAAAATTTCAGCTTGTCATAAAAGAGATAAAAGTTTGTATAATCCCGAGAGCACTATACCCATCTCGAAGTACAATGGGTGAGCATCATGACATGGGGCTGCTTCTCTTGCTTATGGCACTGAGGCATTACAGCACGTCATCCAAAGAGACATGACTGGGGCAATGTACCAGGAGATAGTAGAGGACAATTTAATCTCATTGGCCAAGAAACTGAATTTAGGGTTAAAATTGATGTTTTAATGAGACACTGACCTCAAACATACAGTCAAAGTGACTCAAGGTGAAGGTGCATGCACAGTCTAGCCAAACTTCTCACTTTCATTTAAAACAGAAGATTTGGAAATTGTCCATCAGAGGGACCCTCGTAACCTTGAAGGCAATCCATTTCTATCAATTTCATTTTTTTGAGCATTTTTTTGTTTATGTTAATGAATACTTCAGTACATTTTTGGTCATATGTCACATATTTGTTCAAGTATAAAGTAAAAAAAACAATGTGTATAAAACATATTGCAGCCTTCTGTTGTATCAGTATTGCAAGAGTCAATATGGTGATAATAATTAACAAATGATAGATTTTGCAGCCCTACTGCCCAACAAACAGCACAGAGGGGCTCAGTGCCAGTTTAAAAGCTGCTTAAGCAGAGAAATTCAGTCTAAGCTTTGTCTCCGAGACCAGACAAGACGTGACCTAAGGCAATAATGACGACAAACACATCATTGTTTTTACCAAATCGTACATTTCGAGGTCAGTGACTTAGATACCAGTGTTCCTTGTCTAGAACAGCAGTCAGTGTTTTTCAAGGGTAGTTCTTGCAATCAGTTGAGACATTTGCAGTACTCAGTAATTCAGTGCTATTGAAGGATGGGCCTTCAGCTTTACTAAAATAAGGATTCAGAGTATTTCATGCAAAATATTAACTCACTTTATATCTCATAAATCCTGTCTGAATATGTATTCAGGCAAATGATCTTTTGACCCTCAGATGAAAGCTTGACAGAGTCAGTGACTCCAGCTGCACTGGATCCTTCCCCAGTGCCCACCTCTGGCAAGACAGAGACGTTTGAGCAGGCAGAGGGCGCCGCGGTGCAGCCGGTGATGGGGGTCAGTCAGCGGGTCAGGACTGGACCAAAGAAGAAGAAAGACCTTGGCACTACGGGTAGGTCTTGTGATTGAGATAAAAGTGGAGAAATTCCAAAGTCGACTCCCACCAGCCTCTCTTCTTTATAACAAATTGAAAAGATGGAAAAGATTGAAGTGGAGTAATACACTAGAGTGCTTCGCTTTTCAGGTGGTCTACATCTGGGTCTAGGCTTCAGACACCAAGCTTGTTTTTATGAAGACCTGTATCATGGAAAAGTGACTTTTTTCCTCACTGTTTTTAAATATAAGAGTTAGGTGTCATATATAAACACTCTTGAAGTTTCAAAAGTCAGTACTATTCACTCCCCACACCACACAGTTCATATATGGAAACTAAAGGAGAATTCCACTGATTTTTAAAAATTGCTACATAGTAAAATGGTTAAGATGTAAACAAAGTCATTCAGAGTGGTTTGATGTGAAATGCTCAATTCTAGAGAAACTTACAGAGTCAGAATTGTAAATGCACCCTCGTAGAAAGTTATTAAATAAAATCGTTATGAATACACTGCTGGATGTCTGAGACACTGTTTATGATAGTTTAGAGAAGGTTTTGGTTTAAAACACATACACACACATGCTGGGGAGGTATACGCAGGGCGTTGTGAGGCATTACATATAAAAAGTCAGAAGACATGTAGGTTCACCAGTGGTTTTGGATAGGAAATAAAATGGCTACATATGTGTTGTAGACAACACAATCCCTAGTTTCTGTCACCATCACTGTAAAGAAATCTGAGTCTGTAAGTTTCTCTACAATTAACCATCTCACATCAAACCACTCTAAATGAATGTTTACATCTCAACCACTGAATTATGCAGAAATGTTGAAAAAATTGGTGAAATTCCCCTTCAAGCTGCAAAAAGTTTTGAATGATTTGTTTTTGTGATGTCACGAAAACAGGATGTTTGCATATATTTTATCACACAGCCTATTCAGCCTACACCCAGAGGTAGGCCACCTAAACTGGAGCACTGGAGTGGATGTGTCCTCAAATCGCTCCGTTCCAAATAAAATTTGCAGAATTTTCTTCTTACTTCAAATGTTGTCAGTCAGTCAAGATAAGTTGACTTTTTTACTCTTGCACTGGAGCTACAAGGCTTATGAAGCTAAGTAATGGTAGCTTATATCCCACTAAATAGGATTGTGCTAACAACATGCCTCAGTCATCACACTTGCCTCAAGTTGCATTAAGTAATTTCAAATAAAATTGATTCTGTGTTTTTTTTTGTTCAGATCAAAACCTTATCTCAAAATGTAAAACAGTGTCTCAGGCATCATGTAATGAAAGGAATTTCCTTGTAAGGCGTAGTAGATTGCTACTATTCATGTTTTTAGCTATGCAACACTATCCATTTCCATTTTTATAGAATATTTTTACTTTAATGATTTGCTCTTGACTTACTCTCTGCTTTGCTGATGTGCTCTCTTTTAGGTTATGTTCTAGCCGCTCTCATGATGGGCATCATCATCTTACTTGGAGTAGGAATCACACTGGGCTACTTATATAAACGGTCAGTACTCTCACACAGACATGCGTGAAGAAATGCACACACCACCAGCTTTGCAAATAGAAACATATTGTTGCAGTAGGGCCACTGCAGAAGAGAACAGAGTGTGAAATCAGAATAAAGACACAGACAAAGCGCTGCTTATATGCCTGCACAGAAATAGGGCATGAAGAGACATGCAGAATGGAGCCTGCTGTAATTTAGTGGGCTGACGTGGTATAGTATAATTTTTTTTGAGACACTGGGTACATGGAGCCTGATGGCTGTTGAGTGCTCTGTAGAGCTTATTACTGAGGTATTTTGAGTAGTGTCAAAAGCTGTTGTATGTGGTTTTGAGCGTTTGTGTGGGAGGTGTTGTTTTGAGAGCTTGAGGGGCGACTGTGGATAAGGCGTGAGGTGTGTTTTTCAGCGAGAGGGCGTGCAGGAACAGAATGTCGCAACAGGAGAATGGGCATCAGCTGGACTCACTCACCCATACACTGAGTTTAGGGCACGGTAATATATCAAAATAATATTGGTATGTGTAAATAATTGCTTTAAATATATAAGATATATATATATATATATATCAGGATCAGACAGATTTGACCGTTAGTGACTGTAGCTGACTGACCTCTACCCTTTCCATCAATGGATTGGGACCACTACATGACCACTGCTGACCAGATACCAGATTTTGATGGAAGCAGAAGAGGTGGCTGTCAGATTCTGCATAGCAACCAATGGACTCCAGTCAGTAATTGTAAACCTAAAGTGCACCTATATGGTAGGTGTTTCTGATAAACTGCCAACTCAGCGTATGTACCATCAGTTCTGTCCACTAAGTCTGCCTCTCTAACGTCAGTAGACTCATAAGAAACTGCCCAAAGGCTGAGAGAAAAACAGAGCAGAAAGAGGCTGTCTGTTTGTCTATTTTTAGAAGCTTGTATTCCAGTCTGTTGAGTGAGTGAGCAGTAAAAGGAAACTGGAAGGAAAGGAGACAAGATAACACTGACTGCTGAAGCACACAGATAAGGCTGCTCTATGGCTCCCCTAATCAAGGTCTAATTATCATGAAAGGATGGTTTTGTGAAAAATCTAATTTACAGTCTTTCGCTTACTCCAGTTGTATTCAGCCGAGACATGATTGGTGTTTCAGTTTGTCTTCTTTAGTTTAGGACTGGAGCTACACTACTAACAAACACTGAAATCAATTGTCACCCAAATCTCTTCTGTAAATGCATCCCAGAGCTTCTCTTAGTCTGCTCATATCACATTCAGATCTTCATTATGTGTTGTGCTGAACTTTAATTCATCTTCCTGTACACGCACATTACTCAGGCACATGGATGACACGGTACGTTTATGATGTCTGCTGTTTCTATTTATAAATAACTGTTAATCGTGTATGAGGTTAGAGTCTGTAGAGGAGTCACCTGTTGTCTAAAATCTGTGTCCACAGAATTCAGAAGTTTTGTTCTTTATAGCTTATAGTCGGTCATACAGTGTCCTAAAGTGCACTGGCAGGTCTGTACAACCTAAGTGATGATCTGGATGTGGTGTAAGTCGGGTTGAGAGAAGATTTTGGGGATGTATTTACAGATTCTAGTGTTTGTTATCAGTGTTGGCCTTGCAGCTCCAGTGCTAAACTAAAGAAACAACATTTGGATGCCAGACATGTCTTGGCTGATCAACTACATCTTGGGTAAGTGGGAAATAGTGTAAATTTGATTTTAAGCTGAACCATTCCTTTAAGAGTGGAAAGGCGGAGCTGGCTGTGATCAATAGAAATGGATAGCTTATCCCAGCATGCTTGGTTATGACCAGTGGACACTCCCTTATCTCAGCCTCAAGAAAGAATTTGCAAAAGTTTAACCAGTATCAAAATTTTGTCACTGATTTAAAAGAGGCTAAAATTGCAATAATTAAATTCTGTTCAGCTGATATAACTTCAGCAGTTTTAGCTAAACAGTGCCTTACTGACTGATAATGAATTGTAAATCGTCCAGTATGGGCAGTTCTCAATCGTCAGATGAGCCTTTCTTCTCACATTTGAGGTATCTGTTCACATTACCGTCTAAAAAAAAGCCTTTTTAGTGGTTTATTGGGGTTTCTGTCAATTTTGGTAAAACTGCGGATCCTTGATAATGGCCGATTTTATCCAGCACACAAAATATCAGCCGGGCCCTTCATATAAACCTGCCACTTGCTTCATTATTGTAGAGAAAATGTACCTGGTCAGCTTACATCAGCAGAAAACAGGTTTGGTCTTGGATCAATGGTAAGGGGCCACTTTTCTGTCTGTGTCTAATGGACACCCTGGCAGAGCACCCAGTCGCTGCCCTTGAAACTCTGTGTCTTTGTGCTTGTGTGTCAGCTGTGATTATCTTCCCCTGTCATCGTTATCTCTCTTTGTAAGTAGCTCAGTACTAATGAGCATAGGCAGCATGCAGTGTTGAGCAGCTTACTGTTTGTGACAGGGCAGTTATGTCACACATACAGCTTCATAGTGGCTTATTATGTCATCTGTGTGAAAGGGGTACTTCAGTGTTTTTCGGCTTAATCGCTATCTGCTGCGTCCATATCATATAGTAGACAATAATTTAAACATTTTTCCCTGTACTTAGTAAAAGAACAGAAGACTTGTTGATTTGAAACACTATTTTGACAGAAGCCAGTGAGCTCTGTCAAAAGAGCTCTGTCAGTGCAAGGCCTGGGCGATGGTACAGTGTATCGGAGTTCGAAATAACCCGATAAAAATGCTGGGAACAACAGATGACTAGTGTAAAATTAAACAGCTTGCTAAATAAGATTAAATATGATGTAAAAGTAATTGTTTCATTCACTCTTACTGGTAAAACAGTGGACCAAACAGGGTGTTTATAAGCCGTTAGGTTATGTTTTATAATTTTATAATTTTTCCTATAGCTTAAGTGTCCCGATGGTTCAGAATACAGTGGTTTCCCACGAGCATCTGTAGCTTAATTCCAGCACGCCTCAGCTATAATGATAGGAAAACGCCCGTGGATGTGGCTTTGGAAGTCGCCCACTCACTCGAGCACAATTTGAAGTTTAACAGTCTGAAGTCACTTTTCAAGTGTCATTAAAGAGAAGAAGCAGCCATGAACCCACACAAGGAGGGGCTCATGAACACGTTTTTTGCAGTCACACCTTTAAAATGAGATGAAATGGTTTAGTACTGAAACACGTCCCACCTAACACAGCACAAGCTTGGTTACAGCTAACTGAGGTTGAAGTGACACCTGTTTAGAGGATATCTGAGAGTGACTGGAGTTAGAGTGAAAGCTGATATCGAAAGTGTTCTGTGGCATGTGTAGCTCTTAGCCGTGTCTGAGCCACTGTCTTGCTTAGTTTTCTGAGTTTTTTCCCTGCCTCTGATTTTTTCCCCTTTTTTCTAACAGTGGTATCTATTAGTTAGCACCCACACCACCAGTGAGTGAGCTCCTTTACAGTATAAATGGGTGTAATGCATTAATTTGGCCGTTCAGATGTGGAATCAAAATATAATAATTGTTAGAAAAGGTATCATTTTTAAATACAGCAGTAAACCTTATTACACTTATTACTGCCAAACCCCAGCTGAAAACATATAAGCTGAAGATAGCATAGAAAGTCTAAGATGCGATGTGTGAGGGCAGGGGTGGTATTATTGGTAATTTTTAACAAGAAATTGTGATTGAAATTATTTGTAGATATTACTACCTTGTGGTAATTGTTGCAGCATTGAGAGATGAGGTTGAAAATTGCTGGAATAATCCTTTAAACAACATTGCATTCCTACATTTCTTTAGCAGTTTTCTTGGCTAAAAGTTTCTTTGCTGACTAGGGTGTTGCTGAATAGAGTTTCTTTCAAAGCGTGGCCTTTGCTCTGATGACTGCAGAGGGTGGGTGAACGAGTTGAAGCTCATTGCTTTGTTAATACAGGGCCCACTGCAGAGAGGCAGGCGTGTAGAGAGGCGGGATGGTTGCGTAACGCGCTGCAGGCTTGTTCCACACAGCTGAGCCGGAAGAGAGAGAGGAGGCTGATATGGATAGAGCAGAAAGATGGATTGGAAGAGAACAGAGAGACTAGAAATAGAGGAAAGATTGAGGAGAGAGAAAGAAGAGAGCCAGCATATCACCCTGTCCCGCCACGAGCGTCTGTCTGTCCGCACCCCATCATCAACCCGACTGCCTCTTATAAACCCTGAGAATAAAGGCTATCCATCCGCTCCATGTCAGCGTGTGAGCCAGCAGCACAGGCTCAGCTTTGGTTCTGCATCGTCCCAGTACAGCCTCTCCACACTAGCGCAGATTAATAGTCCAGACTAAAAATACACACACCCTCAGCCAAGTCTTATCCTGGAGCTCCTTACTGCACCCGGTAGGGTTTCTAAATGTAATACCAGCCTCTTTCTAAAGAGATTCTCATAAATAAAATGAGGCTTTTCCTTAAGAGGAACGAGAGCTTGTTCCTTTCATTTAGAGAACGCTCTGAAAGATTTCAAGAGCAAAATGAGACCCAGCTGCGGAGAGAGTGTTGAATAACTGGATTATGTAATTTAAGTCCCCTTGAATTTGCTTGAATGCCGCCTCCTGACTGCAGTTAAACAAATTGAGCTGTTTGAGTTTATAGACTAAGTAGCTAAAGTAGCTGGAGTTAAATTAGCATGCTGCCAGTGTCTCATGAAGTAAGAGTTTTTGTGTTTTTCTTGTTCTCTCAACCCTTGGGCTGGCTTAACACAGTGAAACTTTAATGCAACTTTAGTTGCATGAAACCTACATGAAACAAGTCCTGTAACACACTTGAAACTCCTCTGCATAAACTGCGAAACATCTCAACTGTGAATTTGTTTTGTCCTAATTTGATGCTCGCTTAATTTAATGTAAATTATAACAGAAGAGGAGAGAGATGTGGTCCTCAATGAATCAAAAATGCAAATATTTTATAAAGAGTTTTTGATAGATGGATAGATATAATGTAGATTTTAAAAAACTAATGTCAGTGACAGCTAAAAAATATAAGAAGATGACAAAAATGCTGCCAACATTTAAAATTACACCTTGCGGATGACTTTATATCGAGAACGATACAGTGTATTAAAAAACACGAGCTGCTGACTTGTCTATCTAGTGGAGTTATTGGATGTGTTGCATGCAACTTTGTTTTTGAATTGCTTTGTGTAACTGTCAGGTTGTATGGAAATGGTTGCAGGCAACTCACAACATGCAACTAGTTGCATGAAAGTGTCACCATGTGAAGCAAGTCCTAGAAGCCTACATTTGCAGTCATTTTGCTGTACATTCAGTTTGCATTATTATTTAAAATGTAATAATTATTACTCCATTAGTTACATAATGAACTACATTTACATTTGACTTATCTTCTGTATTGCACACACTTAACAGTCAGTGGGTTCAAGCCTTTTCTGTTTGTTTTGACGTTAAAAAAACTACAAAATGTGACATAATTCCAGTAACTTTTCATGAAATTTAAATTCAATCAAAATATTTCCTACTTACAAACACGCTACTTAGAATCTGCCCTTTCTCCACTACTTTCTTTGAGATGAGTGAGAAATAACAGCGACTTCCAAGCTGTGTTGAATAAGTTGTGAGAAAACGAATGTGCATTTGAAAAAATGAGTTTCTGTGTACTGATGTACTGAAATGCAGTATTTGCTAGTTCAGGCCACACCTTCAACATGTGGTTGCAGTATGAGAAGAGACGGTGTGGCTCTAAGATGAATGTACAGTTCAGTGTCACATCATTTATTTTGCCAGTGTTGATTTTGCTGTCCAACTAATTACTTACCACACTTTTAGTCAAGGCCTTTTCAGGGGCCTGTGGCAGTTCTAATATTCAACCCACTGCGATGCCCCTGCCATGTTTTCAATGAAAAGAATTTTAAAAAGGTCCAAAATGTGCGTGATGGTAAGACTATAGTTATAAGTATTTTTGCCATTTTAATCAGATGATGTGTTTCAGCAAACCGCCCTGTGACATTTACCAGTGATTTATATGAAAAATCCATATTTTTCAGAAAGGTTATGCTCCAACTGTAGGTAGTGACAGTTTTGATGCAACAGTCAAAGTTTCCATTTCCAGCAGAATTTGCTATGTTTTAGATATAATACATCACGTGGAGACATTGCCCTACAGATTTGTGTTTTTGCATGAAAATTAAGTAAATTCCGGGACAGTCCAGAAATGCATGTGAAAGTAAGACTATAATGTTACATATTTTTGGGTTTTGGTGCAAAAATGCAGAGATTTTAATGCTCAATTTGATTGATTAGTGCTTCTGCAGACAGGGCAGAGACGTTTTACAATCATTTCAATGAAAATAAAACTGTATTTTCATGAAGAGAAGCCTATAACCTTAGATAGAGACACTTTTGGTGTACCAGTGAAATGTCATTTTGAGAACAATTTCCAGTATATTGTACATCATGTGGAGACATTTTAAGTGTGTTTTAATGAGAATTGGGGGAATTCAAGAATATTCTAAAAATGCACCCGAAAGTAAGACTGTCTTACATATATTGGCTGTATTGGTGCAAAGTGATTTTCATATTGATCTGGATGGCATGTGCTTTGCAGCGACATTTACCAGTGATTTCAAAAAAAATGAAAGTTCTTTAATCTTAGGTAGTGATGGTTCAATCTTAGGTAGTGATGGTGTTTGTGTACCAGTGAAATGTGATTGAATGAATTTCCAAAAAGTCTATTGAATATAATACACCAAGTGGAAACATATTCCAGCTGATTTAAGTGCTTTTGTGTTAAAATAAAAAGAATTGTGATGATAACTGTTGTAACAGACTGTCCTGTGATGTTTAACAGTGATTTCAAGAGAAACACTGATTTTCAGAAAGATACACCTATAATCTTAGATAATGTTGTTTTTGATGTACCATTGAAAGTTTGTGTTCAGTCAGAATATCCAAGATTTTGGTTGTAATACACCATATGGGGGCATTTTCCAACTGATTTAAGTGTTTTTACACAAAAATGAAGAGAGTTTAAGAACTGTCCAAAAATGCACTCGATGGCAAGACTATAGTCTTATGTATTTTGTCTGTTTTGGTGCAAAAATGCAAGTTGATTTCTACACTTAATTTGAATTAAACCTAATTCAGCAGACCATCCTGTGACACGCACCAGTGACTTTAAGGAAAATATCACTATTTTCAGCCTATAACCTTATGTACCGATGGTTTTGCTGTACCGAGGAAAATTGGTTTTCATACAGAATTGGCAATATATTTAATATTATAAACTGTGTGGAAACACTTTCCAACTGATTTAAGGGCTTTTTCATAACAATTAGTGGAATTGAAGAACATTCCAGAAATGCCCACCAGCGTAAGGCTATAGTCTTGTGTGTTTTGGCCATTTGGGTGCGAAAGTGCACAGTGCACAGATGCTCATTTTTATGTTTAACGTGAATGACCAGTGCTTCTACATACAGGGCTGGGACAATTTAGTCATTTTAAAGAAAATAAACTCATTATAGATCATTAGGTCTTAATAGCTTAGGTGCACCAGAATGCCTTGTTGACCCCACAGATATAAGAAATGTATTTCTATCTGTTGCTCACTCGAGTCTGTCTTGTCCTCTGCAGGGGTCGAGACCTGAAGAAGCAGCACGAGCAGCGTGTGTATGAGCGCGAGATGCACCGCATCACTCTCCCCCTCTCCGCCTTCGCCAACCCTACGTGTGAGCTGGTGGACGAGAACACCATCGTTATAACGGCTGAGACCACTGAGCAGACGCCCACTCAGGACACTGTGGAGGGCGGAGACCCCCTGATAAACCCAGCGGGAACCCCCGGAGCCTGAAAGAAACACCATATGGACGGCTTGAGAAAAATGTGACTATAGGACTGTGCAGCATTTCGGACCAACACTCCAACTACACGCTCTCTATCGCTCTCCTGGTGTTTAAAGTCCTTTCCAGAAAGAAGGGAAGCCATTCAGAAGACAGCTGACATCCATTTCTCCTAAACTGAGGAGTGGAGGATGGGAGAGGACACTGCTAAGGACATGAGAAAGAGGGGATGTATAAAAGTGCATGTCAGAGGTTCTTTTTTGAGAAGAATTGCATCCAAATTTTTCCACCGGTCGGTCCCAAAGTCCACACTTACTCCGACATATTTCCGAATTCAGTAAATTCTGGATAAGCAAGTGTGCAGATATGTATTGTATCTTAGTGGGACAGGTAGTTGCTAACAAACTTCCCTGATATTTCAAAAGCAGTGTCAACAATGCTTTAAACTGTGGAATACATACTTAGCCCAGTACTGCTCTGATGTGGCATTTGGAAAAGGGTGGGTTTAGGGTGCATTTAGGGTGCATTTAGGGTGCATTTGTGGACTGAGGTCTTTTGCACTTTGCTTTTGAAAGCGTATGAACGCAAGTGTGAACCTTGGGACAAAGAACGCTTGCGTTCTCTACTCAGGCCACAGCAATTCACCAGTCTTCATACGCTGGTTCAAGCATGACAGTCCATTAGCAAACATCACAAGCTCATTTGAAGTGAAGCTGTGTTTTAGAGTTAATCAAGTGTTTGAGAAAAAGGAGGGAAATTGCATTCTTTTCCTGTCGTTTTCTGCAGTTGTTTTGTTCCGTTTTGCTAATGAGTGGGAAAGAATGGAACAAACAGGGGCCTTTGTGCCTCTATTCATCCATATTGCTCAGTGTCTAAGTGGCTGTGAGGCAGTTAGCAGTCTAATAGCTAATATGCTTTCATAGGCTTTCTCAACAATTAGCACAGTGTTATTGAAGAGGAAAGAGCTTATTTTGGGTTTGAGGACAAAGAGCGAAATCATGCCAGGGTTTCCACAGACGTGGCCTTAGTGTAGTCCTTATGAATGTATCACAGTCTCTGGATGTCCCTGAGTTTGTAAGTGTTACAGCTGTTGATTTGGGTGTGAATGGAGAAACATGAGAAACATCCTTGAGACACTACAAGAAAGACGATCAGGATAGGTTGTTCACCAAAGCCAGTGAAAAACATACTGTGGCTCAACAGCAACTCTGTCCTTGACTTTGAAATATAGCAATGTTCCACATCATTTATACACGTGGCCTTTAGTCAAAACATTTCTAGGACATGGTTGTTTTTTACGTGGATGGAAGAACAATAGCTTCATCAACAGCATCTAAGCAGGAAAAAAGGTAGATGGAACTTGTTAACATTGTCATTTTCACAAATCCATTTCATGAAAGAAGCTCGAAAGCCTGCAGTCTTGGAAAGCTCTGACTTTTTCCCTTCATAAAACTCTAAATGTGGATGGTCTTCTTCATCGTCAGTCGCTGGGGAGTAATTTGGTTATTGTGGTTTGTTTTCATTTTGCTATGGCCTGGAATTTGTATTGTTTTTTTTCTCTCTGCACTCTTGTTTGATGTACCAGAGTACACCTGCATATAGTTTTGAAAGAACTTGTATTTTTATGTTTGGCAGATTTTTCCTGCTGTGACTGAGGGAAGAAAGAACTCGAAATGGTGTCTTGTGCTTTGTTCATGTAAATGATCTAACTTTTTTACACTTTTGCTCAATCACGATATCACTATATCCTAAAAATGATGGGAACAAGTCCTTCTGATTCAGAGAATCACTGCAGATGAACGTTGCAACCTGAATGCAAACCGAAAGGTTGCTAGTGCAGGTTGTGTCCAATAGC